>NC_134721.1:4728409-5043636 GCF_049634645.1 Pelodiscus sinensis | reverse complement strand
GCGGGCACAGACCAGACTAGCCTGGGGAAACCGGTACCCTGTTTAAAAGAAAAAAAAAAGGATTTAAAGATATTTACCATCAACATGTCAAGCAAGCTCATGTACCCTTGGAAATCACAGGGAATGTTGCCATTGACTTGAATGGGATCAGTACGCGGCCTGTTGAATGTTAGTTTCAGCAGCTGGTTTGACAACCTTCCATTTAGGGTGGCGACAGGGCTGGTTTCTGCCTTATTGCCTGAACGTGGCCATGGTGAGGAGAGGAAGGGATCATTTGGAGCTCTGGTTTGGGGCGGAAAGAGGTGATGGAGGGGAGGGATGTTAAATTGCGGGTAATCAGTTAATTGAGTAGTCATTGGAATTTCCATCACCGGCTCGATTAGTTGATAAGAGGGGAAACTGCAGAGCTCAGGAGCTAATCCTGCTGTGGTTCTGCCTTGTAAATGTATTCAGAGCCGCCTGCTCTCCATACATTGAAAAGGCAGAAGTATAGCTGGGGGACCAGTGCGAGCCGGGAATCAGTGGATTTCCGGCTCGCACCTAGTCTCCCATGTCATCCCCTGCTGCATCTCTGCTTGTTAAATGCATTAAGAGCCCTTAGAATCCTAGAACACTAGAACTGGAAGGGACCTCGAGAGGTCATCGAGTCCAGTCCCCTGCCCTCACGGCAGGACCAAGAACCGTCTACATCAGTGTTTCCCAAATGATGTTCCGTAGAACCCCAGGGTTCCGCGAAGTGAAAATAAGGGTTCCGTGAGAAAATTCCATTACAATAACATTTTATGATTACAAAAAATAATTAATTTTTAAGCATTTATGAATGTGATGGAAAAGAATTTTCGTTTGTCTTGGCCACGGTACGTGTCCCAGTGTAATGCCAGCTTAGCCAGAGAGTGAGGACGATGATGTCACTACTCAGCGCTGTACGTGCAGTCAATCAGCGGTGCAATCGCCTGGTATATACCACCGTGAATCCCTGGACTCGCTCTCAGGGAGTCTTACAACGTAAGCTAGCATATATCGCTCGCCAGAGAAGTGCACACAATTGGGGAATCCCTCATGAGGAGGGAGAAAACTTGTTCATCTTGGCCTCTGAGGTTAGAACAAGAAGCAAGGGGCTTAAACTGCAGCAAGGGAGGTTTAGGTTGAACATTAGGAAAAAGTTCCTAACTGTCAGGGTGGTCAAACACTGGAATAAATTGCCCAGGGAGGTTGCGGAATCTTCATCTGTGGAGATATTTCAGAGTAGGTTAGATAAATGTCTATCAGGGATGGTTTAGACAGTATTTGGTCCTGCCACGAGGGCAGGGGACTGGACTCGATGACCTCTCGAGGTCCCTTCCAGTCCTAGTATTCTGAGTCTATGATTCATAAAACCATGCGCAAAAGATATTGTAATGTGTATGTTGGACGAGGAGCCTTGTTAAAAAGTTGAGGCTGTGTCGCTATCAAACAATACTGTCACGTGTCGTATTCACGATCTTGCTGCTGACATCAAGAAGGAGCTTATTTTTCGGCTGCATTTATGTGATGCATATTCATTACAATTAGACGAGTCCTCTGACATTGCAGATCTTGCAGTTTTGCTTCTATTTGTCCGTTATGATTTTGATAAATCTATTGAAGAAAAGTTGCTTTTATGCCAATTTTTGCAAACCAATACAACTAGTGAGAATAAATTCAATTAGCATTTGTTTATTGTTATCCTTACTTATTTGTGGTCTACTTTTTCCGCTCCATATATAAGACTGTTATTCAGGATTCCGCAAAATTATTTCGAGTTTAAAAGGGTTCTGTGGCCAAATAAAATTGAGAAATACTGGTCTATATCGTCCTTGACTGGTGTCTGTCCAACCTGCTCTTAAATATCGCTAGTGATGAATATTCCACAACCCCCCTAAGCAATTTATTCCATATTTTAACCATCCTAGCAGGCAGGAAGTTTTTCCTGATGTCCAACCTAAACCTCCCTTGTTGCTAAGCCCATTGCTTTTTGTCCTATCCTCAGAGGCCAAGGAGAACAATTTTTCTCCCTCCTCCTTATAACACCCTTTTAGCTACTTAATACATTTAAAAAGCAGACGTGAAGCGATGAGGGGAGTGGAAAAAGGCATGAACCGGGACAGCTGTTCCCGTGCCTGATCCCTCTTCCTGCACTGCTGCTTTTAAAATGTATTAAGTGCAGTGTCTTGGCCCAGGAGTGAGCCGGGAAACAGCTGATTCCTGGCTCATGACCAGTCTACCCCTCATGCCTCTTTTGCCCCCTAGAAATAGTGCTGGGGGGAACCAGCTTTTAAGCCAGCTCCCTCCAGCACCGGCTCCTGCTCCCCCGTTTTGCTACCTCTCTCTGATTGAGGCAGCAGGGGGCGGGGAAGCAACTAGTCAAATCACTACTCAACTGCCTGATAAGTATATGCTTATCGGGTAGTCGACTAGTTGCTTTCACCCCTAATTGAGGGCAGAGAGCGTGTTCTGCCAAGCTGGCTCAAAACAGGAATTTAACAAGGCAACGTAAGAGTCAAGCAAGCACTTGAAGGCAGGAATCATTCCACTTTCTTCTCGGTATTGTCAAATGGGTTATTGCCAAGGAAATTGGCAGTAGTAGTGGGTCCGTGTTAATTTCTGCATTGCTCCACAAAACCAACTATCAGGTCTTTTGAAGTCTGTGGTAGATGAGTGTTAATTGAGGAAGGGACGTTTATACCTCAAACACTGGCATTAGAGCATTACCGGGAGATTGCTCGGTTTGTGTCAGCAAATGTCACAGTAAAGGAAAGGGTGAGGGCAAGGGAGTTGGACATTGCCAAGTTTGTTAAAATAACACAGAACATAATGCCAGAAACACAAACATCAGAGAGTTCTCACTCCAGACGGCCTCCGCCAGTTTTGCAGCAACTGAGAAACGCAGAAACTGGATGGTTCTTCCATAGATCTGATATAATTCCGTGCACGAAGAAGCACAAGTAGTCATCCAGCCAAACACACTGGTGTTTCAGGCGAAATGCATTCCCGGAGCATTAGGCAGCTGTGTGGATAGATTCTCTGGTAGGAAGTCTCCCGAGCCTCCAAGTTTAGCCACATCAGAAGCTGAATTGTGTGTCTTTGCATCTCCTGAGAAACATGGTTGCAGGCTGGCATTTTCCAAAGCACCAAGGAAAGAATGGCCATTGAAAATCTAAGGAAGCTGGGAGCTCAACAGCCTAGTGCCCATTTGAAAACACAACTTGTAGTGTGCAGTCAGTTGTGCATATTTTCCTTGATGTCTTTCAAGAGCATTATAAGAGCCGTGTCCTCCTCTTGAACCCACAGAAGGGTTTGTTTGGGGGGGTTTTTTGGTCATAGACTAGCCCCCGTAGGTTTTACCTTGACTTGTTTTGCCATTTACATTTGATAACATGATGTGGACTCCAAAGACCTACCTTCCCGTTGTGAGCTTGTTGGGATGTGCAAGTGAGTGAGACAAATGAATAAAGTTAGAAAGGAAGAACACTGCACAGCCGCTCTCCTTATTAAAACATGCATTCACTCATCCCCTGCCCCCACCTTTTCACATTTTCTGTTCCAAAGTATCAACGAGCACTGGACTAGCGGAAAAGCAGGTGTATTCCTAAATGTGTTGGCTCTTGTATGACGCCTTGTCAAAACAACAACCCAAGTGTCTGAAGTTAGATCCAAACTCCTTTTTATTTGCCCTTGTATATTAAAAAAGGACGTGACTTTTTTTTAAAAAAAGCTTTTTATAGATGAGCATCCAGGTTGATGCCTTACATGCCAATGTAAGAGTCGATAATACGGATTGGGTGGCAAGGATCTCAAATCCAACATTTAAAATGGAAAAAGCCTCTGACTCTTCATAGGACTGCTGCTGCCTGTGTCTATAATATGTTCTGACACCTACATGGCGGAGCACTTTGTAGAACAGTCGGAAACCCGCAACAGGCAAGCAGACTATGTTTTGACAGGCACTCGCAGGCATGTATTCACTGACCAAACCAGACCCTTCACCAGGGAAATCAAGGCTGGATAGAAAAGCTAAAGCCAACTGCTGCACCGTGTCATGTACGGTATCTGCATCGCTGGTGCTGTGTGTCAAAGAAAAGCACAGTTGCTGTGCTTCCTGTTACTGCAAGGGGCCTTATCAGCAGGAAGGGCTGTTTGGAGATCAGTATTATCCCTGGCTGTGGTTCTGTCTGCATTTCTGGCATAGCACAAGAGTGGTTACATGTGTCGAAAACAGCCAGAGTTTGACATGCACGTGTATCCACCACTGTGCGGATTTGAACCTGGGACCTCTGGAGCTTAGTGTCATAGCCTCTACAGCCGTGGCCTCGACCAGTTGATCGCCAGGTGTTCGGGCACTCCCAGCCCCCATTCTCTCCCCAGCATAGTGCTGGCTTCCCGCAGAGTGGACAGAAGTCCTGCCTGCAGCTTTGCGCCACTGGAGGGGTGAGTTGAGCACAGGGGTTTCCCTGCGCTGTGGGAGTGGGGGTCGGCCCCGGGGTTTGGCCCCGGGGAAGGTGCCCGCGGGGGTTTGGCTGCACCACGGGAGGCACACGCCAGCCCCGGAGGAGGCACCCGCTGGCTTCCCTCTGGAGGGGTGGGGGAGAATCCTGGGAGGAGGCGGGTGCAGGGGACTCTCTGCCCCCACTGCCCCATGTTCCCTCACCCCAGCCTCCTCTCCCCACTCCCCAGCCCCCTGTTTCCTCTCCCCTGTCCCGTCTCCTCACTCCCCAACCTCAGAAACCTGTCCCCACTGGCACCCTGTCCCCTGCCGAAGCACCCACTAACTCCCTTCCCCAGTACTATGTCCCCTGCTCCCACCGACACAGTTGGGGCCACATTAGTGAAGCTTGGGGGTGGGGGGGTTGGGGTTGGAGGAGGGCTTTTTGGCATCTCACTTGTGTGGCCCCAACTGACTTTTCAGTGGGTCAGTGACCCCTGACTCAAGACAGGTTCCCTGCCCTTCTCAGAAATAAAGACAATGCAGAAACTTTGTGTTTGACACAGTATTTTATTTGAAAATGAAGCCTGGCCAACAAACCCCAAATTGGGGCCAAGCCCCCATCTGGCCACAGCATCATGACACTCCTGCACTCCCCTTTCCCCCAGACCCTACACTGGAGCCTGTCATACACTGGAACCCCCTGCCCTGAGCCCCTCACATACCCCAACCCAAATTCCTGAACCCTCACATCCACACCTGTGGTTTGCTTAGTACCCTAACCCTACATCTGACCCCAACACTGCCCGGCCTGAAGACCCCTCCCTGAGCCAGCGTTCCCTTATCTGCCTCCTCCTGCATCCAGATTTCGTCCCAGAGCTTGCACCTCTCACTCCTTCCCACACCCAAATCCCTCATTCCCACCCCAGAGCCTACACATCCTGTCTCAACCCAGTGAGGGTACGGCTAGACTGCAGGAGTTTGTCAGGATTCTAGACAGGCCAAATGTTGGAAAAACCTCTTCCTACAGAAGAATTGGGGAAAAAAGCAGCCGTGTAAGGGTTGGGGATAGCAAGTGATAGAGAGGAGGAGAATAGAGAGGGTGGGGCTTCCAGGAAGGGGCGGGGCCTCAAGGAAGGGGCGGGGCTTCAAGGAAGGGGCGGGGCGGTAGATCTTTGCTTGTTCAGTCATTTAAAAATTGATCTTGGGTGTAAAAAGGTTGGAAACCACTGCTCTACAGCTTGTGCTATAAAGCCAGCTGTAGAGCTCCTTTGTTCTTATCTCTCACTGTAAGTGGTCTAAGTCCATGGGACAGTGACTTAGTGGTCACTGTCACTGTGGGACCCACACTAGTTGTGTGGGTTACACAAGCACATCTAGCAATACGTGTGTCGTGCCGCTTATCCACTGAGCTGTTGGCGGAACAGTAAAATAGAGCTGCAGGTTGAAATGCTTCCCAGCCTTTCCCTGTAGAGAGGTGATCGGTGGGGCTGTTTTTTGGAAAGGGGCAGTCAGATCTCCTTCACATCCCACTTTTCAAAACACAGCATCTGTGGCTGCGCATGCCATCGCCTTCCAAACTTCTGTGCAGTGTCATTTGAATACCAGTGCTCCACTTCTCACACCCCCTCTGCACCAGCTTTTTGTACACTGAACTGCATGTAGGCAGAGGCCAGACTCACACCCATCGGAAAGACCCGGTCCTCAGAGGCCAGGTTTGGTGACATGTAAACTGGGAGTAACTCTGGAAGTCTAGCACTAGCGTGAAATATTGGGTCGGGATACCAGCGTGCTAGCGACACTTGGCTTGACGGATGCAACGCTGAAACACTCAGCCACGTTCGTGCAAAACGGTGGGGGTGAAATTTGCAGTGGGTTGACTTCATCCATGTGCACGCTTGCAAAAGCGATCACCTCGAGGCCTTTAATCGAATTTGCACGCTCTGATCCCCCGTTGTGTGTGGTCAGAGCACCATTGAGTGTGATGCTTGTACAATATGTCACTTGTGCCCACACAGATGTGCGATGCTGCAGTGTACAAGTAGACTGCCTGTAATAAAGCTGGACAGTGGGCTTGTGTCCAGCTCTGTTCATGTAGACTATAATCGCTCTGATGATGACTTGAGAAGCACATGTGAAAAATAATAAAGCTTGGCTTTTACATAGAATGCTTTATATAGTCCAGACAGGTCAGTGTGAGAGCAGGGAGGAGAACCCAGGTCTGTCTCCTATTTCCAGTCACTGAGCCACATACTGAAAGTGAAGGATCTTTGAGTCTATAGCAGCGATTCAGCTGTGTGGGAGTGGGTGTAGCAGAGTTGGAAGGGGAATATTGCTAGACTGGAGAAACAGTCAACAACAGAAGTTACCTGATAATACAGATGCTTCTACAGAAATGGTAGGAGTATGTATAGACTGAGCAGGTTTGTATGCGTGAATTACTTAGTTTTCCATCATCTGTCCCTTTGTTGATAGCTATCCGTAAGAAGTATTAGACTGTACTGTCTAATGCATCTTTATTTCTTCCTGACATTAAAAATGTCACCTATTATTGGTGAAAATCCACCTTTGGAAAATATATCATATGAGGCTGATTTATTTTTCATGGTCACAGTCAGCTGTTTGTTTTCCCTGGCTCTGTCAAAGATTGTAAAGTTTTTCAAGGGCCTCTCAAAAGTTATCAGAGTGATTTGGGGCTAGTTTGAAAAAGAAGAATCAATGCAAAATGCGTTGAAGCCTCAAATACTGACAGAAGGGAAATTGAATAGCAAAGTTATGAAGCTGACAGCCCGTGGCAAGTGTTAGCATCCTTTGGTTTATGGTAGGTCCTTGTCTGCAGTACATTGCCTCTAATCTCAAAAAGAGGTCCAATTGTATAGGGTTTTTGAAATAAATAGTATTATATGTGACAAAACTTCTGCATGTTCTTGTTTCTACCTTAATATGGAAACTACATCTTCTTTTAATGACATCTGTTTGTTAATGGAAGCATTGTGTTTCAAAATGCCACAGTTGTGAAGTATTTCTCTCTTTTAAAACTTGCTTCTGCAGAGGTTTGCATAATTTAAGGTCATCGTGAACTTGTAGAAGTGACTTTGCAATAGAAATGGAAAATGTTCTCCAACTGAAACTACAGTAATCCTTGGGTCAGAAAAATCCAGGCAAGCCCACGATGAATTATTTTGGTTTAAGAATATCTGTAACGTTCGCCCCCGGATGAAAACTTTGGCACTAAAAAGTAAATGATCGCTTTGTTCTCTGTTCTCATGCAAGCACTGAACCTTGAGCACTACTGATTGAGGGTTGGAAGGCAATGGAATGTGCGGTTTGGTTTTCCGCATCTCATTCCAGAAAAGTGGATGTTTGGTATGCTTGACCAGCTATGACTCCTCAAGCAGAAATTCCTGACTCTTTTTTTTTTTTTTTTTTTTAAATTAAAATAACTTTTTGGCTAAGAATGACATCAGAAATGAGTAGATCAGAAAACGCTGACCTAGTTCCGAGTCGTGTTCCAAGACGGCATGGTGTCAGCGCTGTAAGGCCATCGTGCCTGGGTTTGTTTTGGCATTTGCTGTAGTAGGTTGGATTACTCAGAGGACCAAATGCTTCTGGTGCCTGGTTGCATGTGTTTATAATAATAACAATAGCGTCGATTCTGTTTCCTGCTTTAAGATCGAAGCCGCCAGTACTGTATGGCTGTGTCTACACTGGCAAGTTATTCCGGAAAATCAGCCGCTTTTCCGGAAAAACTTGCCAGCTGTCTACACTGGCCGCTTGAATTTCCAGAAAAGCATTGACGATCTAATGTAAAATCATCAGTGCTTTTCCGGAAAAACTATGCTGCTCCCGTTAAAAGCATTTCCGGAAAATCATGCCATTTTAATTGCAGTAACTCCATGGACTTCAGTGGAACCGCAGCAATTTACGTAAGTGGAAGGCCTGTCCCAGTCTGGCCTGCCAACGGTAGGAGGCAAAAGGGGCAGTTGCCCCAGGGCCTAGCGATTCAAAAGGGCTTGGGGGTGCCTGGCCGCTGCAGCAGTGGCCGGAGCACTGGGCCCCTTTAAATTGCCGCTGGAGTGCTGCGCCCGCATGTTCCACGTGGCTCTGAAGGCTGGGGGAGGGGGAAATCCAGCGCCGTGGGCCAGGCAGCATTGAGGGCTGGCTGCCCTGGCCCCGCCCCTTCCACTCAAGCCCCACCCCTTTCAGAGGTATGAAGCCAGGGCCACCCACACCTTGCCCCGGAGCCTGTGGGAGCTGTTGCCCCCCCCAGTTCCAAGTCCGATTATCTCCTATTTCTGTGGTAAGATGGTCAATACGGTACTGGCTAGCTACCTGCCTAGAGGGCCAGGTTCTGACTTAGACTTTGTGCCTTCAGAAGTGAGCAAGAGCCCCTACTGAGGCATCGACGGGAAGTACACACAATTGCTCATTGGCTACCTTCCTCCCCGGAGCAGAGCTAGAGAATGGTTGGAGCCCTGGTTTTGCCCGCCCCTCCCTGCCCAGCTGGCTGAGCCGGCATGGGACTGGGAAGTGAGAGCGTCACTGGTGCTGAGAGAGCCAGCCGTCGATTAGAACTCCTTGGTAAGGGACAGAGAAGATAGCTCCCCAGGCCTGTGTCTCCCGCCTTGCCTATGTGTGCTGCTTCAGTGAGCCAGCCTTTTCCCCTGGGTTGAACCCTACCATGTTACCCTGGTGTCAATTAAAATTCGGTTGATTGAGCTTCAGATGATTAGGAGCAGGGTTAACCACAATAAGCCAACTTTAATCTGAATCAAGCGCATCTGCAATGGGTTTAAATACAGGGCCAAGTAGACAAGACTGCAGAGTTCTGAGATGAGCTTAGGCATCACCCTTTGCTAGGGATGCCAGGTGTCCGTTATTTCTGGGCCCTGTCCGGTAAAAAAAACAACAGAAAATACTGGAAAAATGTAAAATGTCCGGTACTTTCTGTTTCTCTCAGACAGAAGGCCGGTGGGGACATTCCTCCCTTGCTGCATCTGGCGAGGGTGGGGGGAGCGAGGAGCGTGGAGACATTTAAAGGCACAGCAATTTTTTTTTTTTGGCTTAATCAAATTTTTTTTTCTTGCCATGTTCAGGATTTTTTGTGAAAGTATCTGCCCCTAGCCTTTGCTTAAAGCCAGAATCTTGCCCTCTCTGTAAAGAGAAGAATGAAATGATCTACATTACAACCACCTTTTATTCACTGAGGAGAGGAAGCTGCTAGCAGGCAATCAGAGCCTTTCTAGCTTGTACTTCTTTTGCCGTCTTTGGGTGAGATGAAACGTCTGCTTATCCGTATCTAAAACCATGTCCTACATGTGTTAACAGTAGGTAAAGATGGGCAGAAAACCCATAATCTCTTCTTAAGTAACCCAAGGTAGGGAATGGAGTATCAGATTTGTGTGAGGCTTTTCACTAGAGAGCAAGTCAGTGTGTGAGCCCACTCGGAAGAGCTCCCATTTTTTCCCTGGGATCATTAGACTGCTAGCGTGCTGAGACGCCTGCCTGTTGTGCTGATCAATATAATGTCATTGTTTCTTTCTGTTTCTCTGTTACATCTATAGCCATCTGGTTGCTGTCTCTTGTCTTATCCGTAGATTGGAATAGGGACTCTTTTTTTTCCCCTTCTGTGTGCGTACAGCTCCGAGCACAGGAGGGTCCTGATGCAGGCCTCAGGCTTCTAGGCACGCCAGGGCCTTAGTTACATGTCTGTCCAACAGGTATTACTGCTGCTGCTTCCACCGATGAAGCATTTTGAGATCTGCAGAAGAGAAACACTATGTAAGAGCTAAACATTATTGCTATAGATACGGGAAGATGTATTTTTGATGCTAGGCGGTTTGCTACCCAATTGAGATCTAGTGTGTCTTTTTTCCAATCATGTCATTTTCCCCCCCCAATCACTTGTTGCCATGGTAGTCACTGAAGAGCCTTTTACATTCGCACCATTTCTTTTTGGGTCACTTTCTTTGTCTTGTGGCTCTTAAGAGAATTGCCAAATATATTTGAGTTTGGAAAGCTTCCCCTGTAATTTGTTTTGTCCATAAGCCTCCTGAAGGGGACGCAGATGCTACTGTAGTTTCATCAGGAGGTGTTTTCTGAGGCACAAATAGAAGCTAGGCACCAAACGCCAGTAGACAGTCAATGTCCCATATATATATATATATATATATATATATATATATATATATATATATATATATATATATATATATATATTTTTACAAAACTCCCCTCTGAGATTGTGTGACACTGCCCCCTACAGGACAGAACATTTCAGCCTCAAGCCACCATGTATTCATTTGGAGTGGTCTTGGCCTCTTACGGACTAGTCTAAAAAGAGTATATGAAATGCAAAAAGTTGGATTTGAGGAGACTTAATGTGGAAATTTTCCATGCCCAAAAGCTGTGATGAGACTTAACTCGGGCCCCCTGCGTGCGCATGTACTGTTCTGTGTAGCTTATGGATATTGTCACTTCATGACACCTTAAAGTGTCCTATCTTTTTTGGGGGTGTGTGGAAGGGGGGAAGAGGAAGAATAGCTCTGTAGCACCATAAAGACTTTTGATGTCATCTGGATGTTAAATATAATGGCCCATCCAGTTCATGTCTTTGTTCAAACCAGGAGAGATAGTGGCAAATTTGCATATGAAGGCTAGTTCTGCAATCTATTTCTGTAGTTGGTTCCTGAAATTCCATTCTTGCCTTTGGCAATACTAGGGTAAAAAAGGAGAGCTGTTGTTGTGTTTGAGTATGTCATCAAACAAATAAACCCATATTTGAATGTGTGATCTAGCACGTCTCTACTTACATCACATTTTATCATCTTTTGAACTTTCCGTGGTAAGTTGCAGGTGTAGACAATGGCTACAACAAACTCTTCTGGACTAAATGGACTTTTCCCAGTGCCACATTGTGGTGGTGTTTGTTTGTTTATTTGTGTCATCATGGTACCTCGGGTTCTCAGTCACACACCAGGAGCCGATTGTGTGACGCGCGGTGCAAACACAGTGCAAGGTCTATAGAATTTAACATTTTAAAAATCAGGAAAGAGACAAAAAGTGGATACAGGAGCCAGGTGGGGGAGCACAAGGAGATGACAAAAAGTACTGGCTGGCATTGTCCTGGTGAAAAGATTTTCACTGGTTAAAACTGGATTGTAACTAGTTAAGAGATAGGAAACAAGGGGTAGGAATAAATGGCCAGTCTTCAGAATGGAAAGAGGTAAATACTGGTGTCTAGCCGGGGTCCGTACAGGAAGCAGTGCCGTTCAATGTATTCATAAGTGACCTGGAGAAAGCGGTAAACTGATGTGTAAACTTCTTTGAGGTTCCCCTTTCAACTCCCTGTTCTTGCCTGTATTCCAGCCCGCTTTGACTCTGAGCTGTCTGAGTTGTGTATCTAATCTATCTGCCCTTCAGGTATCCTACTCCCGTGGTGAGAAGTAACAAATGATAAGGGCTTTGTTGTGATGAGCTGTAGGCTGCAACTCCCTATGCCTTGCTCCCTCCACCCCCCAAAAAAATCTTCATTTTTGTTGTCTTTGTTCTTATTACTTCCTGCATGCAGTATTTAGCTGTCACTGTGAGATCTTGCCAAAAGACATGCAAGAACAAAATATAGGCTCTTCCTTAGAACCAGAAGAAATGTTGAAATCTTGACTGTCTTGAACTCGATTGAGAGACCAGTCGCGAGTAGCATTGCACCTGATCCAAGGCTCGCTGAAGTCCGTGGGAAAAGTTTAAGTTTCTTCCCTACCCCTCTACCATGGAGAACAGCTGTTATTGTGCAATGAGGTGGAGGGCAGGAGTAGAGACCAAAGTCCTCTTCCGTTTTGGAAGGCTGGCGAAAGCCGGTGGAAGGCTGCAGGCTTTGGTGGTTGTGTCACAGAATCACTATGAAAGAATAACGTAACGGTTAAGGACAAGCTCTCCACGTGCTCATAAGAACTCCACCACCTGTTCCCCAGGGGGAGGGTAACCTAGAAAGAATAACATATGTGCTCCCGTACCATAGAGGCTGCAGGCACAGTCCTTGGGAAAGGTGACGCATTGGAATCATTGCAGAGACGTCTCTGAAAACATCCATTCCATGTGCAGCAGCCATCAGCAAAGCAAACAGAATGTGGGGACACATTAAGAATCATAGAATCTTAGAATACTAGGACTGGTCATCGGGTCCAGTCCCCTGCCCTCATGGCAGGACCAAATACTGTCAAGACCATCCCTGATAGACATTTATCTAACTTACTCTTAAATAAATATAAGAAGGGATAGAGAATAAGACAGAGACTATCTTATTGCCTCTGTGTAAGTCCGCTTCCCCATTCTTGAGCTGTGTGCGCAGATGTGCTCGCCTCATCTCAAACTAAAAAATCTTGGTGTTGGAAAAAGTTCAGAAAAGGGCAACAAAACTGATTAGGGGTTTGGAATAGCTGCCATATGAGGAGCGATTAATAAGACTGGCACTTGTCTCTTTTCCGAGATGAAGACCAAGGGGGGATATGACAGAGGTCTATAAAATCATGACTGGTGTGGAAAAAGTGAATAAGGAAAAGTTATTTACTTTACTTGTTCCCATAGCATAAGAACTAGGGGTAACCAAGTAATAGGCAGCAGGTTTAAAAAAACAAACAAAAGGAAGTATTTCTTCACACAGTGCACAATCAACCTGAGGAACTCCTTGCCACAGGAGATTGTGAAGACCGGGATTTTAAGAGGGTTCAAAAAAGAGCTACATAGATTCATTGATGGTTATTCGCCAGGACGGGCAGGAATGGTGTCACTCAGTTTGTCAGAAGCTGAGAATGGGCAATGGGATGGATCACTTGATGATTCCCTGTTCTATTCATTCCCTCTGGGGTGCCTGGCATTGGCCACTGTTAGAAGACAGGATACTGGGCTAGATGGACCTTTGATCTGACCCAGTACAGCCGTTCTTATGAGAATGGATAGCATTCTAACCACTTTCTTGGCCAATGCAGGAATGGCCTTGATCTATTTCATAGCCTCCGTTCTCATTTGGAAGAACAGCTGGCATGAGATGGGAGAGTGAGGTTGAGAGCCTCAGACGATGGAAAGTTCCACAAATGGATATACTGGGGGAGAGAGAGGTTGAACTCCAAGAACAGGCTCGGTTGATACATTGCCTCTTAGAACTAAACTGATTTTTTTTCCCACAGGCCCAAGAACGGTGGGAAATATTGCGTGGGTCGTCGAATGAAATTTAAATCCTGCAACACTGAACCATGCTCTAAACTAAAGAAAGACTTCCGAGATGAGCAGTGTGCTGACTTTGATGGGAAGCATTTTAACATTAACGGTCTACCTCCTAATGTGCGTTGGGTTCCTAAATACAGTGGAAGTGAGTATGTCACGACTTTAACGTCAGCCTCTTGGCAATGGCTGCACAAGGGAATGGAATGAAGATAACACGATCTTTGGCTTTTTCAGTTTTAATGAAAGATCGGTGCAAGTTGTTCTGCAGAGTAGCAGGAAACACTGCCTACTATCAGCTCAGGGACCGAGTTGTGGATGGTACCCCTTGTGGCCCAGATACAAATGACATCTGTGTGCAAGGACTTTGTCGGGTAAATATTTCTTTCTGCTGTTTAACGGCCTTGTTTTCATGTTTATATTGCAAAGCTCAGTTCTCTAGCCCACTTGCACATTCTTCACACCATACACAGTCAACCTGTGGAACTCCTTGCAGGAGGATGTTGTGAAGTCCTGAGGCATATCAAGGAAGTCCTATTGTCATGGTCATATGCTCTTTGATGAATTTTCAGAGGGCTCAGTGCTCCCAACAAGGGCTAGATTTTCCAGAGACCTCAGCAACTGCTTTGGCACCTTAAGCAATGGCCGGACTTTCAACACTGAACTCTTTGAAAATCTGTCCATAAGTGTTGCAGTTTCTGGGTGCTGAACACTCTTGAAATCTGAATCCAATTTTGAGCACATGAAAAATCTAGCCCTGTGCTCTTTTGAAAGTCTGACCTGCTGGAATTTTTCACAATAATTTTAATGCTATTCTACTTTAGCTGAGAATAACCTAGTCGAGAGTGACTCAGTGTCTCCCCAAATGGAAGCTCCCTTGTACACAGGGCAATTTTTCAATGGGACAACATTGCCATCTTTTTCTTCTTCTAGCCATGGCTCAGTCGCAGGCAGAAAGATGAAATTCCTTGATGCTAAGTCTTCTTTGGGAATGAGCATGCATTCTTTGGGAATGAAGTACAATAAACAGTCATCTGAAGAAGTGGGTTGTACCCATGAAAGCTCATGAACATATCTGCATGTTTTGTTAGTCTTTAAGGTGCTGCTAGACCAGTGTTTCTTAAACTTTTTAAGACTGAGGAACACCAAACAATTTTTTTATGGGGAACACCAAGGACTTTTTGTTTAGCAAAAAAAAAAAAAAGGAGGCTTGCCCCTTTAAGGGTGGCCATTTTGTTCTCTCTGCAACACTTTTGAACTCTGTTCTCTCTGCAACACACATCCGACTGCCTTGTGGCACACTGGTGTGCCACGGAACACACTTTAAGAAACATTGTGCTAGACTGTTGTTTTTTAAGTTTTTCCAGTTACAGACTTACTTGGCCACCCCTTTGAAGCTAATAAACTGTCCGTTAGGGAAAGAGATCCCCAACTGTCAGTGTCCCCCAAGGGTCAGTCCTGGGATCAATCCTGTTCAACTTATTCATAAATGATCTGGAGAAAGGGGTAAGCAGTGAGGTGGTAAAGTTTGCGGATGATACCAAACTGTTTAGGATAGTCAAGACAGAAGCAGACTGTGAGGGACTCCAAAAAGATCTCACCAAACTGAGTGATTGGGCAACAAAATGGCAAATGAAATTTAATGTGGATAAGTGTAAAGTAATGCACATCGGGAAAAATAACGCCAACTATACGTACAGTATGATGGGGGCTAATTTGGCTACGACAAATCAGGAAAGAGATCTTGGGGATATCGTGGATAGTTCTCTGAAAACTTCCACACAGTGTGCAGTGGTGGTCAAAAAGGCAAATTGGTTGCTAGGAATTATTAAGAAAGGGATAGAAAATAAGACACAAAATATCTTACTGCCCCTGTATAAAACTATGGTACGCCCACATCTTGAATACTGTGTACAGATGTGGTCTCCTCACCTCAAAAAAGATATTTTGGCCTTGGAAAGGGTTCAGAAAAGGGCAACTAAAATGATTAGGGGTTTGGAACGGGTCCCATATGAAGAAAAGTTAAAATGACTGGGACTGTTCAGTTTAGAAAAGAGGAGACTGACGGGGGATATGATAGATGTCTATAAAATCATGAGTGGTGTGGAGAGGGTGAATAAAGAAAAGTTAGTTATTAGTTCCCATATTAGAAGAACTAGAGGACACCAAATGAAATTAATGGGTAGCAGGTTTAAAAGTAATAAAAGAAAGTTCTTCTTCACACAGCATGTAGTCAACCTGTGGAACTCCTTGCCAGAGGAGGCTGTGAAGGCTAGGACTATAACAGAGTTTAAAGAGAAGCTAGATAATTTCATGGAGGTTAGGTCCATAAAAGGCTATTAGCCAGGGGATAGAAATGGTGTCCCTGGCCTCTGTTTGTCAGAGGCTGGAGAGGGATGGCAGGAGACAAATCGCTTGATCATTGTTTTCGGTCCACCCTCTCTGGAGCACCTGGTGCTGGCCACTGTCGGCAGACAGGCTACTAGGCTAGATGGACCTTTGGTCTGACCCAGTACGGCCATTCTTATGTTCTTATGTTCTAATGTTCTAACTGTTGTAGTGTTGCAGTATGCAAACTCCACATTTGATTACAGTGAGTCCTTGTCTTTTGAGAACCTCTGCTTAAAAACCAGCCATAAGTAGGGATGTTAACCATTAACTGCTAAGAATAACAGGAAGCCTTGTGCTTACCAGTCTGCTTACTGGTTAACCAGCCCTTGCCTCTTAGCGTGACTAGCTGCCACTAGAGTTGGAGTAGAGCATCCCAGCTGCATTGGGTGGTGCAGACTTGGCCATGGGACGTAGGTTAAAACGGTTCATCGGTTAAGCACTATCATTAAAATGGTTACCCAAACATCCTTAAGGGTAAAATGGTTACACTCTAAATTATGTGGAAGAGAGGGGGAAATCGTTTGGCAGTGGTCTTTGTATACAGGTGGTTAATATGATTCAATTAGGAGAGTTGTAAATTCTGGCCTATTTAACATTTGCTCGATCCAATTTTTCAACTTTTTCCCTTAAAGCAAGCTGGCTGCGATCACGTGCTCAATTCAAAGGCAAGAAGAGACAAATGTGGTGTTTGTGGTGGCGATAACTCTTCATGCAAAACTGTCGCGGGCACATTCAATACTGTGCATTATGGTAAGACTCCGTCACCAAAACGGTACAGAGAAAAATGCAAGGCTATCGATGCATTAACCACATACAGTCTGTGAAAATGCTCATTCATGTAAACCGCAAAATCCTTCCAAGTGTGGCAGAATCTAGTCTCTAATGATTTATGCTACCTTTAAATGAAAAATTTGGTTTGTGCAATGCCTGGTCATTTAAAAATTTTAAAAGATTTCCCTCCGGCCATACAAAATGCATAGGAATGGGCGGCAGAATAGTTTTGACGTTTCTGCTCCATTGTTTTAGGCTATAACACCGTGGTACGCATACCCGCTGGTGCTACAAATATTGATGTGCGGCAGCACAGTTACTCAGGGAAACCCGAAGACGATAACTACCTTGGTAAGTTGTAATGCCCTTTAGAATGCCGAGACACATGCTATTTACACGGGTTCTTTCTCAACTAAGGGCTATTTCATTTTCACGGTCAAAAATAGGCACCGGACAACTCCCAAACCGACTAGCCTTCCTTTTGCTTCATCTCTCCATGTCTCTGGATACTTACGAAGTTCTCATGCCAGTGGTACAGTTGTACCTCCCTTAACTGGAACTTTCTGGTCCAGCAACATCCATGGTCTGGCAGGACCAGGGATGTCCCTGGACCACAGAGACCAGGTATAGGGAGGTCGGGCCATAGGGCAGGCAGCAGTGACTCAGGGGGAGACGTGAAGGGGCAGGCAGTGAAGGCAGGGGAGCCACGGCCGGGCAGGTGGCAGCGGTGCCAAGCCGGAGCCCTAGCAGGAGGCAGGAGTTCAGCACGGGCCATGCTGGGAGGGGCCTCCACTGGTCTGGCAGATCCCCTCCTTCAGGACCAGTCAGGCTCTGTTCCCCATAAGTGAGTGGGCGGAGCCACCTTTTCCCTCCCTGTGAGTGAGTGGAGCCATGCCAAGCAGAGCTGGCCAGGCCTGAACGGGGAAGTGAGCTGAAAGCAAGAGGAGGATCAGAGACGTTGAGTTCCGTTTGCTGCCCCTGAGGCCTTGAGTTTACTGAGAGCAGAGCCAAAAGGCTCAATCTAGAGTGATATGCTAAAGAAAATAAATGGCGTGATGGTGGTCTGCTCAGTTTTAAAGTTTAGAAGATACATTTCCTTTGCTGTCAGTAGAAAATCTTGCTGATGAGAATACTGTGCGGGGAAAGGAAATACCAAATCAAGTGAATCATTTGGGCCCTGATCCTGACAGTTGATCCATGCATGTAGACCTCTGAGCTCCCGTAGGATCCAGCTGAGTGGATTTGCTACTTTATATGTCCCCAGTCCTGGAATTCTACCCTTTTATACATCGAGAAACCCTGTGGCACCTTAGAGAGTAACAAAGGATGTTAAGGTGCCACAGGACTACTCGTTTTTAACGTTACCAACTCACACGGCTCCCCCTCTGAGACCTTTTACATATCACTATTATTTTATGTCGAAATCCATTATGAACGCAAGTGTCTGTTGAAACAAAACAGGATTAATGTGCAAGATTCGATACCCAAGCGAACTGTAAAACGTTCCAAACACTTCATGTCTTTCTCCAGCTGGAGAGATTCCTCCCTCGTCTCTTTCCTAGAAAAATAATCTTCTGTATTCAGAGCCGTCTACCCTGTGCCGGCCCCCGTGCCCAGAATAACCTCTGAGTTCTTTCTGGAGGGCTTTAATCTTCTTGAGAAGCATGAAGTCAAATCCTTTTTTAATGTTGCAGGGTAGTGTATATTAGGCCCACATAAAAGCAAAGAGAAAGTGTGCATGTGTCCACTCATTTTGCAGTTCACTGAGTGTGAAATCGTAGGCTCTGGATAGTGTGACTCTTGAAGTAGTTACATAACAATTTAGGAGGAATTTGATGTTGTCATCAAGTTTCGGATGTCTAAACGGCCTCCCCTATTATAGTAGGAACTTGCAAGAAATGGAATGGATTCCTTTAATGTGTCATCTTGCTGCTTAGCAGCGTAAAAGCATAAGGAATTTGGCTGAGGCTGTACCTAACATTGCATTTTGCAGCTTTCCTTTGGCCATGGATGTGTTAGCTTCTGTGCAGTCTTTTTTGCTGTGTTCTCTCTCCTAGCTCGGTTTCAAACACTCCTTCCATGTTTTGATGGGAGCGTTGGGTTTTTACAGTAGAGAGCCTTTGTAGTAATGTAGCTGTGATGGGTGAAATGGTGGGGAAACTAACTTAGGAAATTAGCTACATAATCGCATTAGTGTGAAGTTGTGCAGCAGACTGCTGTTTGCAGGAAACGGTTCCTTTTATAAAGCAGTTAAGCTTTAAGCCTTTCGTGCTTTTGCATACCTCAAAATCTGGAATAAAACAAAAGAAAGGAAAAAGACGCTGGCCGGACTTCTTTGAATTGTCCATTGGAAAGTGAAATCCAGGCAGCTAAATTATACGGCACCAGCCTACCCCGGGCCTGAATGCAGGATGAAAAGTTTCTATAGCCTGACAACATTTACCGCTAACAACCTTGCCCAGCCGTATCTGGGTAATTCTTTGGTTGCAATATTTGGGGTGCAGTTGACATGCACTTTTTAAAGAAACGGTGTTCGCCAAGCTGTCTCCTCTTTTTGCCCCACCACCTGTGCCCTGGAGTTAGGTTCACCTGCAGCATTCTGCCTTGCTGCTAACAAGGCTTGGGGCCAGTTTAGGGCCTGCTTAAACTGCGGCTGGAAAATCCTCCCACAACCAGGCAGACCCACGTTAGCCCTCTAAACAGCGCAGCGTAGCCATGTTGGCAAGGGAGCCAACAGCCACGCTGGGTCCCTGGGCAAGGTGTGAGGGAGGCGCTGTGCTCCAAGAAGGGGCGTGGCCTCAGGTGGCAGGGGCGGAGCTACAGCCACCAGCACCACCCAGACCAATATGTCCACCCCCAGCACGGCCTGGAGCACGCCACATGGCACCCCCGCCTCCCCCCTAAGAGGAGCGCACAGCGCACCAGTGGCAATTTAAAGGGCTCAGTGCTTTGGGTGGAGCAGCAGCCAGAGGCCCAGGGGCCTTTGAATATTGGGCTCCAGGGCAGTTGCCCTCTTGCACCCCCTGTCAGCGGGCCTGCCCTGTGTATGCCCCTGTAGCCTCAGCTAGGGTTGTATGCACCGCAGGGAGCTGACGGAGCCTTTCCCTGCGGCCTTCCCAGTAATTGGGGGGAAGTTTCCAGCCGCTCCATGTGCCTGAAAAGGCTGTAGGATACAGTGCTGCGACAAACAGCAGTATAGGTGGGGGGGCATTGTTTCGGCACACGAAGGCCCGTGCAGGGAAGATACCTTAGGTGCTCTGGGGGGGGGGGGGTCTCCCCTTGCTCAAGCAGCATCTTTGCACCCACACCGCTATGTATCGCGACGCGTGCGGGCCATACATTGTCTGTGCGCTGCACGCCGCTGTCAGGGGGTTCGGCGTAGTGATCTCCTAGGGCGGAGCTGTGGTACATCACAGTACCCACAGCAGGTGTACCCACCACCGAGCAGATTCGAACCTGGGACCTCTGGTGCTTAGTGTCAGAGCCTCCACGCAGCTTGAGCTAAAAGCCAGTTGGCTCTCAGCTATGGCTGTGGAGCTCCCTTGTTCTCTCTGGTTGTAAGTGGTCCAAGTGCCACTCCATGGGACAGGGACCCACACGAGGTGTGTGGGTTACACAGGCACTATGTGCGTATTGCCACTGTCCTCAAGCCCCTCTTCCGCGGGAGAACCCATGGGCTTTCCTGAAGGAGGCTGTACAGGATCTCCCCAAAATAATTCAGTGGCTCCAAGGCCACCTGGGCCCACTGTGATCATCTTGCCCGACCTGCTGTGTCAGGCCAGCCAGAGAACTGCCCCCGGATAACTCCTAGCGCAAAGCTTTTAGAGACTCACCCACTAATGGGTTTCAAATCCAAGATGCCATTGTGGGCTAGCACCTCGCCGGCCCTGAGAGCTTCTCGGGGCAGCGGCTGTCGGGAAGCTGTGGCCGTTCCAGCCCCTGGTGCGTTAGGACAAGCGGGTTCTTCTCAGAGGGGGGCCGCTCCTCTTGGGGGTCACAGCCCAGGGCCCAAGTGAGGAGGCGAGGCCTGTCCCGCCGATTGCTCCACATCCCTTCCCTGGACAACTCCAGCAGCTCCCCACTTCCCAAAAACCCCTTGTTTTGCAGAGCTTGAAATAAGGATTTTCAATGAAAAAATCGCAAAAGCTGCAAAAATGTATCGCTGCCTTGACTTGCCTGGCCCTGCAGCAGGGCAATGTCTCCTGCTTGGGGGCCTGATCCCACAACACCCGGAACCTCTCTCTGCTCCCACTGATAGTAAGCCTGGCCCATAGTTTTGGAAATACCATCTCAGCTCCTGGAAATCAGAGGAGCTCCCGAGAAACCAGTGTGGCTACACCACTTTCTATCAGCAGAGGGTCTGGCCCCATAGTTTTAATATGTATGTATATGGGACCTCAAATAAAGTGCTTGCTTAGGTGTGCATGAGTTACCTGTGGAACTTCTTGCCATAGGATGTTGTGAAGACTAGGATTTTAACAGGGTTCAAAAAAGAGCTAGAGAGATTCATGAAGGTTAGGTCCATCAATGGCTATTAGCCAGGATGGGTAGGAACGGTGGCCCTAGCCTCTGTGTATCTGGAAATGGGTGACGGGAGGGATCACGTGATGACTACCTGTTGTAATCCCTTCCTCCAGGGCCTCTAGTGCTGGCCACTGTCAGCAGACAGGACACTGGGCTAGATGGACCTTTGGTCTGACCCAGTACGGCCGTTCTTATGTACTGACATGAGTTTTTACATCTCTTCTGCAGCATTATCCAACAGTCATGGAGCCTTCATCTTGAATGGAGACTTTGTCGTCAGTATGTTTAAAAGGGAAATCAAAGTTGGGAACGCTGTGATTGAGTACAGTGGCTCAGACAATACAATCGAAAGGATCAATTCAACGGAGCGCATTGAACAAGAAATTGTTCTTCAGGTAATGTACTTTTCCTTCACGTAAATGCAGCCCCACTGGGTTTTTTTGGCATGAAAACAGCACCGATATTGGCGGGCTACCATTCACCCGAATGTATCTGTGTTTTCCCCAGATTCTGTCGGTGGGTAATTTGTATAACCCGGATGTTCGATACGCATTCAATATCCCGATTGAAGACAAACCTCAGCAATTTTACTGGAACATCTACGGCCCCTGGCAAGCCTGCAGTAAACTTTGCCAAGGTGTGCACTTCGGTGTATTTTCATGTCGGTCATGGCATTTTCTGGATTTTGGTGGGGGTGACAAATGCATTTTCGTGTACTTTCCATGAGCTTCTATATGGCACGAGGTGGCTTGTTTGTGAGAGCTTTAGAAGTAGAATGATCTAGGCTGCCTTATGCCAGCGGATAATGTATAGCACTATTCTAGCACTTCTCATCAAAGTGCTTCCCAAACATTCACTCACTGTGCCTCATCACAACCTTGGCAGGTGGGGATATGTTGCAAGGGGAAACTGAGGCACCAGGCGTTTCCATTCCCAGAGCTGCAACGGGGGTCCATCTCAGAGCTGGGGTTAGCATTTAAGAGGATCTGTCTCAGTACCTCTCTACACTCACTCTCTCTCTCATTCCCCAGTTGTACCAAAGTCCATCTAAACAAGCCAGGTCCTTTTCGAGGTCACCCCGGTACTATTTAACTCCACTTTTGCAGAGATCAAATAGATTTTTTTCAGAGCCCATATGAATTATTTTTAAGAAGCTATTTTGACATCATGCGCAGAGAGGAAATAGACTGGGTCACTTTCCTGTCTGTCATCACACACGTATTCTTTTTTCTATTTAGGGGAACGAAAAAGGAAACCCATTTGTACCAGGGAATCTGACCAGCTCATGGTGTCCGATCAAAGATGCGATCGAATCCCCCAACCTGATCCAGTGACTGAGCTTTGTGGCACAGAATGTGAATTAAGGTGCACGCTACTCAGTCATGCATATACGTTAACAGCTTCTGTTTATAGCCTCGTCTTCTTTCCTTTTACTGTCTTTTGTGGTTCCTTGTTGCTCAGAGATCTACGCTAGCTGACAATAACCTTGCTCTTGTAGTCTGCTGACGAGTTGGATTCTGCTGCTGTCGGCCGAGCGTTAATGCTGCTTGCTGGCTTCCTTAAGGCAGGGACACGTTTTGCTCTCTTCACCTCAGCTTTCTGTGGTGAAAGAAGCACTAACTATAAGGGCTATGTCCATTATTTGATGCTGTGAAATGTAGAAACACAAAACAAATGCCTGTGATTCCTATTCTGACCTGTCCAGGAAGGCTGAGAACTGCATGGCCATTGTGTCTTTCCAGAAGCAGCAATCTGCAGTTGTAAAAATAAATGCATCAATAAAAGTAAGCCCAAATCCAGCAAAGCAACTAATGCATGAGCCTCGCTTTAAACATGTGAGTTGTCCTCCTGGAATTAATGGGGCTACTTGTCAGCATGTGCTCAAGTGTTTTGCTGGATCAAGGCCTTAGCCAAAGAACTGCCTGTGAGGTATATTTTTGAATACAGGTTGTACCTCTCTCATCTGACGTTCTTTGGTCCAGCAACATCTGTGGTCCGGTATGATTTTCATGAGCCGGATGCCCACTTATGATGGGTGTAGCCATGATTCCCGTGGTCCTATAAAGTTTTACAGCCACCAGTCCTGGCTCTCGGTGTTCTGTGCTGTTCTTTAGCTCTAGTTTACCTCTAAATGTCTTCTAATAGCCCAGTGAGCCGTGGAAGTGTTGGTAATGCTGCTAGACAATATTGACCTCCCATGGTTTGGCAAATTCTCTGGTTTGACAACAGTTGGGTACTGAGGGGGACAGACTAGAGAGATTCATCCTTTACTTACGAGTATAGTGTGGAGAAAATTGTGTGAACAAAACCCTGTTTCCAAAAGAGCCATTATTTCACCTGTATCACCTTTTTGCTTTCAAACTCAATGGGAAGGGGGAGGTGTTAAGCGGCTGCTATGAGCCAGTTTAGTTTTTATCTAGGCTTCCAACTGAAAATGGGCTGGTTCTCTCCCACCTCTGTAGATTGGGCCGTTGGGATAACAGCTAAGAGGTTAGTAGCGCCAGAGAGGGAACTATAAGTTGGGAAAAGGTTAACCACTCAGGGTATGTCTACACAGCAAAGGTGTTTCGAAATAACACCAGTTATTTTGAAATAACTTTCCTAGCATCTACACAGCCATTCCGTTATTTTGAAATTAATTCAAAATAGCAGCGGGCTTATTTTGGAATTGGTCAACCTCCTTCCACGAGGAATAGTGCCAATTTCAAAATTGCTATTTCGAAATAAGCACTGTGTAGACCTTAATAAGCGCTGCAGCCTTTCCCACAGTGCCCTGCTGACCACCCTGGCCACAAGATAACTTCTGACCTGATGCCTTGATGAAGCTGGTTCCAACCAGCCTTAAATCAAGATTTCTGCATTCAGAAATTGCGAGAAATCAAGAACTGAAGGGTGAAGAAAAACCCCACCATTCTCCGTTGAATTGTTTTAATTTTTGCAGCACTGCCTGTGGGTAATAAAACGCTTCCCTGGCAAATGTCGGGATCGGAGTGCCACCAGCTAAGAGCAAGTGCTTTTCAATCCCTGGTATAACTCTTTCTTCATATCATGCATCTTGTAACAGGGCATAAGTTCCTCAGTTCCACCCTAGAGGGCTGCAAGATTGACTAAGGCATACTGCTCCCTGGAATTACATTTGATATATGCCTCATGCCAGTACAATGCATTTGATGCCATGATTTTGGAAAGCTTTGGGGTTTCTTAGGCTGGCAAATAGTCCAGGTATCAGAACCAAGGCCTAAAATCTAGCAAATCCTGAATTCTAATCCTTGCTCTGCCACTGACTCTGTGACCTTGGGTGTGTCACTTAAACTCATTGCCTTGGTTTTCCCAGCTGAAAACAAGAAGCTGATAATACATATATATGTACATCCCAGGAGCAATGCAAGGAGTAATTAGCTCATGTTTTAGAGAACTCTTTGAAGAGGCAAATTGTTGGGTGGTGGGGTAACGAGTTAAAAGTCTGCATAATGAAAGTACATACATTCCTCATTTGTGTAACATGATACTAACTGTGTTACACATGCAGGATACTAAAAACCAGCTATCCTTTCTCCTTCCGCCTTTCCTCTCGAAACCAGGTGTATTTTCTGTACTCTTCCTGCCTTTCTAATACAGACAGCATCAAACTGGCCCAGTTACTGACGGTGGGTTTTGGTGGGGGTTTTTTTTGCTGCCCAGGTGGCATGTTGCTAGAAAGAGCGAGTGTGCCGCTCAGTGTGGGCTGGGATACCGAACACTGGAGGTCTACTGCACGAAGTACAGTCGGTCGGAAGGGAAGACGGAAAAAGTCGACGACCGGTTCTGCAACGGCCAAGCCAAGCCAAACACTAGGGAGAAGTGCTTTGGCGACTGTAATGTCGGAGGATGGCGGTATTCAGCCTGGTCAGATGTAAGTCTGAGTGGTGACAAGCCTGTGTATTCTGGATAGCTGTCAATCAAATATTGAAGGGGGCAGGCACTTGGCCAACATGACCTAAGGAATCAAAGTACTTTTGGCCAGTGCCTGGCAGTTCTCTGCTGTCGCGGCCAAGGTGTTCAGCTCCGCGCTGTTGTTGCTTTGAAGCCCCCATCATGCATTCGAGTCAGTCTACGGTCACTCAGTCCTGCCTAGATCCCTCCTCGGGAGGAGCTGTTCTGGGAAGCGGGCAGCTATAAATAGCACGTGGAACTGGGAGACGGTGACGTTTACGCTGATTTTTTTTCCAACGTGTTCTCTCAGGCAGGAGAAGCTCAAAGCTGCCCAGTAACCGCCGTGGCTTTTGGCATTCCTCCGACAGAAGTGCTGGAACAGTTTGGATCGGGGGGGCTGAGCACCACTGAACCAAACTGGGAACCCTGTATTCAGTGGAAAGCCCTTCAAATTTTGGGGTGCAGCAGCATCCAGCTTTCTCCCCCTGCTCCCTTCCCCGCATCCTTACTTCCAGCACCAATGTCTGTAGACAGATCTTGGCCTTACTTGGCCTTACGTACAGCTGCTCGTGCCATCTGTAAGAGTGTTTGCGCGCAGCCGGAGCAGGCAGGCTGACACAAAGCTGGGATTTGGTTTCTTGGCTGTGTTGTGAAGGAGCACTACTTTAAAAAATGCGAGGCAGTCTGATCTTTTACCACGTTGGCATTCACACATCTTGTGGCCACATAACATGCCCAAGGAGTGTAAAGTCATCTTGGAATAAAGGGTAGAGACTGTAAAACAGAGATAGGGAATCTACCCCACAGGGGATGGACGCGGCCCCCAGCTTGCCTGGATCTGGGCGCCCAAGGCTCAGGGCTCCCCCATCCAACATTGGGGAGCCCAGGCTGGCGCGCCAGTCCTGCAAAACCCTCAGCCTAGCCTGCTGATACATCCCCACTCTGCTCCTGTATCGTCCCTCCCACTCCCAGCCTGCTCCCGCACCTCACCACCCTCAGATCTTCCAAGCCTTCTTCCTGGCAACTCCCTCCCACACACTGAACCCTCATTTTTGGCCCCATCCCAGAGCCTAGAGGGGCCCATAAAACCTAATAGCCCAGGCCCCCCTAGGCTCTAGCGTGTGAGAGGAATGTGGGAAGTGTCTTTCTGCTCCTCAATGGGGGGGGTCATATTAGTGAGAGGTTTTTGGTTTTTTGAGGGGGGGTTACTTCTCATTTTTGTGCGGCCCCCAACTGATTTCTCTGTGGGTTAGTGGCCCCCGAACGAAGAACAGGTTCCATACCCCTGCAGTAAAACAAGGGTTGGACTAGAGAAATGAAATCGGGCCACTGCTGTTTGCCATTTCTCATCATGCGAGTACAAAAAGACACGAGCTGAATAAAATTGAAAGGCAGCCAATTTAAAACTGATCATGGAATTCTCAACCCACAATATAACCTGTGGAACTCATTGCCACAAGATACGATTGTGCTTTGAAAGATTTTTAAAAATGACTGTATCAGGGATTCAGACCTCTGTACTTCTGGTCAAAACCGGCCATCCGGGATTAGGAAGAACCTTGCTCTGTGAGGCAGCTTTTCTGCAGTTGTTCTTTATGGGATTTCTTGCATCTCCTGTTGAGGCAGCTAGGTCAGGTTACAGGACCGGCTAGGGGCTTGTTGCCATGTTTACGGAGCGTCTCTTTCTTCCAGTGCTCGAAGAGTTGTGGCGGCGGCACAAGGAGACGGCGCGCCATCTGCGTGAACACCCTCAACGACGTCCTGGACGACAGCAAATGCAGCCAGCAGGAGAAACTCATTGTGCAGCGCTGCAGTGACTTCCTGTGTCCCCAGTGGAGAACAGGCGACTGGTCGGAAGTAAGTGTCCGCTGGTTTAAAACCCGAAAGGGGAGCTCCATGCGGCTCAAGAGGTTTTGTCTCTTTTACCGATAGAAGTCGATCCAATAAAAGCTATTCCCATCCCTCCCCTGCCTCGTGTAGCTCGTATCCCGGACCCCACGTAGCTACTGCAGCACGGCACTTCGTAGTCAGCCTAGCCAATACCTGGCTTCTAAAACCTGATTCTTTCCCATTGAAACCACTGGGGGGCCGGTGGGAAAGGGGCGTGAAGAGTTTGGGGCTGACTCTGCTCTGTAGGGGCTCTCCACAGCCCCGCCCATGGGAAAAGTTGGGAGCCCAGGCTATGAGGGTGGGGAAACGGCGCCGTTGGCCCTATGACCCCAGATCCACTGGCCATTCTTCTCTTTACTGGTCAACCCTCCCTTGTTCTGGCACCCTGCCTGGTCCCGAGATGCAGAATTTGCCGGACGAGGCTCCCTAGCCGGGTGTAGGGCTCCGCTCCCAGCGGGCCCTGAGCTTCCTGCCGCCTGCCCCACTGCGCCCAGCGACCCCCTCACCGCGCCAGCCCTGGACAGGGGCCACCCTGCTGCCTCCAGCCCCTGCTGGACCAGAGAGTCCTGGATTTTAGAGGTCCAAACTGTACCTGCGATAGGGTATTGAGGCATTACTGCAGCTCTTAGGGGCTGGAGGCATGCGGAGAAGGGGGGCTTTCTGCCCTGGCCCCACCCCTTCCACCTGAGGTACCACCCCTTCCTGGAGGGCAGAGCTGCCTCCCCCCACCTTGCACAGGGGCAGGCTTGTCAGTTAAAGACACGCCTCTAGGAAAACAATTGGTGGCTCTTTGCAGCAGGTCTCTGGTCCATTTTTAATATCCTGAGGAGATTCCCAGCCGGTGCCTGCCCCCCAGCGAAGGCTCTGACCCCGCGTCTGACTTACTCCTTGCAGTGCTTGGTCACCTGTGGGAAAGGGCACAAACACCGCCAGGCTTGGTGCCAGTTCGGAGAAGATCGATTAAACGACAGGTTTTGTGCCCCGGAGACGAAGCCCGAGTCTGTGCAGACCTGTCAGCAGCAAGAATGTTCCTCCTGGCAAGTAGGACCATGGGGACAGGTAACGTAAGAGACTCCGTTCCCGTCCGCTCCTGGTATGAAGGGACTGGCGGGGGCCTTGGCGTTTGTGTTTGTACTAGATTAGCCAAGAGTTTCCAAAATCGGTTTCCAGGCTTCGACGCCGAAGGCCGTATTTAGGCACCTAAATAACCGCACTTCCCACTCTGACACGGTGCTCAGCATCTCAAAGCAAGTTACCAAGGAGGTTAGGACCACTGCCTGCATTTTACAGATGGAGAAACTGAGGTAGAAAGGGGGGATGGGATTTGCCCAAGGTCATCCAAGAGTTGATCTGGAGCCCAGCTGCCCTGAATCCCAGCCCAGTGCTCTATCCACTAGGCAGCATTCCCTCCTTTTAATAATAAGCAGCCTGATTTCATAAGTGCAGTTTCCGTTGGCTTTAGGCAGCCCTTTTTCAAACTCTTGCATTAATCTCTGTGGTATGTTTCGCGTTAATTTTCAGAGAGGGAAAATAAGCCATCTGTGCTAACGCCTTCCAGAGAATTCTGCTGCCTTGATTTCCCCCCGCAGCTGTAACTTTTCATGAGTTAGTTCTTTAAAGGAAAAAAGAAAGTTAGCTGGACCACACAAATTACTGACCGGCATCATGCCTTTCATTCACAGTCATGGTATGTTACTGGAAGTTTGCACAGCCTGTATGTAAAGCAGTGTGACAGGGATTATACTAAATTCATATCCCACCAAATGGGAAATCATTTAAACACTCATCCATCCATATTTGAAGAGGATAAATGAAGCATGCAGGGTTCCGACGGAAACAGTGAATTAAGTTTGACCTAATTTTAAGTGGAAATGACTGAAGTAGAAGAAACTGGCTTCTTTTTTTTTTTTTTTAACTTTTGGTGGATGTTATGAGAGAAATGATGCACTCCAAATACACTCCCCCTGCTTAATATTTTCCAGGTCAAATCTATATTCAGTCATATGCACGTGTCTGTCTTATTTTTTCCCCCTTCCCAGTGCACAGTGACTTGTGGGCAGGGCTACCAGATGAGAGCGGTGAAGTGTGTCGTGGGGGCCTATGTGTCAGTCGTGGACGACAATGAGTGTAACGCTGCCACCAGGCCGACGGACACGCAGGTAAAACGTCACACTTGGCTTCCTCTCTTGTTCCCTTCCTGGCCTGGCCTCTTGCAGGTGGAGAGAAATAAGTCTGCCTTTCCTCACAATAACTTGGGCCCAGCTTAGGAAAACAGTACTGAGCACTGCTCTTTTGAAGGCCCATGGGCCGGAGTCCTTGCTGGTGTCAATCAGCGTAGCTTTCGGAGTTCAGTGGAACAGTGTTAATTTACGGCAGTCCAGGCTATAATGACCACACTGCAATGGGTCACCTGCAGCTAGCCCGTGGCAGCAGTCACAGGTTCACAGGGTTATGGGCCTCTTGAATTGAGGTGTAGACATTTAGGCTATGTCTACACTCACGGCTTCTTGCGCGAGTAATATGCAAATGAGACTATGCGTGGAATATCGCCGAGCCTCATTTGCATACCTAATGAGCCACCGTTTTTTGCAGAAGAGGCTCTTGCGCCAGAAGGAGCATCTACACTGCCCCTTCTTGCACAAGAAAAACCCTCTTGCGCAACGCCGCTCTTCCTGAAAAGTAATAGGTGTGACGGCTTTGCGCAAGGGGGCTTTTCTTGCGCAAGAAGGGGCAGTGTAGATGCTCCTTCTGGCGCAAGAGCCTCTTCTGAAAAAAATGGTGACTCATTAGGTATGCAAATGAGGCTCGGCGATATTCCACGCTTAGCCTCATTTGCATATTACTCACGCAAGAAGCCGCGAGTGTAGACATAGCCTTGGGGGCCCTCCCTTTTTGTGGGATCCTAGAACCGGGACTCCAGCTTCAGCGCAAATGTCTCCACCACCGCAGGGAGGCAGACAGAATTGACAGACCTCTGGGCGAGGTGTGTGTGGAGGGGAGGCGCTGAGCTCACAGGAGGGACGAAGCTGGGTTAGCCTCCCTCCGCCGGCCCTTCTGAGCCACCCAGAGCACTCCACGCAGGGTTCCCATGGTGATTGAAAGGGCCCGGGGCTTCAGCCGCTGCTGGCAGCCGTGGCAGGGCTCCAATAAACACCAGCCGCCCGTAAAGTCTGCAGAGGTTAAATAGAATGGGCAGTGCTCTTTTTACAATCCAGTACCTTCCAGCCATGAAACACGGTGGGCTTGATTCTTCACTATCACACCCAGTTTTATACCAGTGTCACTCCAGATTACAATCATTTATGGAGCAAGTGCGCGCGCGTGTGTGTGTGTGTGTGTTTCTGTCTGTCTGTCTATCCAAAGCTCACAAGAGAGAGTGTTAAAAAAAATACCACTGATGTCAACACATACAAGAAATTGCATTTGTGTCTGCATGTGGTGATGTATGCACGCCCTATCCCGAAAGGGGGGCGGATCACTGGGGCGTGTGTACATTGCTACTGCTGCTGTCAGTAACCTAAGTCAGTCCGTCACCCTCGGGCAGCACAGCTTAATGGCTAGTGTCCATAGAGTTGCGCCTTGGTTGGAGGGCAGCGCAGCCTAATGGCCAGTACCGAGGGGACTGTGGCTAGAAAGAGGAGGTGGGGAGCAGCACCAGTAGCGAGGCCCAAGCCCCGACCCAGAGCCCCGGCAGTGGTGGAACAATCCACCTCTAGCTCAGTGGGGAATCCCACCAAAACACGCCAAGCTCCCTTGGACGGGAGATATCACTCGCTCGCCCTCCCTGGGTCGCTTCCTACCGTCTCTGGTGAGCTTTGAGTCCTTAGGCTCCTCAGCACAAATGCATCCCCGGGGCTCTTCTTCCTCTGGCAACTCGTTCCCGTCTCCTAGGTCTCTGTCTCCTGCTGTCAGGGTCTGTAGCTGGTCCACCTCTGGAACTCCTGCCACAGGTCCGCCCTCTCCAGCATCCAGCCTAGACTGAGCGGAGCTGCTTCCTTTTATAGTATCCCAGCTCTTGGAGCATGCCCAATATGGCTGGGGGAGCGGGCGGACTTCCTCCACGCACAGTGTATTAACCCTTCCAGCCCAGTGCAGGTTGTGCACATCCCATTACACTCCAGTTTAGCTAAACTAATATGATGATTACCTAGCTTTTTGTAGCATTTTTTCATCGTGATCTCAAAGCACTTTCCAGGTGGGGAAACTGAGGCATGGGGCAGTGAAGTGACTCGCCTAAGGTCGTGCAGCAGGTCAGTGGCAGAGAATCCACATCTCCCAAGTAGCAGTTCAGTGCTCAGCCTTCTCAGCCACACTGTTCTGTGAAAGAGGCAAAAAGGCATCAACCAGACAGTTCCCTATTTGGAACATGTTGGAGAAAGCGTAAAAATTAGTCTTATTCTTTCCAAAACCAGTCTGACTTATGTCCAGTATATATGCTCTGGATCCAATTTCTTCCTGGAGCTACATAATTAGTTGGGCTGGTGTTTTTCAAAGGTGCTTAAAGGTGTTAAGGACCCAACTGCTGTGTCAGCCTGGTCCCCAAAACTCCTCTCTTTGGAAGTTCACCCTCCTAAATGTAGATGATGTATGATTGTCAGGCTTGGTAGTTTTGAGGATACTGGTAAATCAAATGCCAGGTGCAATTCTGCTGTAAGTTCTCCCTTTTCTCCTCTTTCCCTCGCCACGTATTGATTTTGAATTTTGTAAATCTTCCACGAAGGTCTGAGAGCACAAGCTGCCTCCCTTAAAGTGAAGAGTTTGTACACAGCAGATTTTAGGGCACAGTGTATTTTTCCTTCTTTTTTAACCGCCTCGGGGAAATGACTTGCCTGGCACCTCTGCAAATCAACAATCCATTATTGTTTCATTTCCTCGCCTCCTTTTGTTGGCTAGGACTGTGAAGTCGCTGCGTGCCCGTTCCATCCAGCGGCTCCGGACTCGAAAAGATCTCTGCTCGGCGTTCACAGGACACAATGGAGATTTGGATCCTGGACGCCGGTAAGTGTGGTGTCAGCGGCCACATCGATAAGACGACATGGTCTCATCCTGCGGCCTGTGTCATAGTGCAGCGGTAGAGGACGTCTCGCTCAATGACTTGTCGATGTTTTTTTTCCTAGTGCTCGATGACATGTGGGAAAGGGACCAGGATGAGATACGTCAGCTGCCGTGATGATCAGGGTTCAGTGGCGGATGAAGCCGCCTGTTTTCACCTCCCGAAGCCTTCGGCAACAGAGGTGTGCACCGTAACCCCCTGTGGACAGTGGAAAGCCCTGGAGTGGAGTTCTGTAAGTAAATCCAGTTCTTACCCCAGGACTTGCCTCTTCCTGGGTTTGTTTCAGCTGTTTCTCATGTACTCTGCCATCCGGTGCACTTCTGAGGGTTAAAGGTCTTTTGCTTAGCAAGTGGTTTCATTTTACAAAGCATCTCTCCAGCGACGTCTTTTCCGCTTGTCAATGCAGTGTTCGGTGACGTGCGGCCAAGGGAAGGCCACGCGGCAGGTGGTCTGTGTGAATTACAGCGACCAGGTGGTCGATGGAAGTGAATGCGATCCAGACGATCTCCCGGCCACGGACCAGGATTGCTCGGGGTCTTCCTGTCAGAACAGCCATGACTACGACAGACCGATCCGCCCTTTCCCCTACCCAGAGCAGCGGCCGAAACCCCACCCAGGGGGGAACCCCAGCCAGAACGCTGGCCCTGCGCGTGTCCCGGGAGGCAGCCAATGGAGAATTGGCCCGTGGGGTGCTGTGAGTGTCAGTTTATTCGCTTCATGCCAGACTGAGCTTTGTGTTGCTTTCCCCCCTGCACGCAAGTGTAACAAGGTACCACCTCGCGCCCCTGCGCTCGCTACCCATCTCGCTCAAACCTCTATGGGCCGTCTGTTCCTCTGCCCATATATGTGTCCTTAGCTCTGCTCCTCCGAGCCGCAGCAAGCACAGCCGGGAAAGTAATCGGTGCCAGGCATAAGGCTGGCAACATTGCTTCCCTGGAGGCAAAGGACTAAGGTGGGACCGGACGGCGCCTTTGAGTTAGTCTGGGTCTCGGTCTCCTCCTGGGGCAGCACAGCTCAGGGCTAGTGACCATCTACAACAGAGCCCTTCTTCCCCCCCCCCAGAAAACCTGTGCAAGTAGAGCTGGGAAGCGATGCATTGCTAACGTCCCTCTTCAGCACAGCCGGGACGTGTGGGTGCAAGTTTCTATCCGAGTCAAGTCAGTGGAGTTGCTCCATGCACTGAAAGTTATGCCCAGGCATAATTCCTTTGCTGAGTGGAGCCGAGGCTGGAGGTCTAGATTGGATATTAGAGGAAACCATCCCTAGATGGGTGGGGAAGCGCTGGGATGGGTTCCCTGGGAGTGGGTGGATTCTCCATCCCTAGAGGTTTGTAAGGCTCGGTGTGACAAAGCCCTGGCTGGGATGATTGAGTTGGGGTGGGTCCTGCTTCGGGCAGGGGGCTGGACTCGATGACTCCTGAGGTCTCTCTCAGCCTTGTGATTCTGTGGACTCTTCAGAACAATAGGCATTTGTACGTGATATACACAGACAGAAAAGCACGGGTGCCAGCTTCCTCATTTCCCCCGGGGGTGCTCGAACTCCCCCCTACCCCCCCCGCCTCAAGCCCTGCCCTTACTCCATCCCATCCCCCTTTTTTCTATTAACACTAGCTCCTTTGCAGAGAGGCAGGGTTTCCATTCCTGTCACCTGAGAGCACACCCGTCCCTGACGGGGGAGCCCCTGAAAGCGAGGCAAAGCCTGGACTTACGGCACCGTGGGGGGGTTGTGTTTTGCAGTGCTCTAGTACGTGCGCCGGGGGATTTCAGCGGCGGGTGGTGGTGTGCCAGGATGAAAACGGATACACCGCAAGGAACTGTGAGGAGAAAGCAAAGCCTGTTGAGCAGAGATCATGTGAATCCGGCCCTTGCCCTCAGTGGGCGTATGGCAGCTGGGGAGAGGTGAGCGCCGAGTTAACTTTTTCCTGTCTCTATCAAGCCGTAAACCAAGGTTTTCAGTCAGCGGGTGAGAGGGGGTGTTTAAAATGCAAGAAAAGAAATCTTGTCATGGGGGGCCAAAGGTTTCATTTACTAAAAAGCAGATTCTTGGGAGCCGCACCCGTTCTGTCATGGGTCTGACGATGTTTTCCGTTAAATATGTCACAGCACCATTTCCGGACAACGACAGAGTTTTGAAAACTCTCTAATTAAAACAGGCCGTTTTTGAGAGAAAAAGGTATGTCGGCTTGCTCTAGTGAGTTTAGTGTCCTGCTTCAGACAGCTCTAAAAGCAATGGGCAGAGCGGGTGGTTAGCCCTTTCTGAAAATTTGATTCCATTTAATGTGTGTCTTATTTTGAGCACCCCAAAATAGTGGCATTCAAAATCTCTGGTCCCTTCCGAAATTAAAAAAAAAATACCAACACCCTCTTCTGGGGCCTGCTCTGAAATCTAAGGCACTAGACCAGAAGGGCACCTTAAGGTACGCCGTCCAGTTACGTAAAATACGTAACTGGATTCGGATTATCTTAAGCCGAGCTCCCAGAGTGCCTACACTACAGGAGGCCGACAGCATCACACGCTCCTGTCTGCTTTCCGTATTCCTCGCAGAATGAGGAGTATGGGACGCCAGTGGGGACCGCTCTTAAGAGTTTGATTGGGTGGGGGCTAATTCTCATTTGGGGGGGCTAACTGCAGGCTTCTTGCGCAAAAACTTGTGGAGCATCTACACTGCACGCATGTTCTTGCGCAAGTAAATTTACAGTATAGCGTCAGAACAGAGGGCTTCTTGCGCAAGAGTTATTCCTCTCTTCACGAGGAATAAGCCCTCTTGTGCAAGAGCTCTTGTGCAAGAAGGCAGTGTGGATGGGCAACAGGGGTTTCTTGCTCAAGAAACAGCTATGGCTAAAATGGCCATCAGAGCTTTCTTGCACAAGAGCGCGTCCACACTGCCCTGGACGGTCTTGCACAAAAGCACATGGCAGTGTGAACACGCTCTTGCGCAAGACCTTTTGCACAAGAACTCTTGAGCAAAACAGTTCTTGCACAAGAACAGTTCTTGCAGTGTAGACATAGCCTGCAAGATTGACCTCCTGACAGTCGATCTTCTCCATAGTGCAGACAAGCCCAAATCGATTTCAGTGGGGGTTGGCTCAGACAGCGCTACTCGTGTTCAATGTGTATGTTATAAGACGACAACCACGTTCTCTGTTGCTTTCCCTTTTCTAGTGCACAAAGTCATGTGGTGCAGGAACAAGAACACGGCTCGTGGCATGCCAGCGCCCTAGTGGCGAAAGGTTTCCAGATCTGAGCTGTGAAATTCTCGACAAACCACCAGACCGTGAGCAGTGCAATATGCAGAACTGTCCTAGAGATGCTGCCTGGAATTCTGGTCCTTGGAGCTCGGTACGACCATAAAATATTTATCTTTGTGACTCTTTATAGATGTTCCATAACCACAGATTTAACATGCTTGCAGCCAAGGTGTTACTATTGTGTGTCATAACACTGCACTTACAGAAGATTTACAGTATATTCCAAGGGGCACAGTCAGGAAGGGCTTCCATTAGCAAGTTAAACTCCTTTAATTTAAAAGGCACTTTCTACTAGATAACCAACTTTGTACATTTTATAACAGTGCAAGCACTATGCATTACCAGTCTTGGTTATGACTGAGTTCTTTGCATGCAAATTAAAGCCTGTCATTTTAAGCAGGACATTTAAATTTAAATGAAAGGTTTGATTATATTCAATATTACTGTTTTATTGTGCACTGATTAGTGCACCTGTTGTATTTTCTCGGCCAATTCTTGGGAGAATTCTGGTGCTAATTTGCCCTCACTCGCAAGTATATGAGTTTATAAGTGTGTAAGTATTTTTTTATAAATACATGCACATCCATCCGGAAAACACATGGAGAGTCCTACATTCGTATAATGTGTGTGTGTGTGTGTGTGTGTGTGTGTGTGTATATACACACACACACACACATACATACACACACACACACACACGTGTGTGTGTGTGTTTGTTCATATTACATGGTGCGTCTACACTGCACCTGGAGCTTGAAATAAGCTATGCAAAGTGTGTCGCTTATTTCGAGTCAATTTCTTATTTCGAAATTTGGCACTTATTTCAAAATAAATCACTATTCCGAACAGTCCCTTACTCCTCGTGGAATGAGGTTTACAGGGACGTCGGAAGAGCGAGCCCGTTATATTTTGAAATAACGGGCATGCTCAAAAGACCTCCGGTATCTCGAAATAGCGCTGCAGTGTAGCCGTAGCCGTAATGTCCTTTTTTTTCACAGTGGAGGTGGCTTTTAAGCTACCCTTGACTATTTCCCCAAGTGTTAGACCAATCTTGGACCATTGCTCTAAATTGCACTCGGTACCAATGGTACCCTAATGGATTATTAGGGCAGCCAGGATCAACAAGAGTTAAGGAAGTCTCCTTACTCTAGGCCATGTTTCCAGTCCAACTTCTGGTGGGGCTTGGCATAGCAGTGGTTATACTAGCTCTGTACCACTTGGATCACCCCAATGCAGGAGAATCATCCCCCCCACGGCTCCAGCAGTGCAAAGTGACTCTAATTCAGGGGATGATCCAAGCCATCGTCTAGCGTCCTGTCGCTTAAAACTCTACCCTGCCCCGCCTGGCATCTGTCTGCTCTCCACAGAATAATACTAACTTCCTATACGAAAGGCCCACCAGTGGAATTTTAGTGCTCCTGGCTGGTTGCTAACGCTGAAATGAGGGTGGGACTTGGATTATGCTCTAGGTAAAAGGAAAACCCTTGATGTGACCGTTTTAAAATGACATGCAAACACATCCAAACGTATATTTTGCTATAACATAGCTGAAGGTCTTTTAACGGTGATTTGACTCGAAAGCACTTTATTATTATATATGTATAAAGAGGCCTTTGTAATCTCTTGACTTGCTTCAACACTTTGGTTTTAAAAGTCACATTGCTGGAGTTTAACTTCACCGTAGTGTCTGTGGATGCTTTTGGTAACATTTCAAATATTTTTTTCATACCTCAGTGAATTATGTGATAGCCATACAATAGCTGACTTGTATTTATACGGTGCTTCATCCTTACAAGGGACAGTGACAGGAAATCGTTAATTTGAGGTGCTAATGTATCACTCTGATCCTGATAGTTGGTGCTAAAAGTGAACAAACTGAGCACGCCTCGATCCACAGTGCAGTTGTTTTCTCCCACAGCTACGTCCTGGGAATTGCTGCTAAATTGTATTTCATGTGCTTGAACATTGGCAAGACCCACAACGGGGACAGACTGTTGGGTTTTGGCATCGTCTGGCGCTTGGCATTGCCACAGCGTCAATCGGGGACAGACTGTCGCGTTGTCCCAGCTCTGGTGTAACTTGTCTGTTTCAGTGGAGTTGTGCACACCTATACCACAGCTGACTCTGACCCCCATGGTTTGATATATAGGGCTCCATCCTGCAGTCCTTCCCCAGTCAAACCTCAGGCTAGCGATGCCAGGGGTCAGTGAGCTGAGTCAGGGTGCAGAATCGTCTTGCAGGACTGGGATGCATGCTGTAGTCAACTGAGTCCCTAGTCTTAGAGTCATTAAGTTTGCTTTAATTCTTCAGTGGAGAACCTTGTGAGCAAAGTATTCAGCAGCAGTATTCAGTTACCCCCGCCTCCCGTCCTTTTTCATGCAAAATTCCCACTGGAGAATGGTTTTCAGAACTGAGCTACTATTATTGCTGTGTAGGGTCTTGATCTTTCATGCCAAGTGTCTAAACTGTTGTTTGCCCGAGCTCTGCCTTAAGTACTCCAGAGCTGTATTTGAGGACCTGGGTGATCATCTGTGAGCTTAACAAGGAGCCAACGTTTTGTCTCCCCTGGAAAACATACCGTATACCCGTATCCCTCCTTTTTGGATTACCATGAGTTGCTACAGATTGTAGTAGGAGAGAGTCCAATTTTTCATTTTGTGCCACCTCACTTGCCTCTAGGTCTGACATCATTCTGTAGCCTGTCATACTTCGTCTGTTTAGATGGAGTGTCACTACCATATTTTTGGTCACTTTTGAAACAAGAGTATAGTATTAGCTGAAACTTTTCAGCAGTATGGATTGATGTATTTATGTAATAAAGTGTATTTATTTTTCCAGTATTGTTATTTAATTTTATATAAATATTGCATACTGTTACAATGTTTAATGTTAACCTTGAGCCGTGAAAATTAAAGAGAAGTAGAATGTAATGAATTTGTATAATGATTTTTTGAGTCTTATGCTAAACTGCAATAATACACTTGATGCTATAAGATGGCAACACTTTCTGATTAGGTAGTATACAGTTGTATCTTTCCACAGTTTTAAAAAAAATCCTTATTGCTCATTTAGTGTTTCTCTCATGAAATCAGTCATTCGTACTAGGGATGTAAAATCCCAATGAATTGGTTAACCCAAATGTAGTGTTTGACTAGTTAACCAATAAAAGGGGGGACAGGTGGGCTGAAACACCTCCTCCCCCGGTGCAAAGGAATGTTACCCATTTACTTCCCTAATTCATACTGAGTAATATAAACAAATATATTTAGAAATACATTAATTTAGTTACTTTTTAAGTAATGCTGTTGCTCTTAAGACCTCTCACTGTGAACTATGAAATACAGATGAGTCATTCCATGTAAATATTTAGCTGGATAATTTTCTTGCATAATTTGACTGAAATTTAATATATAAAGCAAACCTTAGTGCCCATGGTGTCCAACATACTAGCCACATGTGGCTATTTGGCTGCTTGAGTGTGGCTAGTTGGCTCACAAAATTATTTATGTTTTCAGAATAATGTAGCTAGTTTGCTATAGCAGTAGGCACTGTAGAGGCTACTGCTTCAGATCTGGTTGGATACGCCAGCCTCGGACTGTTTATTAATATTTTGTCCTGCAGCCCTTATTTAGGCAAATTCTGTGGTGACCTTTTATGAAATTGAATCGGGGAGAGTTTTCCTTGACTTATACACTGCAGGATTTCACTCAGAGATGTGTGTGAAGTTGTGACCTTATCATATGGGATGGCTGGTGTAAATGCACCAAACATTACCTTTGTACCTGGGGAACCAAAGAATCACAAAACCACGGGATGGCTTTCAACTCCTTGTTTATTCAAGAACATTTCAGACTCAAGCACTCCTCATCCATCTGAGGGTGTGTCTAGACTACCTAGTTTTGTCGACAAAAGTGGACTTTTGTCGACAAAACTATACCAGCGTCTACACTACCGCTGAGTTCTGTCGACATAACGTCGACAGAACTCAGCAGTTTTGTCGAAGCTGGTATACCTCATTTTACGAGGCATAACACCTTCTGTCGACAGAACTCTGTCGACAGAAGGTGTTATTGCCTGTAACACTACGTCCAGACTACGGAGTTCTGTCGACAAAACGCAGTAGTTTAGACGTACCCTGAGAGACTTGCTTTGGGAGCCATTCCGTACAGAGATGGTGACTGCAGATAACAAATGCTTCCTTAAGATTAGGTGCATCTTAAGCTTGACTGACAGAGAACAACTTTTCTTGCAAATGGTGACGGGAAACCATCACATGCTTTGAAAAACCAGGTCGCCAAGAGGCGATATACTTGGAACATGAAGGTAAATCCCTTTGTCCGATACCATTCTCATCCCATTGAAGTCAGTGAGAAAACTCACATTGACTTCAATCGGCTCAGGATTTCACCCTCCTGGGTATAGAATCCCAACTGAAACCTCTGTGCGTTTTTTGCTCACACAGGTCTGGAAAAATTGGAGGCTAGAGTTGTGAAAGCCAGTTCTTTGAAAGAATAAGCAAATCATATGGCACCCGCTAGCAATATCTATGTATGTATTGAGGGGGGGGTCTCATACGCTCACTGCCTGAGTATTGCATTCAGCGGTGTTAATGGGAGGTATGTAAAATGCTTGCAGGTGAGACTGTGGCCCTTTTCAGCTGTTGTATCCACCCAGGCAGACCAATTTAGGCCTTAAATCCTATAACTGTATCTGCAAAGCAAGGTCAGATTGGCTCCATCCAGTTGATCAAACACCTGTCAGCGATCCCAACTTTGGTTGGCTAAACAACAGGGTTACTACCTCAATGCAAGCAACCTTATTAACACTGACTCCTTCAAACGAAGGGCACGCATGGGTTAGCGGGGAAATAATCAGGGTCTGTGTTTCCTGAAGGAAATGCTTGCATCCGAGTGTCCCTAAGAGATAGCACAGCTATTCATAGGTGTGACAGCGGTATCCTGAAAATATGACTCATCACAGGCCTCACAATCTTTTCACTTCTCTCCTGATTAGAAAACAGTATGTTGCCTCCCCCATCACTATGAATAATAATGATCACCCCTGTGGGCACTTATGGGGGGGGACAAAATATTGTAACAGCAAAGGACAGACAGACATAAGGCTCTGCAGAGGTAGTTTAGGGTTAGGTGGGGCCTCTGGGCCAGAGCAAGTTGGGAGGGGGGCTCCTCACCCCTTCTGCCCACAGTACCCCCACCCCCACCTGGTGCTTGTGCTGGGGAGTGGGTTGGAGTGTGGGGACTTGCCTTGATCTGCCTGCTCAGTGGTCTGGTTGGGGCGTGGGTCTGCCCATTTTTCTGGGGCCCCCCAGTTGGCCAGCTCTCCCTGCTACCTGAGCCTAGGCCCTATTGGGTTAATCTGCCACTGAGGCTCTGGGGTCGCTAACGTTGCCGGAGAGTTGGGTGGTATTACAGTATGTACTTAGGGAAGCATTGCCATGTATGTGGCTTAATGTAACATAATAGTTCCTTAAGTTCCTGCAAATGAAGCGAAGCCACTTTCTCCCTCTGTGGAAACCATTTTCTGCCCACTTGTATTCGCCCATTTGCGGCAGTTCAAACTAGATTCCATGTGCAGCCAGCTGCCATGGGCAGGTTAAAAAAACCCCAAGAAAAATGGATACATTTGGTGCGTCTGTCAGGATTAGATCTATAGAGCTCGTAGACCTCTGCGAAATGCAAAGATTTGTACGTCGATTTTTTTTTAATTGTGTTTAAAATCTTCAATCTCCTTGTCTTGGTATTTGAGTCAGTCCACAACAACTGCATCCTTCCTGACCTGGGAAAGTGCAGTTCCATCTAGAACATCTCGACCACCCAGTTTCACTCTTTCTGTCCAAGGACTCTTCCTTCTTACGGGCAATGCAGCCCTGAATGCTGTTTTCTTCACTATGATGCTCTCAGAGTTCAGTCGTTGAGCCATCTTTGGGCACGACTTCCCTTCAGAGGGCACCTCGTGCCGTGTGCGTCTCACTTTCTGCCTCATCAGTTCTGGACTCCGCCAAAACTTGCTTCCTTTCAGGGTATTCTGGAACGGATCACCCAGCCCTCCACCGCTCACAACTAAGCCAGATCTCACCGTCACCCCCTCATGATCAGAAGTGGTGTTCTCTGTCCTGCTGTATTTTCTTTCAGCCTCTCCAGTTGGTGCAAGTCGGAGTGCCAACACCTCCCAAACCTGAGCCGCGTTACCTGAAATATAAAGGGAATGGTTTAGTAGCATGGGAATCAGCTCTCCAATATCTGGACTCACTAGAGCCTTAGGTTCAAATCCTCACACCGCCACTGAAACAAAGCCTTTTGCTCTTCAGTGCTGGCCTATGTCTGCTATCCGTCAGCTTCATTGGGAGCAGAGCTAGGCCAGTGCTGAATGCTTTTCAAGATGCCACCCTAGAAGTTTACCCAGTTGTCCTTGACAAAAATTCCCCCTGCCTACTGTTGTGTGGTTATTTGCTGGTCAGTGATCTCTGAACACCCCAGAGCTGGCTGCATTTCAGCAGTGCTATGAGTGACATATTGGGGTGATATCCAGACCAATGCAGGAGCGGTCACCTCTGCTTTGCAACCTGGGGTGCCTAGCAATGCTGGGCATTGTACTATTGTAACTCCCAACCTGGGCCATTCACAGCTTTCCGGCATGTGAGTTACACCGTGTCTGTGTGTAACTCCAACCTGCCAGCCACGCTTGGGTAACAGCTGACTTTAACTAGCCTTAGTTACCTCTTCCAGGTTACCCCAGCACATTCCCAACCCCAGAGTTTCCCTCCAAAACTTCTGTCTTATCCTGTCCCACCCTCTCTCAGACAGTTCAAATGTATTAAGGCTGTTATTCATTTAAGGGAATAATACACAATTTGCCATCCAAAATGGAGTTAGCCAGACACTTTTCCTTAAGCACATCGGATTAGGTAAAGCAACAAAGCACGTGTATTAACTACAAAGAGAGAAACGTATAAAGTTAAGTCCAAGCAGAGGGGAATAAAAGCCAGAAATGGTTATAAGAAAAGAAAGATAAAAATGCTGCCAAGTGCTTAACGTAACAAACGATTTGATTCAAAGCAAAGTGGCTTGCCCCAGGCTTCCAGCGGCATCAGTGATCAAATGTACAGGTCAGGACCCTTCCCCCAAAGCCTAATGGTTGTTTCCTTTGTTTTCTCAGGCTTGGAAGGTGAGATGGGCAGACGGAGAGAAAGGGGAGCCTTGGGGGGAGGGGTTGCCCCGCCTTTTTATATATTCAGTCCCTCTTTGAAAAGCATTTCCAGCTGAGACCCAAAAGATGGGCTGGTGAAGGAAGGAGAGTGCATGCTGTTTCTCTGCTAAGATGCAGATCTTTGTTCCTGCCCTCCTTTCTTGCCCAAGAATGGCTATTTGACAGGTGATGGCCCATCAGCTTTGTTGGACCCTGGCCGGGGCATCCGCTTGCCCTTTGTCTTTGAGAAAATGGTTTAACCCCTCCCCAGAATCATCTGGGAAACATATTTCAGTCACGCTTTCAACTTATTAAGTTCGTGATTTCACACATGGTCTTGCTCCAGGCATTTTACCATTGTAGAATTGATCAGCAAGTTATGAGTTTTCAAATGATACCTCGTACAGCATGCCTTGTAGGTAGAGTGTTGCAGTAGCATGTGGGGTGCAAATACAGGGGTGTGTGCCTTCCCACTGTGTACGTAACTTACGAAATGAGCTGAGGTGGAAAGAGAAATGTAGCGTACAATGTGTTATTTCATCATTATGCTCTTCAATCCAGTTCCCGAAAAAATATTTTTTTCTGAACTTCCATTGTGGTTGGACACAACCGCTCCCAATTTTCTTTGTTGCCGTTTCTGTTGTTTCCTCCAAAACAAATCTCCAGAGAAGATTACTTGTTGTCTTCTAAACTTACATTTAATATCACCCTCCCTAAAAGTTTCCATTTTTAGGAGTTGACTTGCTTTTCTGCTTTCTTACATAGTGTTTTCTGCCATGATTCACCGCCTAGGTCAGCCCCTCATCGGTCCCTGTGTTGTTCGTTATGTATGATGACTGAAAGATCAAGAGATACAAATCCAACGTTTTTTTAAAAAAGCATAGAAACCCAAGCATTTTGCAGCTACAGGTTAGGATTGTTTATGGATTCAGTGAGATTTTTGGTAAGGAGGGATTACCTAGGTTGTTTTGTATCCTATAAGAGTGTCCAGTCACCAAAATATTGAATGTTTTCATGCTCCAATAAGACCACCTTGGAGTATAGTCAAGTTTCTCCTACCATTTAATTTCAAGATCAAATTGGAGCAACTCGGAGGAAATGTACAGTTTCCTCCAGATGTGGGCCGCTTGGTGCCACTTAAGATAGTCCTATATGTCAGTGGCCATTAGCCAAGATGGGCAGGAATGGTGTCCCAAGCCTGTTTGCCAAAAGCAGGGAATGGATGATAGGAAATCAGTCACTTGAGATTACCTGTTCATTCCTTCTGGGGCACCTGGCATTGGCCACTGTCGGAAGACAAGATACAGGGCTAGATGGACCTTTGGTCTGACCGGGTATGGCTGTGCCTATATTATTGGTACCGTGATAGGTTCCAGTCTGGTTTTGGGCCTCCTTGTGCTAGATGCTGTAATATAGGGTCTGATCCAAATTTCACAGAAGTCAGTAGAAGTCTTTCCACTGATCTCAACTGCCTTTGGATCAGGCCTGAATTAAATGACAGTCCTCACCCAGAGCAGCCATGTTAGCCTCATTAACCTCCTTTTTATTGCTGCTTCCATAGCAACGGCACCGTCCCTTTGCGATTGGGCCCATTTTTGCTTCTTTTTTGAAGTGCATTCGCTGCACCTCAATTGATTCAATTGAACATGACCACTTTAAAATAAGAACGCTGCTGTTGTATTGGCTTGGCACAGGTGGACGGCTTGCGATCTGTGTGGATTGGGGACGAGATGCCTTTACTTTAATTCAGGCCATTAAGAAAAACAAGTCCTCTTATTCCTGTGAGGCTTGCTTCAGGCATTGTGTCTCCAGAACCCCTCGTGCACTGCCCTCCCCAACAGAAACGGAGCACCCTGGGTCTCGAGCACAATGCCTCGTCAAGTCCTGTCGCTTAGGCACAGTGCAGTAGTCAGGAGGTGACGACAAAAGGTGTGTTGCCACGGAGAGCGCAGTGAGCAAAAGCCGTTGGCTCTGGTGTGGAGACGGAAGGTCTGAAATGGTCACTGCCTGCAGTCTGAGGAGGGCTCTTTGTGGCCTACAGACAAGACTGGGACGTGCTTAGCACTGCCCCATAGGGGGGCATCCCTTTGTTTCCCCCACATCGCTGCTCTCTGCCTGGGGGAAAGGGAGAAGGCCTGCTCAGCACACTACAGAGTCCCCGTCCCCCATTTTGAGGCAGGGAGGGAGCAGCCCCTCTCGTGCTCCTGCCAAATCGCCAGGCTCTGCCAACCTGCCCAGCAGAGCCAGCAGGGGAAGTAATTGGTTGCAGTACCACACGAGTCGCAAATGGCTGTCTGGGCCGCCTGGTGCAAGGGTGGAAGCTCGGAAGGAGATGTGACTCTAAGGTGCTTGCCACTCGGCATCAAGTCGTGTCACCCCAGCCCGGCGGTGTGGCCTTCTCCCTGCCTGGGTCCTGGGTTCTTTAATTTGGCATCTGGTGCCTCCACCCAAGGTGCCTCCTCTCTGTGCTAGGCACGCAGAGGGTATGTCTACACTTACTCCCTAGTTCAAGCTAGGGATGCAAATGTAGCCAACTGAAATTGGGGATTTAAATATCCCGCGCTTCATTAGCATAATCTCACCCGTGCGCTATTCCGCTCACCAGCTGATTCGAACCAGGAAGTGTGCTCCGGGATGTGTTAGTTCAAATCAAACCCCTTGGTTCGAACTAACGTTACTCCTCATTTTTTGGCAGGGAGGGAGGAGCACCTCTCGTGCTCCTGCCAAATCACGAGACTCTGCCAACCTGCCCAGTTGAGCCAGCGCAACGGGGGAAGCACTCCCATTTTTTGAGGAGCAACGTTAGTTCGTACCAAGGGGTTTGATTCAAACTAACGCGGCCCGGAGCGCACTTCCTGGTTCGAATCAGCTGGCGAGCAGAATAGTGCATGGGCGAGATTATGCTAATGAAGCACGGGATATTTAAATCCCTGCTTCATTAGCAATTTTGGTCGGCTACATTTAGTTCAAACTAGGGAGCAAGTGTAGACGTACCCAGAGGGGCTCTCCTTTAGGAGAACATTTCTCACCGTCTACTGTACTAGGAATGAAGGGATCAAATAAATAGCACAGCCTCCAAAGTAACAATACAAAAAACGGGGACTTTCTCGGGTCCAGGGCTTAGAGGAGAAACAGGAGTAACTAGAATCATAAAACAGCAACAAAACCAGACACCCTCTGCCTGCTACCGCTTCCAAGGCCCCATCCCTCCTGGCACGTGCCTGAGCAGCATGTGAACAGAGAGTGTGTTCTTTACTGCATCACTGTAATTGTTGATCTGCTTAAAACTCCCAAGCCAAGTAAACGGACGTGTGATTTCTTACAAGGCCTGCACCTCTAACAGGACAAGCTTGTCCAAGGCTTCCTAGTCAGGAGTCCCAGGGAAAATGAAACTGGATCTTGGTAACCTGATGGGAATCACTCCTCAGCCTCCCAGGTCGCTGGTCTCTTCTCAGCTGCCACCCATCAGTGCTAGAGTTCAGCGTTCTCCTCTGGGAAGTTTCACGGGGTGATGCTTTAGTGTCTCTTGGCTTCACTCCAACAGCAGCCCACCCTTTGGGGTCTGAGTTCTGGCTCTTGCTTGGTTCTGGTCGTAGCGTCAAGCGTGTTCTATTGCCGGCCGGCACTCGAGGCTGCCCTGAGCCTCTGTAGCCATTACTGCTGCAGTCCAAGGGTGAATGCCTTAGAGCAGGGGTGGGCAATAATTTTTGCAGGGAGGCCACTTCATGAACTTTAGGTCATGGTTGTGGGCTGGCTCTGCCCCCCTGAAAGGGGCAGGGCCTCGGGCAGAAGAGGCGGTTCCCTCTAGGTGCTGCACGCCCCTGGTGGAGGGAGGAGACTCCGTGCACTCCCCTGCCCCCAGGCCAATTGGGAACTGGGGTTGGGGGAGTACACAAGTCATTCGCTGTTCAAAATGACTGTTGGCTCCCTCTAGGTGTCTCACGTCCCTGGTGGGAGGAGGGAGCCGCCAGTTGCTTTGAACAGCGAATGACTTCGCGCACTCCCTGCCCTCCAGTCTCAAATGGCCAAGAGGTGGGGGAGCAGTAGGGAGGGCCGCAGGCTAGGTCCGTGCCAATCCCTACCTTGGAGGCTTAGAGTAATATATCAGGAACTCCAGACAGGGTTACAGTCACAATAGGGCCCTATACAAGCTTTATTTTACTGCTCCGCATCTCACAGACATGTGCAATTCAAGGCCCCAGTTCAGTAAAACACTTAAGCACGTTTCTAACTTTCAGCATGTGCTTAAGGGTCCCTTGACTCTGTCAGGAGTCAGGCGCGGGCTCCATGGCTGACCTGAATCAGGGTTGAATTTTACAACTAGGAATCCCAACCTAGGACGCACTAGCAGGCCCAGGATTCCCTTGATGTTGTGTTCTAGCAACCTTACCTTTCCATTTGTGAAATTGTGTGTGCGTGGATGGTTTGGGATGCACTTTTTTCATGTTTTCTAGATTAAAAAAACAACAACAGAAAATTCCCATGAGGAAAATCTTCAGGCTCTGAAAGTTCAAGTTGTCATGGTCACTCAAACTCTTAACCACCACCTGGTTTAATGTATAACGAATGGCCATTATTTTTATTGCCCAACTCATGATACGCTGTTTGTTTGATTTGTATCTGGGGTGGCGAGTACGAGCCGTGGCAAGTCCATACAATGTTGAAGTGGTTAATTATTTGAAGAGGGATCAAATGACTCATTTGGTCACCGTATAAAATGATTTCTCCCGTATTATTAGATGAGGAGATACACTTGTGTGAAACGGAGCTGTGAACTCATGTATGTGCGAGCCCCAAAGAGTCGGGCTTATGTTGTGGTTTGTAGTGTCCTGGTGTCCTGAGACTTCCTTTTATTGCTGCTCAGAATCTATTTAGGAACAGGAATACAGGGGATTCCTTGTTTTAGATCGTGTATTGTTTCTTAGCACCCCTAGTGTTTTCTTAGTCATCTAGGGTGCATCTATACTGCACCATAACTCGAAATAAGTTATGCCATTTGAGCTACGCAAATTGCATATTTTATTTTGATACTGTTTCAAAATAGCTTATTTCGTCATTTGGCGCTGTCTACACAACACCAAATTTCAAAATAAAGCGCTATTCCGAAACACCCCTCACTCCTTGTAGAATGAGGTTTATAGGGATGTCACAGTAGTGAACCCAAAATAATGGGCTTGCTGTGAAGACACAGGATAGCTATTTCAGTATCCCGAAATAGCATTGCAGTGTAGAGGTATCTCTAGTGACAATAGTGTCTGGACACACATTTGATCAGCTATACATGCTCTAATTCTGCTCTTTGTCCTACACTCTTTTTTTAGTCTAGCCCATGAGGAAATTTTTCCTTCTTCCCGGGTGCAGCAAGCTTCTCTCTGTAACCCCTGGTGGCAACTTGTCATATGACCACACAAAGCTTTTGCATATGCAGCGAGATCAGGTAGCAAGCAAGAGTCCTTTGACATAAAGGCTGTGTCCAGACTCAGGGGTTTTTTCGGGAAAAGTAGCCTTTTCCCGAAAAAACTTCCCCTGCGTCCAGACTCAAGCCGCGTTCTTTCGAAATTATTTCGAAAGAACGCGGCTTTTCTTTCGATGGCGGTAAACCTCAATTTACGAGGAAGAACGCCTTCTTTCGAAAGTTCCTCTTTCGAAAGAAGGCGTTCTTCAATGTAAAGAGGCCGTCTTCGAAAGAGAGCATCCAGACTCGCTGGGTGCTCTCTTTCGAAAAAGCGGATTTCTCTTTCGAAAGATCCGCCTGCAGTCTAGACACGATCTTTCGAAAGAGGCTCTTTCGAAAGATGCTTTCGAAAGAGCCTCTTTCGAAAGAAGCCTACAGTCTAGACATAGCCAAAGGGTGTAATTGACACATGCATTCAGCAGTTCTTTCTTATATAGAAAGTTGTGCTTTTATTAGTTCGCTTATTAGCTCTTTGTTAGTACCGCCTTTTCCTGTGAGACGGACATTTGCTGGTCTCTGCAGCACATTGGCATGAACGTGATCAAACAGATGTTTGGCAGTTGTGTTGGCAAATGCTGATGGTTCCTTACGTGATTTCAGGCAGTGAGGTACTCATTTCAGCATATTTGTTGTACTGGTGGGATCTCTGGTAGGGACATAGAATCACAGAATACTAGAACTAGAAGGGACCTCAAGAGGTCATCGAGTCCAGTTTCCTGCCTCACGGCAGGACCAAGCACCATAGATCATCCCTGATAGATGTTGGCCCAGCTTGCTCTTAAAAATCTCCAATAAGGGTTCCACAACCTCCTGAGGCAGTTTATTCCCGTGTTTTTCCTGATGTCCTACCTAATCCTCCCTTGTTGCAATTTAAGCCCATTGCTTCTTGTCCTATCATCAGAGGCCAAGGAGAACAATTTTTCTCCCTCCTCCTTGTAACACCCTTGTAGTACTTGAAAGCTGCTAGCATGTCCCCTCTCTTTTAATTCTTTCAATCTTCTCTCCTAGGTCATGTTTCTTCTAGAATTTTAATAATTTTTTGTTTCTCTTCTCTGGACCTTCTCCAGTTGGTCCACATCTTTCCTGAAATGTGGTGTCCAGAACTGGATACAATCCTCCAGTTGAGGCCTAACCAGCGCAGAGGAGAGCGGAAGAATGACTTCTCGTGTCTTGCTCACCTCACTCTGGTTAATGCACCCCAGAATGAGGTTTGCTTTTTTTGCAGCAGTGGATACTGACTTCATAAAGAGCTAACCCTCCTTCCTGCAAGTGGAAGAAAAGCAGCAGTAGGAGCCTTTTATACACAAGGGAACACGAGGAAATCAGTGCTTTGGGACACCATACAGTAATCGAATAGTGTGCCAGATTGCAGGAAACAGTGACAGGCAGTAACATAAATAGAATTTCCAAGGCTGAGATGAAGAATGTAGCGCCTTCTAGTCGCAATGCTGGGCTCTTATTTGAAGCCTGCAAGTATTTTGCAAATTTATATGTATATATCCTAGATCACAATAATAGTTGTTTCCACATTCCCAAAGTATGAGAAATAGTAACAGATTTTGTCTTTAAAAAGAAGAATATGCTATTACCGAGGGCTCTGCGCATGCAGGCATTTACCATAAATATAACTTGCACACTGACTGTTACAGTTGTTAAAGAAATAAGGTTGTAGATCTAGATACAAATCACTCTCTTTATTCATGTGTTTTATTTTTTGTACTACTGCTCGGTAAGGCGGCTGGGTTAGCTGCTTGTATGGTTTCCTTGAAACTAAGCACCAGTGGTTCTCAACCTGTTTGACATTGTGGGCTGCACATGTCGCTCCCCTCCCCCCCCACACACACACAATGTGTTATGTCTGTGGCTGCATCCAGTGCTGCTTGTATGGCCCTAAGGATGTCACATGGGCCACAGCTCTGTGTCGATTGGGTCGCAAGGGGCCAGCAGGTTGAGAACCACTGTGTTAGCCTCGGGACAGTGTGTGATCAAAAATCCATCTGAATATAGAGTCATAACAAGATATTTACTGTTTAAAGGTGCACTTAGAGGCCTAGCCCTGCTGCCAAATCCCTATAGCAAGTCACTCTGTCTTCAAGGGGTAGCCGAGTTAGTCTGTTCCAGGGAAAAAAAACAGCAAATGGTCTGGTAGCACTTTATAGACTAACAAAACATGTAGATGGTAACATGAGCTTTCGTTGGCACAGCCCACTTCTTCAGATAACCGTAGTTATCTGATACTGTCGACAAAGCTTCTGTCGACAAAGAGCATCTAGACTACATCCAGTTGTGTTGACAAAGCAAGCTGCTTTGTCAACATGAGAGTGTAGATGCAAAGGACAGTGCAGATGCAATAACGTCTTCTGTCAACAGAACTCTGTCAACAAAAGGCTATCTTCCTCGTAGAATGAGGTTTACCGCAGAGTTCTGCTGACGCTATGCTGACAGAACTCAGTAGTAGTATAGTTTTGTCGACAAAAGGCCACTTTTGTTGACAAAACCCTGTAGTCTAGACACACCCTAAGGTACCACAGGGCTGCTCGTTGTTGTTAAAGTTACAGACTAACACGGTGACCCTTCTGAAGCCTGTTTTTGGGGGGGGTTCTCAAATTAATGCCAAATTACTCTTCCCTCTTTGTATTAAAGGCTTCTTTTCTACACTCATTCTGTGCATGTGAGTGGGGAAACGTTGTCTCTCCAAGCCCCCAGGGGTGTTGTGTGAATTTCCCAGGTTTCTGGGTCCAGGACTGGAGCCAGTTCTGTGTTGGATGGATGGAGAGGAATCCCTAGATATTGAACCCAGCTCTGCCTGCTGCTGGCTCCACCTAGCAGAGAGGTTACACATGTTAATGTTGCTGACATTGGGGCATAAGTCTTAACATATGCTCATGCCGAAAATAGCACATATTTGTAGAGCACCAGCAGTTTGTCAGTGGATCTGTTTGTCAGCAATTACCTGATTGCCTTGATCTTGCTATAGTTGCACTAACGGGGGAGGGATGGCTCGGTGGTTTGAGCATTGGTATGCTAAATCCAGGGTTTGTGAGCTCAATCCTTGAGAGGGCCATCTAGGGCAAATTTGTCAGGGATGGTACTTGGTCCTGCTGGGAGGGCAGGGGACTGGACTCAATGACCTCTCAAGGTCTTTTCCAGCTCTCTGAGATAGGTTAATCTCCATATATTAAAGGAGGCCCTCTGAATTTCAGTAGTCTAATGTACAATGACACCACATCATATGAAGGCAAAACAATCACTTTAATTTTTCTCTTTTTGTTTCATCTAGCCTGTGTTTCAACTAAGCTGTTTGGATGGGATGAATGCGCATTGACTTTTAATATAATCCTAAAAAAATGTGGAAATGTAAACCATCAGGAACTGGTTTTTAATTGCTTCTGAAAAGTTGCATATTACAAAATCAGATAAAACTGTTTTTAGCTGGTTGTTTCCCTCTGTTCTCCAGGTAACTGATTAGAGTTATCTTTATGAATGCCTTCTGTGGCAGCTTGCATTCATTACAATGAATACTTCCCAAATTGTAAAGCCGCTGCACAGTGTCTATAAAAATGGCCTCAACAGTACTCTATATAGTCTTGTTATTCATATTTGTGGTGGTGGTTAGCAGTTTGGCTTTGTAGATAAATCCAGTTGTCAATTTTAGATATACAGACAGTATAAAGCATGCTTGTAGGGGTCAGCTCCAGTGTCCCTTCTAAGCTGTGCAAGCCGCACAGCTTCACAGGTGATTAATCAGCCCCGCCCAGTCAGAGGCTCAAGGCTTGGCCCATGGCGTTGCCTGACCGGGTGGGGCTGATTAATCACCTATGAAGCTGTGCTGCCCCACAGCTTAGAGGGAACACTGGTCAGCTGTCATCCTGGGATCTCCCACAAAGACTCAGGTTCAAAAGCTGGTCCTAACCGATTATCACTTGTGCAAATCTTTTTTATAACCAAAACGGTCTTTGTGGATGAGCATTCCGTTCGTTTCCGCCACTAAGCCAGTCAGAAATCTTGCACTCTGCTGCAGACTTTCAACTTGCTCAGAGCCCGAATGAAGAAGGCGGTATCCGATCTTCCAAATGTGATGCAGGGAGGAAAAAGCTGATGCAATTCACGCATACTTGGTAATAATAAAATAATCTTCTTAATTCTTGAAGTCTGAAACAAAAAGCAAATGTGTTTGAAACTGACAATGCCAGGACCTGTACAACGGAACAGAATGTTGCATCTCAGAAGACGTGTTGCTTCACATTCTAAGTTACCACTTTGCTTTTATGGGGAACAACTAATATGAAAACAGTGTATCTTTAAGAATATTTATTTAAGTAGTACAGTTTACGGGTGGGGTGTTTAAATAGACACCTTTCCAAGACTCTAGGTGCCTTACCATAATTAATCTTACAAAAAATGTAAGTAAATTAAGCCTATGCACAGGAAGAGAATGTTTGTTTATTCTCTGTGTAAAGCACGAGGCATTGATGATTGTGCTACAGATGTGTGAAAGAATAATAATAAACACTAGAAATGTTTCATTATACTTTTAGTGTAGCGGACACTGTTTATCTTTAAAGTAATGACAATTCTCTAAACTCGAGAATTGCAGCAACTTGCTTTAGTATGAGAAGCAGAAGGCTGTAACTTGACAGCAAACAAAAGTGAAATTGACTAGAAATCAGCCTCCCTCATGCTTTGCCAGATAAAACCACAGTTTCATCAGTTTGTGCTGATAAGATCCAAGTTACATTCCTAGCTGGCAGTGAAGTAAGCCTGTAGGTAATGGAAAGAACTCGAATGTGAAATTGCGGAACCATTAACTGTGGTTTATAACCTATCCTTTAAATCACCTTCTGTACCGAATGTCTGGAAGATAGTTAATGTGACACCAATATTTTTTAAAGGATCTAGAGGTGATCCTGGCAATTACAGACCAGTAAGTCTAATGTCTATACCGGGCAAATTAGTTGAAACTATAGTTAAGAACAGACTTGTCAGACACATCGATGAACATACCTTGTTGGGGAAAAGTCAATATGGATTCCATAAAAGGAAATCATGCCTTACTAATCTAATAGTGGGTTGTGCCCACAAAAGCTCATGACATCATCTACATTTTTTGTTTGTCTCCAAGGTACTGCAGGACCATTTGTTGTTTGTTTTTTCAATTATAGACTAAGATGGTTACCCCTCTGAAACTTTTTATTAACTAGAGTTCTTTGAGGGGGTAAACAAACATGTGAACAAGGGGGATCCAGTAGATATAGTGTACTTAGATTTCCAAAAAGCCTTTGACAAGATCCCTCACCGAAGGTTCTTAAGTAAAGTTAATTGTCATAGAATAAGAGGGAAGGTCCTTTCAGGATTGATAACTGGTTAAAAAGACAGGAAACAAAGGGTAGGAATAAATCGTTAGTTTTCAGAATGGAGAGAAGTAATTAGTGGTGTGCCCCCAATGGTCCATCGAGGGATCAATTGTATTTAACCTCTTTATAAATAAATAGGGGAAAGGGGTAAACCGTGAGGTGGCACAATTTGCAGATGATACCAAACTGCTCAAGATAGTTAAGACTAAAGCAGACTGTGAAGAGCTTCAAAAAGATCTCACAAAACTAGGTGATCGGGCAACAAAATGACAAACGAATGTAATGTTGATAAATGCAAAGTAATGCACATTGGAAATAATAATCCCAACGAGCACATAAAAATGATGGGGACTAATTTAGCTACAACTACTCAAGAGAGATCTTGGAGTCATTGTGGAAAGTTCTCTGAAAACATCCACTCAATGTGCAATGGCAGTCAAAAAAGCAAACAATGTTGGGAATCATTAAAAAAAAAGGGATAGAGAATAAGACAGAGAATATCTTATTGCCTCCATGGCATGTCCACATCTTGAATACTATGTATAGATGTGGTTGCCTCATCTCAAAAAGATATCTTGGCATTGGAAAAGGTTCAGAAAAGGGCAACAAAAATGATGAGGGGTTTGGAACAGCTGTCATATGAAGAGAGATTAAAAAGACTGGGATTTTTCATTTTAGAAAAGAGGAGAATAAGGAGAGATATGATAGAGGTCTTTAAAATCGTGACAGGTATGGAGAAAGTACATAAGGAAAAGTTATTTACTTGTTCCCATAACATAAGAACTAGGGGCCACCAAATGAAATTAACAGGTTTAAAACAGACAAAAGGAAGTTTTTCTTCATGCAGCACACAGTCAACCTATGGAACTCCTTGCTAGAGGATATTGTGAAGACCAGGACTTTAACAGGGTTCAAAAAAGAACTGGATAAATGCATGGAGGTTAGGTCCATCAATGGCTGTTCACCAGGATAGATGGGAATGGTGTCCTTGGTCTCTGTTTGTCAGCGGCTGGAAATGGGTGACAGGGGAGAGATCACTTGATGATTACTTCTTCTGTTCACTCCCTCAGGGGGAACCTGGCATTGGCCACTGTCGGCAGACAGGACACTGGGCTAGATGGACCTTTGGTCTGACCCAGTGTGGCCGTTGAATGTGACTTGTTTGCTATTCTGAAGCACCTCTCCAGTTCATGCTAGCGTATGTTGATGTGAGAGGAAGGGTGTCTGCACCACGGAGGGTAGCAAAGAGTAAAGACTAGGGGCAGTTCCAAGAAAAACTACACTTGAACTTGTAAGTTCAATTTCCATATCTGTCAAACTTTAATACAGCTACCAAAGAGTCCAGTTTCACTCGGGGATGAGTGCTCATTACTTCAAGAGAGTGACTCCACTTTATGCCGGTGTTATCTGGAGCCAATTTGGGCTTGTCGGGCCCTGTTCAGTCCCAGTCAGGGCTTGTCTACACCGCGAGGAAGATCAACACTACTGCAGTCAATCTTCCAGGGTTTGAATTAGCAGGTCAAGTGAAGACCTGCTACTTTGAACTGAGAGGGTGCTCCGGTCGGCGCCGGTAGTCCTGTTCCTTACAAGGAGTGAGGGAAGCCGATGGGATCATGTGCTTCTGTTGACCTCCTCCCGTGTGGATGGTGCCAAAATGTGATTTAAGCTACTTGGACTCCAGCTATATAATTAACGTTATGGGTGGTGCGTATATTAATTTGACTTTCCCTTTAGAGTAGACCAGGCCTCAACCATAGAACACTAGAATTGGAAGGGACCTTGAGAGGTCATCGAGTCAAGTCCCCTGCCCTCACGGCAGGACCAAGCACCATCTAGATCATCCCTGATAGATGTCTGTCCAACCTGCTCTTGAACATCTCCAGAGATGGAGATTTCACAACCTCCCTAGGCAATTTATTCCAGTGTTAAACCACCCTGACAGACAGGAAGTTTTTCCTGATGTCCAACCTAAATCTCTGTCTAATACCAGTGGCAGTTGTCTATACAGACTAATTTCACTTGCTCAGATTGACTGTCTGGGCTGCTCTTTCTCTCCAACAAATGGGAGCTCTCCATCTAATTTGAGCTCTGGAGTCTATGAAACCCCTTGGTATCAACTTCTTGGAGACTTTCCACTTGCTTAAACCCAGCCATGGTGAATGGGAGTTTGCATGATCCTTCTTGGATTTTGCAGTAATTTCCTTTGTTATGTTAGACATTCTCCCCAGTTTGTAATGTGTTAGGATAGAATTTTCAAAAGCATTTCCATGGGAGCAGAGTTAGACTAACAGTGAATATGTCTGAAAGTACAACCCCATGTCTCGAAACCCAGTTAGCATAAAACCATCCCTCCAATCCCTCTGCTACACCTTCTGGGCCAGAATCAAAGACTGTTTTGGTGAGTTGGAGTCTCTCTATTGACTTACATGAGCTTTGGATTAGGCTAATATTCCCCATGAAAAGAGAGTCAGAATTCCCCCTTCCCCACTACCTTTGGTATTTCTACAAACACAACCAAGAAAAAAGGAAGCGTTTTCACCCGTACGCTTCACATTCTTTAAGGAAGCCAAGGTCAAAGCTTACCTCACCGTGGAGTTGTTACAGACAGTGTATGTAAGCGGACCGTGTCCTTTCCAGCTAAAAAAGAATTCTAAATTCTGTTAATGAAATGTGCCATTCTTCCAATGTTAGAATAAAAGATTAGCCAGAGTGCATCACACCAGGGTAAATCATCCTGAAAGCACATTCAGCAAAGGTGAAGCAGACGCTTAAGCTAATTATCTGCATCGCACTTACTTTAAAACTGCGCCCCCAGTAAAACTGGAAATAACCAGAAGAGAATTGAAAAGACATCACAATGCATGCTCTCGGTGAAGGGATTTTCAATCCTCGGAGTCTTAGTTGACTTTGATTCTTCATGCTACTGTTGTTTCTTTACATTTAAAAGAGTTTACAGTTCACATGCCCATGAAAGCAAATACAGTTTAGCTCAAAAGGTGTTTATGCACAGCTCGCTTTTTCAAGTGTGTCCTAGAAAGGGTGAACAGAAAAATGGTTGGGGTACCAGACAATGGCATTGAAGGATTAGCAAAATTAGTTAAATCTATGTAGACTCATAGCCTGTGAAGTCAAATGGTAGCTGTGTGCATGTAGATGTGCATGAAACTTGCCTAGAGACATCAAGTTTAAATCCAGAAGAGGCCATCACATGTATCACAGGTCATCCATGCACCAAACCCAATAACCAAATGAGACCAAGATATTACAGTGCACAGGAGAGTAGACTATTGTGTACGGCAAGCAGATAACTTTTTTCCCAGAAGGAAGAATGTACTGGGAGAATAGGTCTTAGGCCAGGTCTACACAAGGGAGCAATACTGAACTAAGGTATGCAACTCCAGTAATGTGAATAATGTAGCTGGAGTCAACCTACCTTACTTGGACTTACCGTGTCCCATCTTCCCTTACTCCTCATGGCCTAGTGGAGTACCACAGTCTCTGGGAGCATGATCAGTGGTCGATTTAATGGGTCCTTACAAGACCTGCTAAGTCAACCTCCAGGAGATAGATCTACACAGCGTCGATTGCCCAGTAAGTTGGAGACAAGGCCTTAGATCCACATACTTTAGATACTCTTCCTGATACTGTGAATAAATTTGCATGTATGGTATTTCAACCCATAAGGTGTTGCACTCAGCACCTCAAAGGACTGGACCCTGAATCTGTCTGTACATCTCTCTGTAAAATGAGGATAAAAATACTGCCACCATATCTACCAGTACCACAGTTCTCTCCATATATATAAGACACATGTTTCTCCACTGACTGGGTAAAAAATTAAGTCTAGGGACTTGCTTGGGTTTTTTTCACTGTTATGTTTAAGAGACATGTCTGCCACCATTCCAGAAGCAAACTGGGTAATGAAGAGAGTGGAAATTTGTATTAAATAATCACTGATTGGATTTAGTCCAAAGACAGTAACCAAATGAAAACACTGAAAGTCATTTGGTTTTATCAATATTGGAGAATATTCTTATTCGTTTGCTGCCCGGACACAATTTATTTTAATTGCATTTGCTTTGGAGTTGAAGCCGAGTTTGCAATAAAAAATGACCTTTTTTTTAACCAGCCTGGCAAAAAGCAAGAGGGCAAACATTTTTTTTCCTTCTGAATCTGAACTGTCACCAACATTTTGTCAAGATTGTGAATTTCCATCATTTTAAGACAACCCTGCATTGGAGGAGGGAACTGTATTGTCTCTTTGTTTCTTAATGTGAGGCTATGCTGGTTTTTGGCCTACCTTGAAACTGCAAAATGCATCAACAAAATTCTTACAAAAACGTAAAGGCCTTCTCCTAACCGAAAAAACATGCGGTCTTCTCTTGGGTTGCAAGGCAGATTGACTCATCCACTGGAAAGTTCTGCCTATTCGTATTCCATGGCTGCAGCAAAACATGGCTGCCTATTCGTATTCCATGGCTGCAGCAAAACATGGCTGCCTATTCGTATTCCATGGCTTGAACTTGACTAACGATCTATGTTAGTTCATTTTCTCTGCTCTTTGGGGTCCACATTAATAGATTGTATTACTTCACAGTTGAGATGGTGCTTGGCTCCCACTTTCTGAATCATGTACAAGGGCTTTCTCCCACCCCGATTGCTCAAGGACGTGAACATCTGAATACCTGGCATCACTGATTCATACCCTAGTGGGTCAACTTGGTGATTTAGCTTTCCGAGCTAGATCATGCACCGTGCAGTTTTGGGAAGAAGGTATCTTCTAGGGGAGATGTTAAAACCCAAGGTCGTTGGGCACCTGTATTGAGTTAACAATGACCATCCCATGGCTAAGCATTAACTCTAGTAGCTTTGGCCAAACTTTCCATTCTCTCAATCCCCGTGTTGTGCACTACCCTTGATTCACATTCAAGGGGAGTCATGTTTCTGGGGCCCTCCATTTGCACAACACTGGTTTCTGCGATTCTTTTGGACGTTAAGCGACACGTGGCAGAAGTCAATGAGAGGAGCATCAGTGACTACTAAGCAATCTGGGTAAGGATTTCGAAAATCCACTCCGTGGATTGAACAGAAGTTTGGGAGCCCTTGAGACGAGCGGCTCTGTCGATCAGGCCCCTGCGGTCAGAAGGAATTAGAAGTGAGCAGCTACCCCATGGAGTCATTTATGAAGTAATGGGCTGGGCCTGAGATGCAGAGCTCAGCTATGGATTTGAGCTTCCTCAAAGACCAGGGCTGTTTAGCTACAGGGTTTTGGCATAGCGCGCAACAGGGCTGGGGGCCAAGCACAAGGTTGGATCTGAACTTCCCCACAGTTGGCATCTGCATGAGCCACTGGTTAAGAATCGTGGAGGATGGGTCCATCTATGGCTGTAGAGTCAAGATGATCAGGAATGAAACCCCATGCTCTTGGTGTCCTCAGCCTGTAACTACCAAAGCTGGGAGTGGATGGCAGGGGATGGATCACTCAGTAATTCCTCTGTATGACAGGAGAGGGGTCACTTGATGATTCTCTGTTCTGTTCACTCCCTCTGGGGCACCTGGTATTGGCCACTGTTGGCAGACAGGACACTGAGCTAGATGGATCTTTGGTCTGACCTAGCATGGCCGTTCTTATGTTCTTAAGATGCTGGACTGGGGCTCTGGACATCTGGAGTCAGTTCCTGGCTCTGCCACAGACTTGCTGCATGTCCTTGGGCAAGTCACTTATGCTCCATTGCAGGGGAAAATCCCTATTCATGATAGCACTTAAATGTGTGCCTAAGAATCATCCTGATCTGGGGCCTAGCATATTCCCTTGTCTCAGTTTGTACACGTTGCTTATATGCGATCTCCCCTGCTCCCCTCTTTGTCTGGTCTATTTTGTGTGTAAGCCCTTCAGAGCAGGAATTCTGCCAGTCGGTGCAGTGTCAATAGAGTCTATCTGCTGAAATTAAAATAATAATAACTGGGGGGCTGGCTCTGGCCAATTTCTCAAACCTAAGGTAACCTCCCAGCTCCTACATGCACATTGCTGGTATTTCTGGTTACCAGTGGGGGCAAGGGGAACCTTTTGGCTGAATGTATTTTCTGGTAAAAGCACCGATAAGATGTGCATCAAAGGAAGGAAGCATTTTGAGACCTACTTGATCGTATTTATCTCCATCTTGCATTCGTTCCGTTCTAAAACAAAAACAGGAGACCAGTTACTGTGCTTGTACTGGAGGATTAAACCAGTATGTTTGTGATATAACGAGCAATGACTTGCATAACATGCAATGAAGAAATTGAAATTGAATCGCTAAGTGCATCATGCTGAGTAAGAGGTTTGTTCTAGCAGAAACTGTCATATTAAATTCTTGTCGTGGGCCCAGAACTCTTTGGAGTCCTAAATGTTTTGGAGGAGACTAATCTGAAATCAAAGTGAAGTTGCTTAGGGTTGGCATGCCAGAAAGGGGCCACATTTGGAAAAGTTCAATGAACCTGCAGAGAGAGGTTGAAATTAATGGCTGCAGTACAAAGCTTACAGCTAACATACCTGCTGATTTGCTTGTTGCTTTGATTCTTCATGCTCTGCCTTCTTGCCGGCTTCTGAGTTGGTCAAAATGTAGCAATTTAAACTGGGAGTGGGTCCCAATTTCAGTATTTAATACAGAGAAATCACTTTCCACCGTTGAGTACAGCGTAAGAGACACATTGCTTTAGAAACATGGCATTTGGAAGGATATGGATTTGTTTCTCCGTTGCTTGTGGGGTCGTTTGAAATCCAAGCAAAGTGGGTGGAGCATGTTACTCTTCTAATTTACTCGCCTTTGACTCGCGTGCAAAGCAAATGTAAATGGCACCCCAAAAGAGACTCTGTCCCTTTAATTTTTTTTTGGCGGGAGAAGGGCCCAATTTTCTGCTGCTGCTTCAAATTGATTTTGCACCTTTGAAGTCACTGGAGCTATGCCAAGAATCTAGCTTGTTGGATGCCAATTCCTTTATGTGGTTGGGTATTTTCAGCTTAGAACAGCGTTTGCAAGCTACAATAAGCTACTATAAGAATTAAAACATGAGCGTGTTTCTCATGGACTAAACTCTGCCCTCAGTAGAGACCCCTCATTGTTACTTATGGTGAAACTCAGGGCATAATTTTGGCCCTGCTATGTTGAGAATAATTACCCTATGTAGTATTGGACATGTGTAACAATGTTGCCCTAACCACATTAAAGCTGTCTCATTGCTTTCCATTTCCAGTGTTCTGCCTCTTGTGGCCGGGGCCATAAACACCGAAATGTGTACTGCTTATCAAAGGAAGGCAACCGCTTAGACAATGATTATTGCAAGCACCTCGCTAAACCCAATGTGCAAAGAAAGTGCAGAGGGGGCAGATGTCCAAAGTGGAAAACAGGAGACTGGGGACAGGTGAGCGGCAAGATTTTATCTTTTGCACCATTGGAGATTCATTAGCCATTGAATTGTTTGCAGCCTCATTTCCGTCCTTCCGCAATGGAAGTATAAATGTTCCGGGGGACATGCTCAGAGCAGGGGTCCATCCGTGTAGCTCCAGATAAGCCAATGGAGTTGCACTGTCTGCGCCAGCTGGAGACCTCGCACTGCTGTTATAAACAGAAAAGCGGCCGGCTGATCAGAAGCATCAGTTGTAAATTTCTTTGGCTGCTGCTTTAAAAAAAAAAAGGCATTACTGCATATGAGTAAGCAGAATTTTTTCCTCCTTGTTCTTTATTATTTAAATACTTTGGCTCATGACTGCAATGGTGATTCACTTGGAGGTGCATGGAATTAAAATGATTGTTAATTATTTTCCTATGAAAGTTGAGAAAATACAGATGAACTATTTGTTTTAAAAAATACCTGTCACTCAGGTTTGCGTTCTTCCAAATGCCTAACACTAACCACAGCAGTTTATTTCTGTGTCATTACCAAATCTGATGCTTAGTGTACAGGCTACAGAAAAAGCAGGGAAGTCTGGATTTTGTTAAAGGGTGCTGTTTGCTAAGGGTATAGCTTTAATCCATTTTCATTCTTTACAGTGCTTTCCTTATAGTAAACGATTAAGAAATACCTCTGGCATAAAAAATATCCATTTACTTTTCTCATCTGTTTTGTGCTAACACTGAGAGTGAAGTTTTTTGGGTTTTTTAAACTAACATTTAATATTTGCCATAACACCAATTGCACCTTTAACCTATTTCATCAGATTTATTTTTACCTCTGAATCTCCATTTTGTGTGTACCTTAATGATGTGCTAATCAGTCAAATGATTGAAGATGCATAACTAAATGAATTTTGAACTTGTACAATGTAACAATCTTTCTTTGCTTTCTGTAGTAAGGCATAAAACTCTAAGGCTACATCTACACTACCAGTTTTCTCAGCAAAAAATATGCAAATGAGGGATTCTATCTCATTTTCATATTTTCTGTTGATCCGTCATTGCACAGGAGTTTTTGCACAAAAATGAGCAGTGTGGACATTTTATTTTTGTGCAAAAACCCCTTTTTCCGCAAGATTGGTATACCTCCTTTTTTGGGGCGTAAGGATCTCGTCGTCATATCAGAACTGTGCCTTATTTAAAGTGACTGCTCCTGAAAGCAATTTTGCAGCTAATAAAAGCAAACATACCAATACAACGGTCTGCTGATTGCTTAAAAACATGCTAATTTTAATTGATAAAGATAAATGTTTTAAAATTCAAAACATTCTACTGCATGATAAGATTCAGTTTCATACAATTTGAAAGAGAAGCTCAATTTAATGAGAATATGAGATGATTTATGGCCTAAAGTAATCTGTTATGACTAGGCAATTAAAGGATATTTGTATGGTAATGATCAAACTATGAATAGTCACATTGTTTTTCGCAAAAGAGCTAGATTGTCAGCAGATACATATTGGCTTCGTTCCAATTGAGCCAACAAAACTTTGCCAATGTGATCGAGTGAGGATGTGTCCCTAAAAAAATTACCTACGAAAGCAAAGATAAAAGGGCATCTCGTAGCAATAAAATAGATCATTTTAAAATAAGTGTTCTGATACAGTTTCTTTCTAGCATGTAACAAACACTCCAGTCATTCTATAGTATATTGACAGTTTGTCTGTTTTGATATAGTAAAACTGGAACAGTTAGAAGTCTTGAATAGGATCACGCCCTAGTAGCACGCGTGCCATGCGTCTAGAAGTGCCTTTTGCGCTAAATACTTCTTGAAGATGTGCAAATACATATTTCTAAACTGCTGAGCAACAGTCATTAAAATGCTCTCTACAGCATATGTCCTAAAGACTGCCAAATAAAAAATAAAGCAGAACAGGTGGCCAGATCCCAAATTGGTGTAAGTTAGACACGTCAAATTCCATTTCCTTAGTCAGCTGGTTAAACATTACTTTTAACCAGTTAACTGATTAAGCAGGGGTGGGCGGGCTGGAGCAACCCCTGTGTTGTGGGCAGGGGCTCTTTCCGGCCCCACGCAGGGCTACTGACCTCCAGGCTGGGAGATGGCAGCCTTCCATTAACAACCCTAGTGTAAGTCAGTGTAGCACCAATGCAACCGTAATGATTTACTCCAACTGAAGCCTGAGTCGTCGATTTTTTCAAACACTACCTTTCTATTTGTGCTCCAAAATGTCACAGGATCAATTAGAATGCACTAAGAAATAAATATTGTGATTAGAAATTAGACAGCAATAGAATTTTACAACCCCTCACACAAAAAAAAAAAAAAGTACTTTCACACCCTGGATCCAATGCCTGATGAAGTCCATTCAGTTGTTTCTGTTCATTTCAATGGGTTTTGGAGGGATGTAGGGTACAACCCAAGATGTGGGGGTAGGAAAGCGTCTAGAGTACATTCACAGGTGGCTCACTGGGTTTGATGATGGGGGGGAGGGGTTGGCCAGACCTAGAACTGCAGGATAAGGCCCCCAATTAATACAAACACGGGCAAAACTACAGCCAGTTACGTGTACCTTTTTCAAAGAGAATGACATTTTGTAGAAGGCCAGTTCAAGGCGTAGGTGCCATTCAAGCTCCATGTGAAAGGATAAAGGGAGCGGAGGGAGCTGATTCATTGAGCCCTGCAAATCCACGGGTATCCGCATCTGTGGATGCAGATATCTGCAGCCCATTTTTGCAGATACAAATTTTATATCTAGAACCCTGCAAATCTGCGGATATCCACTCTATGGGCTTGTCTTCACTACATGGAAGATCGCCGCTGCCGCAATCGATTTTCCAGAGTTTTGATTTAGTGAGTCTAGTTAAGCCTTGCTAAATCAAACTCAGAGGGTGCCCACACCAGCATCTGGTACTCCTGCTCTTGTGAGGAGTAAGAGAAAACGATGGGAGTGTTTGGTCCCATCAGCCTTCCGCTGTGGGAACACCACCAAGCTCGGCTTAAAATAAGCCAACTCCAGCTACATAGTCTACATAGCTGGACTTGTGTACCTTAAGCCAAACTCCTGGGCTGAGTGTAGACCTGGCCTATATCTGCGGGTATCTGTATCTGCAGATATGGATATGAATATCTATGGATCATTTTTACAGTTATGGATGTGAACGCAGATACCAATTTTGTATCTGCACAGGGCTCTGCTGCTTCGCTCCTTCCACCCTAGGGGTGAAATGAACTATGCACTGTTTGAAATCGTAGCTACAGATACCATCAACCAAGCATTGTCTTTTTTCAAAGATCGTGTCAGCTGTAAAATATAAGTATGGTGCTCTGCGACCATGAAATTGTCTCTTTCTGTAGCAGATAAACCCAACTATAGACTGGGTGAGATACAAGGCAGAGTTTTACAATTCAAATACATTTTCTTTGTCACCACACGCCCACAGATTGTATCGTGTGTGCCTAGGGCTGTTTCCTTTTTCCTCTTAGGAATGGTATATGAGCGATTAATAATGAATATGAGCCAGCACAGAGTAGAAGAGAGCGCTCCAGTTCTGTGTACTTTCCATTATCTGGAATGGCTTGCATTTAAATTCTGAGCAATTCTTTTTTAGAATCCGCCTTCCGAGAGCCAAACAAGTTTGTCTCAGAAAAAGGTTTGTCTCTTCAAGTAATGAATGGACCTGTATTTTTAACAAAGCAACTGCACTGAGGTGTCAGATATGTCTGACAGCTTAGGTGCCGCTGTAAATCAGCACCAGTACCTTTTAAGCAGTAAAAATAACAAAACTTATTCTGTAGCCTGAAAATTGTCTCTATTTATTTAGATTTCAGACTGAAGCCTGGCCCTGTATTTTCTCAGTGATTAAAAATTTGTACGTCACATGTGTCAATATGTTCCATCCTTACTGTTGCATTCCTCTGTAGAGTGGAGAATTTCTGCTAAGCCACACAGAGGCCTGTTATAAATGGTGGAAAATCTGGCAGGCTTGGGTTGTGAATATATGAATATAGGAACAATATGCCTTGATCCTTACATAAATAGGGCAGGACTGTGGTATCAAGTTGATCGTTCTTTTAGGGCCAGATAACCAGTACGTTTAAATCAGAGTTGTTCCTCTGAGATCAACAGAGAGAAACCAATTGGTATGATAAATAAAAGAGTGATAAAATAAAATAAAAATACTGCAGGGCAGAGTGCCTACATAGGCATTTATAATAGGGTAGTGTTCTATTACTAGGATTTTACAGCTGGATTCCCGTCTATACTCTGACAAATATGTAGACATTATAAACAGGGAGGGAGAAAGCTGAGACTGATTAGGGACTGACTTATATCCCCTTTGAATCGGGACACGATGGGGGGGGATGGAAATCCTTTTGAAAGAATGCTGGCCCATAAACTGGCCACAGCCTTACACTGCTCTGCTTTGTAAGAACAATTCTGACCCTCCAGTGTTAATATTCTGAAGGCAGCAGTAAATACTCTTCCATTATCCATTAAGCCAAGGGATTGGTTTTGGAGCCTCGTATTTGGGGAAGAGTGGGATGTGTTCTGGTTACACATGTACGATATAGCAGGGAATCTCAGAAGTGAAATCCTGGCCCCGTTCAAGTTGGTGAAAAGATTCTCACTCCAAAAGATTCTTCCCAACTTAGGCGCACAAATGGGGTGCAATTCTGCCTCTGCTGAAATAAGCGGGACTTTTTCCATTGACTTCATTTGGGCCAGGATTTTATCCCAGGCCAGTCCTTCAGTTAACCAAAATCCTTTCCTGGGGGCTGGTCCCATGGATTAAAAGCCCCTGTCTGGTCCTTGGGAGTCGTATAATTTTGCATATAGTAAACCGTAATACAATTATGAGAGCTTTACATACAATAAACTTCCATGATGAAAATAAGACATCACCATCCTTTTTTGCTCACGATGTTTGCTCACAATGTTGGATAGCTATTCAATGCAGTTTCAAATGTCGGATTAACCCCTTTTAGGACAGCAATGTCCCAACATTCTTGCAAACGTACTTTGTTTTGCAGGTGATAAACTTGGGCAAAAGTCATTTTAGAATGCACTAAGCAGCTGGGTAGTTGTGTTACTCCAACCGTGTTTCCATTATTTAGCTAACTGTCCCCAGTGGAATGTTTAAGATAAAGAGTGTTATTAATCACAATAGAAGTACTACAGCATATGGGTCAGATTTGCATCACCTAGCTAACTGCATTGTGCTTCTCTTCCAAGTTGCACAAACCAGTCTTTCATAAATATTTATAACCAGGAGAATGTTCACAGTCAGCTTTTCTCTGGTCTCCTTTGCTTTATGGTGGATTCGGTTAGTAAAGGAAATGCCGCATTACATAAGAATACTTTTCAGTTACTTGGAAGAAGATTCCTTTAACATTGCTTAATTCCATTGCTAAATAAGGCTTACTATCGTGGTATTACAAACTTTCTCAATAGCTTACATATGAATAAGATCTTCTCTACTGACCTTTAAAGAAGCAAAATGTGGATCATAATACCTACATTTGAACCATGCACTTCTGTTATACACACTTCTTATCTTTATTATTCTTATTTCATTTTTATAAACTATGTATTAGGACTTCACAATAAAAGAAATCCTTAGAGCAATGAAGTTAAACACTAGTCAAACTTATTATGATGGAGCATATTAGCAAAAAGTATTTTTGTAGGAAACAAATTAAGCTGTTGAAAACAGTAAGCTGTGACTATTAAAATCCAAAAAACGTATTTTACTCATGATTAACACCAGTCTCTCATCAGATGACTGAAAGTGGATACAAATGTGTGTGTGCCATAATGAAGCAAATACATGTGACAGTAAAACAAGTAACTTACAAAAAACAGATCTGTTTGGCGGGGGGGGTATACAGGATGTAGTGTTTTTGCAGTGGGATATTTGTAAACTGAAAGCAATTCCAGAAGTCTCGTACTTACAGAACTTCATTGCTTCAGTCTTTATGCAGTGTAATTCATGCTTGCTTGTCATGAAAGGCTGATCAGTCTACTGACTGTTTCTGTATTGTAAAGTTTGATTGATTTATTTAAACTATTGAACTGGATGTGCAAGGAGCAACGTACAGCTCCAGCTGACTTGTGATTTTTTTTTAATGATGCTTCTATCCTTGGAGATTTTTGCAGCATGCATCTTATAGATGATACGCTGCCTCCGTTGAAGTTAATAGCAAAACTCCCATTGACTTCAATGGAACTGGGATTTCACCTGATGCATTCACATTTCCTGCAAAATGTTTTCTTACACAAAGAAGAATTTTCTGCAGCAAAAGGAGACTGAGTTTTAAATGTCTTGGGCTATTGTTTGCTAGCTTAGAGTAGGAGTGTTAAATGTGTTTGCAGAACACACAGCGGAGCATTATCTCAGCTCCCTTCTTGGTCTGAAATCAGAGAAGTTCACTACAACAGCAGAGAGTTTCATCAGGAAAATAAGCAAAACGGAAAGGAAAGCTGCAACTTACTTCTTTATGTCCCTCTCTAGTGCTCGGTGTCCTGTGGGCGAGGAATGCAGCAGAGAACTGTGTATTGCCACGCCGGCGCTCAGAAAACAGCCAGGGAGACGGACTGTTACCAGTTCACAAGACCAGTCTCTGAACAGGAATGCCACATTGCTGGATGTCCCAGCTACAGCTGGGAAACGGAGGAATGGCAAGCTGTAAGTAATAAGGGCCCGCTCTGGGCAGCTTCAGCAATATTCAAAGCATACCAAAGTAAGACCCTCGGCCTGACGTTTAACGGTATCACATTTCGCGGTCTGTGAAGTGTGAACTACTCAGAGACTTAGGAGACGGTTGTTGTCACATCCAGCCAAGGTTTTACAGGAAGCAGGGGTAGAGCCTGCTTTGATGCAGAGTAGATGGTGGTTGTGTGTGTGTGTGTGTGTGTGTGTGTGTGTGTGTGTGTGTGTGTGTGTGTGTGTGTGTGTTTGCACACAGTTAGGTTTAAAACTTTTGATTGCTTCCCCCCCCCCCCCGCAAAAAAAAATGTAAAGGAAAGTCTTGTGCAAATTAAATGGTCATGTGTACAGATTCAACAAGAAATCCTGTGGCACCTCATAGACTAACAGATATATTGGAGCATTAGCTTTCGTGGGCAAAGACCCACTTCGTCAGAGGCATGCCTCTGTTAGTCTATGAGGTGCCACAGGACTCCTTGTCGTTTTTGCAGGTCCAGACTAACACGGTTACCCCTCTGATATGTGTACAGATCATGTCAAGTTTTTAGAAAGCACAGGCTGTCCTCTCTATAAGTCCAAGATACATTAAAAAAACTTGGACTTATAGCAAAACAACTTAAAGCAGGGAATTTTTTTTCCCACGTCTGGCTTCCATTTGTGCATTTTATTTTTGTGTGTGCGTGACTTAAGAGCAGGGAATGGAAGGACTTATAACTCATCAGTTCCTACGAGCGTCAACAGTGTTAGTACAGAACTGATATATACCGGGGCCACTTATAGCGGGGACACCCTATACTAAAGCACTGGAGCATAAGAAGATACATTATGTAGTTTTATAGGTGCATGTGTCAGAATATTTTGGTAGGACCTCCACAAAGCCAGTATTTTGCATATTTTGCTTAAGCTGCGCCTGATTCCACTCCACTAATCCCTTTAGTAGCTGGCTTTCGGTCTGCCACCTGTATGCATGCTGGAGGAGTAACTCGGTAAGAAAGTTTTACTGGGCTAAGTTTTACTATTTGCGGGGCTGTAAGAAGCGGTATATACGGTGCATTTGAAAACTAACATCCCATGCTGCATGATCGTCCAAGTGCCTTTTGGATACTTGTCCAAACTCCCCTTTCTTCTCCACCCCTTGCAGTAAATGTGATAACTCTCCCATCCAACATGACAATTTCCTTCTTAGTCCACTTGTCTGCCGTCTTTAAATCACCTTGATTCAAGCTGCACTGAGGTGGACTGCACTGTGCTTGATGTGCCATACCAGGTGGTGTTGAAATTTCAGCCTTACTTGCAATAAAACTACCATGTTGTGTCTAGGGAGGATTGTGATAATTATTATAACAGAGATCATGACACACCCACTGACTCCGTAAATAAAGTAAGAGCAAACTAGGATGTAGCCAGGCCTCTTTAAGGTCAGCACAGAAGCTGTGGATTCTTACAATCTCCCAAGGCTTATAAGTGGACTTCTCAGCTGTCTAAATCTTGCGTTTGGATATTTGCCAATTTGACTACCTAAATGCAGGGTTTTTATGCCTCTTAGGGCATGCGCCCTCAGAATTTAGACTCCTAATGAAGAGCACAGAGACAATTATTAACACAGGAAGCTTAATATGAGGCCAGATGGTTTTTTTCTGGAAATACATATGATTGTGTACGAATCCCATTTCGTAGATCTATACAAGAAATGAGAGTGCAGAGCCAATTTTACTTTAAAATGGCCTATGTCAGAGGTTCTCAAGACATAAGTCGATTGATAGCTGACTGGTCACATGTTACTAACGCCTCCCCCTTATTTCCAGCTGCTGCTTTGTATTGAAATACCCTTAAAACACGTAACACTCTACCATTACTTTCCCATGTCCGAAGGGCTGTAGTTGCCCCAAAGTGGCGTGATGGTGACTGGTAGGGGAAAGGCCCGGCTCCCAAAAGTCGTCGGCGTTCCATTCAAGTCAATGGACTTACACCGCTTTCCCTCAATCACAGATCTGATGCCCAGTGTTTCTAGAAGTCTGAGAATCATTCCTGGGCTGCCCTGTATAACATCACTGCACCTTTCAAACGTGAAGATGCAGCCAAGCTGGTTAAAATTGGTCTGTAACATACTCCACGAGGCCAAGTACTACAGGGCCATGAGGTATATACAATAAACCCTTACGCTACCAGCTGCAATGAGTGAGCATACTGTACGGGAACAAGTCAAGGCCGAGCACGTAGAGAAGGAACAAAGAAAAGGAAGAACGGAGTGAAAAGGGGTGGAAGTAGGGCTGCTTGAAATTTTTCAGATGGATTTGTCCTAAAAAAAAGGTATTTTGAGAAAAATCGACAACAAGCTGCTGACTCCTTTGAAACATTTAATTTATTGGCGATATTTTGGGTGATTTTTAGCTAAATGGAAATTGCAGGGTCTGTTAGAAATGCTGCAAAAGGCAAACAACTTGAAAATGTAAAATGTTTTTTATTTTAAATGCCATTCAATTCAGCTGGATCTGTCATGGGAGACAATGGCTGAAGGTGGTTTCTGAGCAGAGAGGGATTTTAGTCTGCTGCTATTGTGAGAAAAATTGTTTGGCATCCTCGCATATAACAGAACTTTCTCCGTTCTCTCCAATCCAAATGGCAACCTGCTGAATGTGTCTTTTTGCTCTGCCTCCTGCTGCAAGCACATAGTCCTTATTGCCATCAGTGGAGGTTTGACGTGCATTGAGGACTCATTGAAATCTATGGCAAAGCTCTCAATGGCTTTAATGCTGCCGGATCAGGGCTTGTGTTCTGAACCAACAGACACGGTGGTTACTAATGAAGGCTGCAGTGGTGCAGATTCCTGCCTGTAAAAAGAGCAAAATAATCATTAAGTGATCTAGGGCCTGGTCTTAATTTCCACTAAGGCTCCTTGACAGTGCTTTTGCAATGCAAAAGGGTCTTAAAGCAGGGATACGTTTTTTAAGGCCTGTTTAGGCAGCCAGAGGGGGTCCTTCTATTCAGAGTGCAAAGGATGATCTAGCTCTTCGTGTTTACTATGTTCGCCTGCTCAGAATATTGATGGGCCCAAACTCTTCCATTTTCTTTACTCTTGTGCTGTGGTTTTATACCAGAAATAAGAGGGAACAAATCGCAGCTAAAACAAAAAGCCTTTCAGTCCTGCAAAGGCGGCGGAATGTTTCATCTGCAGCAAGAAGATTCAAGGTTACAGCAGCCGCTCTCTTCTTTCTTTCTTTCTTTCTTTCTTTCTTTCTTTCTTTCTTTCTTTCTTTCTTTCTTTCTTTCTTTCTTTCTTTCTTTCTTTCTTTCTTTCTTTCTTTCTTTCTTTCTTTCTTTCTTTCTTTCTTTCTTTCTTTCTTTCTTTCTTTCTTTCTTTCTTTCTTTCTTTCTTTCTCTGTTCGCTCAGCCTTGACTTGTTCCCGTACAGTACATTCACTCATTGTAGCCAGTAGCATAAGGGATTATTGCATATACCTCACGACCCTGTAATACTTGGCCTCATGGAGTATGTTACAGACCAATTTTAACCAGCATGGCTGCATCTTCACATTTGAAAGCTGCAGTGATGTTATACGGGGTGGCTAAGGAATGATTCAAGACTGCTAGAAACCCTGGGCATCAAATCTGTGACTGTGGTAAAGCGGTGTAAGTCCATTGAGTTGAATGGAGCTCCGCCGACTTACAGCTGCAGAAATTAAACTCTGCCATTACAAAACTGAGGGGTACGTCTACACTGGCATGATTTACCGAAAATGCTTTTAACTGAAAAGTTTTCCATTAAAAGCATTTTCGGAAAAGCACGTCTAGATTGGCAGGACGATTTTCCGCAAAAGCACTTTTTGCGGAAAAGCGTCCATGGCCAATATAGACGCGCTTTTCCACAAAAAAGCCCTGATCGCCATTTTAGCCATTGGGGCTTTTTTGTGGAAAATACTACTGTGCTATCTACACTGGCCCTTTTGCGCAAAAGTCTTTTGGAAAAAGACTTTTGCCTGAACGGAAGCAGCACAGTATTTCCGCAAGAACACTGACGATCTTACACGAGATCGTCAATGTTCTTGCGGAAATTGAAGCGGCCAGTGTAGACAGCTGGCAAGTTTTTCCGCAAAACCAAATGATTTTGCGGAAAAACTTGCCAGTCTAGACACAGCCAGGAGGTAAAAAACAAAGGCAGAGCAAAATAGACTGAGCCTTTTGCCTCAGACAGAAGTGCAGTAATTTACAAGAAATTGGGAAAAGGCTGAGCTGTTGTCCCAAGCTCACTGTAAAGCACGTTGTTCTTTTCTACAGCCCCCATTGACCGCAGTCAGCTAATGAACGTGCAAGGGGTAGGCAAAACAGATTGCCCACCAGCGTGCGGTTTTAGTACTTACTAAGCAATGTAATTAGCCACTTCTCCAACCCTCGTCCTCGCTTCTCCTTTTTGCAACTTTCTTACAAGTGGAGAGAATAATCCGCTCCTCTTCTCTCCACTGCCAGTGCTTTTGTAGGAGGTGGATGTTTACATTGGTTTCTTGAAAGGCTCCCCACCGGATGGTGTGCGCTCTGGAAATATTAAGCTTGTGACAGATTGGATTCCAAGAAAGGTTTAGAGATAGAGGATGGGAGAGAACCTTTCCTGCCTATGAGCAATTTTAAACAGAGATACACTGCGGATGTTGGGAATTTTGAATGTGTCCCTGTGTAGCTGTTTGCAATCCTTCTCTTGGAATTGGTTCTTATTTTGTCAGGTGCGCAGTTAAAGCAAAATTGCCTCCTTGCCAGATGTAAATATAGCGTGCATGTTAACCATAGAGACAAGGCACAAATTGCATTCGTGTGCTCGGAACAAGGAATGCAATGAACCCAATTGACGTGAATGGCATGACTTAAAATAACATTACAGCACCATTCGCTTTTTTGGTCTCATGTTTAAAGGGAGTTTGTCAAGCATTTTAATTCTTGTTTATAACCCACCATTCTAGCTTGCCAATGCGTATCCATAGGGAGCATACTGGAGATCATCTGTTAGTTAACTCTTCTCATTTCTCACATCGCGAAGGATGCTGAGGTGGTTGAGTTGAGTGTGCAGGTGTTGTATGGTGTTGGTGGCCTATGATAAGGAGGGGTATGCTTTTTGATCCAGCGGTCCCTTCTGGCTTTCTACTCTGATTCTATGAAAAGGAGGTCAATTGAAAAGGCCTTGTTAATTGTAAGATGAAATAAGGGTGGGGCCAAAAGGAAAAACACAACATTGATAGGGAATGAATTTGTACATCAATCTTTGTGCAAGCATGCTGCAAAAGAATGGAAATCTAAATAGAGAGGGTGAGAGTGTCATGTGTATGTGTTTGTGCGTGTATATGTATGTGTGTACATACGCACACACTAGATTGTGTATTTCTGGCTTTCGTTACTTCAGGGGAAATCTTATACAGGCAGAAAGTCTAATGAAGTGACTTTGATGTCTAGAGTTGATAGAACATTTCTAAAATGTGAATTTTTTGTTTAAATTTCAGATTTTGACATACACACAAACACACCCGTACCAGTTTTCATAAAAATGTAACCCAGTTTTCTTTACCTAGTTATACAGTGGGTTGAAATATTCCTACAGTTTGTAATGTCAGCAAAATAGTTTATCAAGACCTGGAGTTTGAAGGAGGATAAAGACCATGCTTGTGAAAACTCTGCCTGTTTTACAGGCTCCTCTATTAACACCTATTCCCTGTTGTCAACTGTGAACAAGAGATTTATACCTGCCATTAACATGAAATATCAACATAAATCTCTCATGTCATTAAGGGCAGCTTCTTCAGATTATCTGAACTGTCACACTTTGATATAAATAATACTTTATAATCCTGCTGCAGCTAATTAGAATTTCTAATATACCAATTTTATTCCTTTTATGGTGCTCTATTTCACTTTGGAATGGGATCATTTTTAATTGACATTTATTTTGGACAATATGTAAATAGTCAGATGAAATCATATTGGATAAAAAATGGACAGTTGGGGACTGCACAAGTTAGACAGCCAGGTGACCATCACTGGTGCAGAGAACCTGAAAACGTATGGCTAGAAAACCAGGTGGCTTCTGTGGGGGACACAACATGGGAGTTAATGGAGTTAATCCCTAGGCAACTATTAGCGATTTAAAATGTGTGGCACTGCTCTTATATTACAGCTGTTCAGTGGCCTACCGTCAAATGAGTTTATGGGCTCAATAAACGTCCTAGTGGGTAGATGGCTGCAAAATCAAACCCACTGTCCCAATTAGTGCTGTCACTGCAGAGTTTAGTTATTTGAACAATCACGCAACTGAACTACAGTTTCCATCACTGCGGTTGAACCAAATAGATCAGAATTCAAGCAAACTGTAGGATCGTAGAATCATAAATGACTAGCATGGGAAGGGATCCCAAGAGGTCATCTAGGGTATGTCTAGACTACAGGGTTTTGTCGACAGAAGTTTTGTCGACAGATACTGTCAACAAAGCTTCTGTCGACAAAGAGCGTCTAGACTACATCCAGTTCTGTTGACAAAGCAAGCCGCTTTGTCGACATAACAGTGTGGACGCAAAGGACAGTGTAGATGCAATAATGCCTTCTATCGACAGAACTCTGTCGACAAAAGGCGTTATTCCTCGTAGAATGAGGTTTATATACGTCGACAAAACTGCTGAGTTTTGTTGACGTTATGTCGACTTAACTCAAAGGCAGTGTGGACGCAGGTATAGTTTTGTCGACAAAAGTCCACTTTTGTTGACAAAACTCTGTAGTCTAGACACATCCTTAGTCCAGTCCCCTGCCCTCCGAGAGGAACCAAGCACCATCTAGATCAGGTGTGGGCAAAATACCTCTCGTGGGCTGAATCCGGCCTTCGAAGCCACCAGATCTGGCCCACGGATGCCCCTCCCAGGACCCTCAGGGCTCTCTGTCCCTCTCCCTCCTCTTTATAACACCCTTTTAGGCACTTGAAAACTTCTCTCATGTCCTCTCTGTCTTCTCTTTTCTAAACTACACCAGCCCAATTCTTTCAGTCTTCCTGCACAACTCACGTTTTCTAGACATTTAATCATTTTTGTTGCTCTTCTCTCAGCCATCTCCAATTTCTCCACATCTTTCTTGAAATGTGGTGGCCAGAACTGGACACAGTACTCCAGCTGAGGCCCAATCAGTGCAGAATAGAGCAGAAGAATGACTTCTCATGTCTTGCTCACAACATTCCTTTTAATGCCTCCCAGAATCATGTTTGCTTTTTTTTGCAACAGTCTCATACTGTTGACTCATATATAGCTTGTGGTCCAGTATGACCCCTTGATCCCTTTCTGCCGTACTCCTTCCTAGACTGTCACTTCCCATTCTGTATGTGTGACACGGATTGTTCCTTCCTAAGTGGAGCACTTTGCATTTGTCTTTATTAAACTTCATCCTGTTTATCTCAGACCATTTCTCCAGTTTGTCCAGATCATTTTGAATTATGACCCTATCCTCCAAAACACTTGCAATCCCCCCCACGAGGCATCATCAACAAACTTTATAAGTGGGCTAGGGATGTAAAATCCAGTATAACGTTTAAACGATTAACCAATTAAACAGATGGGTGGGGGCTGCTTTGGCTGGGTTGTGGTGCCCATGCCCACGGCGTACCCTATGGAGTTGGAGTATCCCCCTGCCCACAGACGAGGGAAGGGTGCTGCAGCTCCAGCTGGTTTACCATAACTGGTAAGTATCACCTGGTAAGGGTGACACTTACCAGTTATCCAGTTAACCATTCACATCTCTAAAGTGGGCAAACTTTGTAGGGGCGAGGAGAACCTGCTTTGGGGACAAGGGACACCAGTTTCAAGTGTGGCCATTCTGGACTGTCTAAGAAAAGTCTTGTAAGTAAAATATGAGCCATTCTGTGCCACCATTTTTTCAGACGCCAGTAGATTGCCGTCTCTGTATACTCTGCTTATTACTATGTACAGTAAAACTCCAGTTGTCCGGGATCCAGTGGTCCGGCACTCCCAATAGCCCAGCACCAACTGGAACCCAGAAGTGCTCCAGTCAGCTGCTCTCACAGCCGGGCTGCTGTGAGCCGCATGCGCGCGCGCTGTTCCGCTCACGGTCCCCAGAGCACACAGCTTCCAGCCTGCATGTGCTAGCAGCCGGCCGCTGAGCACAGGCAGCTGCTTCAGGACCCAGAAAGAAGGTTGGGAGAGAAGAGGGACTGGGTTACAGCAGGGAAGAATGGTGTTTGGGTCTGGGGGAGGGGAGGGCAGGGAGATGGGTTTGGGAGTATGCCCCCTTATAGTACCTCTTGGGTTGGTACTCTGGCATAGCCGATAATCTGGCACCACCTAGCTCCCAAAGGTGCCGGATTATTGGAAGTCTACTGTATGTTTATGTCTACACTGGCATGATTTTCCGAAAATGCTTTTAACGGAAAAGTTTTCCATTAAAAGCATTTTTGGAAAAGCGCGTCTAGATTGGCAGGATGCTTTTCTGCAAAAGCACTTTTTGTTGAAAAGCGTCCGTGGCCAATCTAGATGCGCTTTTCCGCAAAAAAGCCCCGATCGCCATTTTCGCGATTGGGGCTTTTTTGTGGAAAACACTACTGTGCTGTCTACACTGGCCCTCTTGCGCAAAAGTCTTTCGGAAAAAGACTTTTGCCCAAACGGGAGCAGCATAGTATTTCCGGAAAAGCACTGACAATCTTACATGAGATCGTCAGTGCTTTTCCGGAAATTCAAGCGGCCAGTGTAGACAGCTGGCAAGTTTTTCCGGAAAAGCGGCTGATTTTCCAGAAAAACTTGCCAGTCTAGACACAGCCTATTTGTATTTATAGGGGCTGCCATCAGCCTGGCTTATTCCCCCTCCTGCCGCATCCAGAGTTCCAGTGAAACTCCCTAATTAGAAAGGAGAACTGCGGTTAAAGTACAGGCTGCCTTGGAAAAGGGACAGTTACCACTTTTGGTTGGCTGTGCTTAGCAAATCCAGTAACCCACTTTTAAATTTAATTTAAAGGACTTCTCTGCTTATACCATGCGGCGATCGCTGAGGAGGGCAAATATCGCACATTTGGCTCCCTCTCTGGGGAAATCACAGTCAAACAAAGGATTCTGTTCCTGTTAGGAGTGCTCCATTTCAGTTCAGACCTCGGGGAAATTTCCACTCTAGGGACTTACAACAAGAGAGTAAATAAGGTTGAAAGCACATACAGCCCATGGGGTCTTTTGCCAGACTGCAGATTTTGTAATGTTGATTGTTGCCTAAGAGCTGCTACATTACTTCTCCAAAATAATTTGCAGCTTTGTATGGACACCACTTACGAAATATTGTTCCATTACCTTGTATTTCCTGGGAGCCCTCTGAACCAAAGGGCTATGCTCCTCAGAACCTCCGTGCGCCTACTTATTGACATTTTATTTCAGCCTTCTCCGGAAATCATTTGCCGTCTGGGTTCTGACAGCTAATGAAAACCAAAAGGCTCTGATAGTGCTGCCTTTTACTTGGGTTCACTTGGTAGATCTCACTCATCAGAGGAAATCAGGGACTGATTCAGAGTTTAAAAAGTTTTATGAATCCTAGCTTACTTCACATGTGGAGGGGCAGATTAAACTGCAGCAAGGGAGGTTTAGGTTGGACATTAGGAAAAACTTCCTACCTGTCAGGGTGGTTAAACACTGAAATAAATTGCCTAGGGAGGTTGTGGAATCTCCATCTCTGGAGATATTTAAGAGCAGGTTATTTGGACATCTGTCAGGGATGACCTAGACCATGAGTTCCCAAACTGGGATGTGTGAAGAAATTCCAGGGGGCGGCGTAAGGCAACCCAGTGCCTCTTTCCCCCCCCCCCCCCCCATCAGGTTTTTTTTTTTGCTCAAGTTTTGCTGTTGGGGGGGGGGAGTGAGGGTTTTTTGAAAAATTAGAAAGAGGGCATGATGCCAAGAAGTTTGAGAACCACTGATCTAGACAGTGCTTGGTCCTGCCGCAATCTCTCGAGTTCCCTTCCAGTTCAAGTGTTCTATGATTGAAAATATCCTTTCCTTAGGGGAAGACCATTCCTGCCCCCTATATCCAACGATCATTTTCAAGCAATTGGCTGTTAATGAACCATTTATTTACAAGCCCAGTACAGCCTGTTCATTTTTCCTTTTGACTTTCCTGCTCCGGGTGCCTCCTGCTCTTCCCTACTTTGGGTGGAATACACTTTGAGTAGAGAAGCTGTTTGCATGAGTGGAGGAAGGACGCCTACTCTAGTTGAACACAACTGTGCGGCCAGAGTGTTTCTCCACTAGTAGAGGACAAGGAGACACGTCCTGTCTCCGGTGGCTGCAGAAGGGCTTAGAAAGCCTTCTCTGGGGATGAGGCCAGCAAGGGCAGCCAGCCCCACTTCCTGGGAGGTTTCGCTGCAGGCTCTGCAGCCAGCTCCTTGGGAGCGGGACCGGCAGCTCTTGTTGGCCCCACTCCCAAAGAGATGGGGTGTAACCTGAGGCGAGGAAGGCCATGGACAGGGGCTGTGGTGGGCCCCACAGGGCTGGAGCACCCACCTGCTGGGTGGGCAGGGAGCAGTTCCAGCCGCTACTGCTTACCTGGAACCGGTAAGCCATTTCCATCCCTCTTTTTGAAGCGCTGAGATTGTTGTAAAGGGTGGCGGGTGTGTACTGTACGTAGCTAGCTGATTGCTTGAAACGAGCAATCGTTGGAGAACTTTTCTTCCCGGGTCCTTCTCTGGGCTCCTATCTTTTGTGTAAGACATGAATCATTTTTTTAAATTGGTCATAGATGCTTTTAATTAATCAAAATACATAAACCCCAGTTCACTTCCCATTTCAACTCCTTTTCCGGTTTACATGGTGTCGGAGTGCCCAGGATTCTTTGCTGCTCTTTCTGGTTCATGGTGCAGGTTATGGGCATGGGCGTAGTTTGGAGAGGGCCATGGGGGAGTCAGGAAGGTGCAGAATTTGCCTCTTTCCCCCACAGCTTCATTGATCTGGCCGCAGTTGTTTCCCCAAATGTAGAAGTCAAACTATCCTTATAGGCCTTGCAGTTCAAGTCCTTTTCTCTTCAGTCTTCTCTTGACAGAGTCTTTCCATAGTATCCTCTGTATTCCATTGCAGTGCTTTTCCTCTCATGCTTTCTTGGCCGGTCATTCTTCTTCCATTCTTATCACATGGCTAACCATCCTCAAATGTGCATTTTCCAGACACACTCTCAAGAAGAGTCCCAAGCTGTGAAAAGATGTAGACAAATTGGAGAAAGTCCAGAGAAGAGCGAAAAAAATGAGTAAAGGTCTAGAAAACATGACCTATGAGGGAAGATTGAAAGATTTGTGGGGGGAGGTAATATTCTGGAAAAAAGAGGGGACATAACACCTTCTGAGTACCGAAAAGATTGTTAGGAGGAGAGAGAAAAAATATTTTTCTTACCCTCTAATAGGACAAGAAGCAATGGGCTTAAATTGCAACAAGGGAGGTTTAGATTGCACAGTAAAGAGAAAATAACGGTCAAGGTGGTTAAACACTGGAATAAATTGCCAAGGGAAGTTGTGGAATCTCCATCACTGGAGATATTTAAGAGCAGGTTGGATAGACATCTATCAGGGATGATGTAGATGGTGTTTTGTCCTGCCATGAGGGCAGGAGGCTGGACTTGATGACCTCTCAAGGTTCCTTCCAGTTCTAGAGTTCTTTGATTTTATAAGTTCATCTTCTCCCTAATTTTCCCATGCATGTTCTGTCTACCCTCCGGTCACCTGCCATTCTCCTTGATATATTATTGGCTAAATCGAAATACATAAACCCTCACTGAAGTTAATTCTTCCATAGGGGTTGCACAAGTTAGCTAAGGATCCACCAGCATTTAGAAACGGAAAAGTGCCACCCTATTGACTTTTGGCAACTCTTGTTGCATTTGGCTTGAGCAGTCCCGGAACAATTCCTAGTCTCAAAATAAGGGTGGCCGATAAGGAAGCAAAACCATATTTTACATTCATTTAATTTCAAATGGGCAATGAAACAGAAGGCAGGTGCGGTTTAGTGAGTGGGGAAGGCACTGGTCTGGGACTCCAATGATCTACCCATGTCTTCGACTGATTAGCTGTATGACCTTGGGAAAATCATTCAGCCTCTTATGCCTCTGTTTCCCCTTTATAGATGTTTGTTGTTCAAGACAGGGACTGTCTCGTTATGAGTTTCGCCTTGATCTCACTTGTGACCATTAGTCGCTACAGCTAATAAAAATAGTAAGAGAAAGCAAGAGCCTTCATAAGTACCATTAGATGACGTCTCTCCTTTTATCGGCAGTGCACGAAAACGTGTGGGGAAGGGTCCCGGTACCGTAAAGTTGTGTGCAGGAATCAGAATAACCAAGAGGAGGACAACACGAATTGTGATGTAAGCAAGCGACCCCCTGATAGTGAGAGCTGCCACTTACCACCTTGCGAGTACATCTGGATTACGGGAGAGTGGTCTGAGGTGAGTGCCGTTGGGAATCGTCTTGCTGATTGGACTGTGAGTCTCAACAGCATTAGCCTGATGAGGGTCTGACTGTACCATCTGAACAGCAAATCTTTGACTTCGATGGAGCCTTGCTGATTTGCACCACGTTGGGGACATGACCAAAAACTCCCAATTTTTCCCCCGGGGAGGGCTAAGCCCTGACACCCCCTGCCAAGAATAACCTGGGTTGAGGGGCCGGAACAGCGTGGTGCTGAAGAGTTTAATTACTATTTTGTTGCTATTTTGTAAAGATCAGTTTCCAATACAAATCATGGTTGATTAACTTGAAGTGGGTTTTATTCCCTCTACTGTCCAGTGGATAGTAAATATGTTTGTACCCGGAATGGCTATGTTTAGACTACAAGCCTCTTTTGAAAGAGGCTTTTTCGAAAGACTCTTTCGAGAAAGCCTCTCTCGAAAAAAGAGCATCTAGACTACAACCAGTACTTTCGAAAAACCAAGCCACTTTTTCGAAAGAGAGCACCCAGGCAGTCTGGATGCTCTCTTTCGAAAAAGCAGTTTGCATTACATAGCACTTTCGAAAAAAGGCGTTCTTCCTCGTAAAACGAGGTTTTCCATGGTCGAAAAAACTGCCGCATTCTTTCGATTTTGAAAGAATGCAGCAGCAGTGTAGAGGCAGGGGAAGTTTTTTCAAAAAAAGGCCACTTTTTTCCGAAAAAACCCTGTAGTGTAGACATACCCAATATGAGTGAGCACAGTCACCCAAACCCTCCACTTTGCACAGTTCCAATAGAGACATATCCTTAGCTGGTGGGAATCAACTCCATTGGGTTCAGCGGAACGACAGCAATTTCATCAGCCTAGAATCTAGCCTTTGAAGATCGGCATAAGGAGTAGATCCTTCTGAGTCCTGCGTAGCGTAGCATTTGAGGGCCCGATCCTGCCCGCTTTCCTGACCCTAGCGCTCTCGCTGGCACTCATCAGGCGACTCGTGGGAGTAAAGCGAATAGGATTTGCCACCTAAAGCGTGAAGGAAGAGGTGTGCCGAGGAAAACGCTACTTCCCTTTGCAGGCAGAACTCACCGCAGAAGGAAACAGGCTAATGGCAGGTTGTTTCCTTCTGCGTCAAGTGAAGGGGTGTTTTCCGCTTGGAAGAGTTGCAGGGGAAAATGACAGGGCCGCTGCTGACACAGCAGAGATGAGAGAGGGGGAAAAAAGAAATGGTAAAAGCTAGGGTGGAGGGGAGACCAAGAAAATACAGGGGGGAGAGAGATTTTTGGGAAGACCAGTTGTGACCCAGCCTTCCCCAAGTGCCATATGGTTTTTTTTTTCTGGTATCTGCTCCAGTAACTTACTGTGGGCCCAATCCTGTAAATGCTCATGCATAGTCTTGACTTTATCCATTGCTGTGGGGCTACTCTCAGGCATAAACTTGCGTGTGTGCATGTTTGCAGAATCGGGGCTTATGCGACTGCACAAATCAGCCCTGTCTTCATCCCCACTGCTGTTAAATTCATGGGATATCATTTTTCCCCCCTCCTGGCCTATGTTGCAGAGCAGATGTATCTCCCTCACTCACCTTTTTCTGAAAACCCCGTGGAACAAGGCAGATCCATGGCCACATGTCACTGTTCACTGATGGCCACATGCTCCTGCCCCTACTTGTGAGGAGGAATGCCGTCCGGTACAAGGAGTCCCACCAAAATCCGTGGACTTGTGCATTCAGACTGATAGCAACTGAGGCTCTGTCCACGTGAGACGACTTGTGAACAGTGCTAATATTCAGGAATGGGGTTAGAATGTGATCTGTGGCTAATTGTGGTACTTGGATTTGTAGGTCGCCAGTGACCACTGCAGTAATCAGCAGGTGCACTGAGCACTGTAATTTTAAGACATACATGCCGGTCAGTTATTTGTCATTCACAGGACAACTATATAGTCTCCCTTCCCCTCCCCTCTTTAACTGGCAGGAAAATGCAAGCTAGTCTTTCTTTTTCCCTACTTCTCAAAGAGGTACAGTGAGCGGCCATGTACAATGTTAACCAAACTCCTCCGTTTCCCCTAGTGCTCTGTGACCTGCGGCAAGGGCTATGAGCAAAGGCTGGTCTCATGCAGCGAAATTTACACCGAGAAGGACCATTACGAGTACGGTTACCAGAATGTAGACAACTGCCCTGGCACCCAGCCACCAAATGTCCGCACCTGCTACCTCGGGGAATGTCCAGTCCTGGCATCGTGGCGCGTTGGCAACTGGGGAAGCGTAAGTTTAAGGAGTAGTTGTGCCTGGAGGGAGGTTGTACCACCAGGGGGCGAGAGAGGTTTAAGTTGAGCTAGTGGGTCCAAACGTTGGCCCAAAATTGATACATCGGTTAACAGGCATTCAGGGAGAAGGAAGACTTAGCCTACGTGGCTTTGCATGTGCCCAAGGATCCCATACCTGGATGTCAAACAGCTGACGGCTCCCTTGATAACAGTCCAGTGTCTACTTGTCTTTCTCATGGCATCCCATGTAGCTTGTATAGTCCAGCAGCCTTTGCACACGTGGGCAAAATAGCAGAAGTGACCTTTTGCCTGGGATCTAGCAAAAGCGATGGTTGGCTGTCTATTTTGGATGCAATTCATTCATGTAGATGTTCAAGGTTTTATACAGGGGTGGGAAACCTCAGGGCCAGGGCCCAGATGCGGTCCCCAGCTTGCCTGGATCCAGCCCCTAAGGCTCAGGGCTTCCCCCAGCTACCCCACATCCTGCTGACCCACCACAGGGCTGAAGCACACAAAATGTACTAGGCTGAGCCCCCTTATGGTCTGGTGAATGTGCGGAGTGTCTTTCTCCTTCTCAGTCGGGGACCACGTCGTGAGGGGTTGGTTTGGTTTGGGGTTTTTTATTTGCTTCTCACTTGCATGCAGCCCCAACTGATTTTATTATGGGTCAGCAGCCCCCGACCCAAACAAGGGTCCCAACCCCTGGCTTAATATGTGAATAAATGATGCACCAACATTTGAACAAGTTGGAGCATCAGCATATAAAGAATCCCACTTTCATTTCCCCCCCTTCCTTCAAATGCTCTGATAGAGCATTGAAAAGAAACTAGCCTTTCAGTGTAAATTTAATATAGTACCCAACCTTTTCTGGACCTTGTATCACCAGATCAGATTTCAGTTAAGGCAACAATCACTTTGAAGATTTTGCCATTCTTTGTAATTCTCTCTTTCTCCCAGGAAGTTTGGTTCATTAACACACCTCCGGCATTTAAGTTTATGTCTCAAAGTTTTATGAGGGTTGAGTCAAGCAAAACATCATGAAATTTGTCTCAGTTAATATCTCTTTTCAGAGTCGCACACCCTTCAGGAAGTAAACATTTGGCTGTTGATTTGCCCTGTTGTCCTTACCAACAATTGTAACTTCCATGGATTTGCCAATCTTTGTTTTTCAAAATAATGTAGTGGGGAAATAATTATCAGTGTGACGTTCAAATTGTGGGTCCCATTCTGCTCCCGTTGAAGTGTTATGGCCCCAGGACCGATAGAGTGATCACTGTGACAGGCACAAATTGGTAATTTGTGATTGGCTCTATCGCATGAAAATTGTCTTCTGCCATCTTACGATGCACTAATTAAGAACAAATTTTCAACAAGAACTAGAGATTCTGGCTACTGATCCTGAGACTCTGTAAATGGTCCTGAATTTTAGACCCAAATGGGACTGCTGGCCTTTTTCAGGTGTCTCCAGTTGGGTACCAGATGTGGAGAGTACTCGAAATCACACTTCACTCTTGAAAATTCAGGCCTATGCAAAACTGGATGGTTTCTATTTATAGAGTCTAGTTCAAGCACTTCTTTTGTTTTCAGTCCTTACCTGAGATTCCTTTTGAGTTTGGGTTTTAAAGAGAGCCCAGGTGTAGCCACCGTTTCACCCCATGTTTTGCACAACTTGGATATGAAACTTTAAATGATCCCATGTTTGTTCCAAGGGGCCTTTCTATAACCTGGAGCAGAGCGTTACATTCATAAGCCGAGATTCACTTGGAGTCAGGCCCCCTACTGAATGTTTTATCTATTGTGCTGGTGCAAAACAGTGTCAATAACTGGGCTGAGCAAGTGGCGGGAGCAGCCATTGGGCCTCTTTGCTTGACCATATGGTTCCCTTGGACTATTTCTGCCTCAGTGCAACAAAGCACTTGAAGACCAGTAAGAAGTCCCATTGAAATCTATGGAACTCAATGCGTGTTCACAGTTCACCATGAGCTATTGTACCTGCCACCAGGTGGACTTGAACCTAGGAAGCTTAATGTAGGTGCTGCTACTACTTGAGCTAAAAGCCAGCTGGTGCTCAGCTTAGGCTGTAGAGCTCCCTTATTCTCATTTCTTGCTGTAAGTGGTCTAAGTGCCACTCCATGGGACAGGGACCCACACTAGAGGTATGTCTACACTTGCAGCCTAATTCGAAATAGGGCTGCAAATATAGGCGTCCAAAATTGCAAATCAAGCCCGGGATTTAAATATCCTGCGCTTGATTTGAATCTTCCCGGCCGGGCGCCATTTTTTGAAATTGATAAGACTGGAATAACTGCCCGCAACTACACGCGGCAGTGAAACGGCCATCCGAAATAAAGCCCTCTTTCGAACTACCTGTTATTCCTCCTGCAATGAGGGTTAACAGGTAGTTTGAAATAGGGCTTTATTTTGAACGGCCGTTTCATGGCCGCGTGTAGACGCGGGCAGTTATTCCGGTCTTGTCAATTTCAAAAATGGCGCCTGGCTAGGAAGATGCGAATCAAGCACGGGATATTTAAATCCCGGGCTTGATTTGCAATTTTGAATGCCTACATTTGCAGCCCTATTTCGAATTAGGCTGCAAGTGTAGACATACCCAGGGTATGTGGATTACACTACAGTGGGCTCAGACCGTGGCAATCTGATCTTGACCAACCAACCATCTGCGTTTTAGCACCATAAGCGCCAGGAATGGAATCATACTGAGAGTGTTTTCTTTCCTAGTGCTCGGTGACTTGTGGCATTGGGGTGATGCACCGGTCGGTGCAATGCCTAACCAACGATGACCAGGCTAGCGCTTTGTGCCATGCCGAGTTAAAGCCCGAAGAGAGGAGGACATGTCACAACATCCATGACTGTGAGTCTATGGATTGAGGCTTTCCGTTCAGTCTCTTGACTTTAGGCCATGAGTCCCGGGCATTTCCCACGCCAGGCCCTTGATTTCCCTGGAACAATTCATAGCCTTAAAGTTAAACATGGGTGAGGCTGTTTCACTGGGTCTGGGCACCAGCGCTCCCACAAGGCATGCGACCTCCAGTGGCTTCTCAAATACAGGTTGGACCTCGCTAGTCTAGCACCCTTGGGACCTGACTGGTCCTGGACAAGAGATTTTGCCAGACCAGGGCAGGTCAATTCTGGCCCCTCTTCTGCTGGCTACACCCTCTGCCCTGCCATCTCTCCGGGCTTCCCAGCTCCTGACCCACCTTGCTCCCGCAGCCCAGCTGAGCCACTTGGGGTGGGACTTCCTGGCTCCCACCCTCTTTCCTCCCCGAGCAGCATGGCAACTTCCCAACTTTCAGATCCCCCCCCCCCCCCAGTCAGCCCAGCTGGGCTGTGCGCTGGGCTCCAGCCCCACCCCAGCCCCCGCATCGGACCAGGCTCCTGGGCCCTCCCTCCCCCAAAGCACAGCAGGGCTCTCTGATCTTGGAACATCCATGGTCGTGCTGGGCCACAGATATTGCCAGCCCTGAGTGCCCCGGTTTACAGAGGCACGACCTGTACAACTCTTTCGGTGTCGTTTCAGGTGAGTTACCAAGCAGCTGCCAAGAGGTTCAGAGACTCAAAGGCGTGATGGAAGATGGTGAATATTACCTTAAAGTTCAAGGAAGGATATTAAAGGTGTGTTTTGACAGTTTGTTGCACTTCTCTGGAAGCTGCAAGGTTATCTTGTGTGTGGCTCTTCACTTCCACCGTGGCATTTCTCACCGTCCATTTTCTAGAGATGTGCTTTTTGCCGAAAGTGTCTGACAGAATGACGTTCTCTTGCACTCTCAGATATACTGTGCCGGGATGCAGACGGAAAGCCCCAAAGAGTATGTGAGTCTTGTCAGTGGGGATGCAGAGAATTTCTCTGAAGTGTATGGCTACAGGTAAGCAATCTCTTGACTTGGGGCTTCATGCTGCTTTGTTTTCCATGGCATTATTTTCCTGTCACGAGTAGAAAGGGTTTTCTTTTGATTTAGATTACATAACCCGACCGAATGTCCGTATAACGGGAGCAGACGAGAAGACTGCCAGTGCAGAAAAGATTACACAGCAGCTGGATTTTCTTCCTTCAGCAAAGTCAGGCTGGACCTGAGTGTTATGCAGATAATAAGTGAGTAAAAAACAGGGCCTTTTTTAACCCAGATGGAACTGTAACTACACGCCAAGAGAGGGAGTTTAGTGAGCAATGCTCTTGGGCTGTCCTGTATAAGACCTCCTCTCGTTTTATACCCGATCATTGAAATGTAGAGCTCCTCAGATCTTTCCCCTAAAGCCGCTTAAGTGCACTAGGAATGATAAACTCCATTTCCCTTCAAACAGGGAATAACACGGAATAATGACTGGTTTCTCATTCCTTTGAATGATCCCTTACCTTGCTGTGAACTCAGCTGGGTTTGTGTGTTGCTTGGTTTTTATTGTGTGCGAAATTGGAATCAAATGGAAAATAGAACCCCGGAGAGCCTGGCCCTGCCTGCGTACATCTCTCTCTCTTTCTCACTCACCCACACCCACCCACACACACTTTGTCTCACTCCCACCCCCCCACACACTCACACACTCTCTCTTACTCATATACACACATTCACACAATCTCTCTCTCACATACACACACACTCTCCCTCACACCCTCACTCACATACTCACACCCTCACTCACACACACACACACACACACACACACACACACACACATACACTCTCTCTCTGACACACACACACTCACACACTCACCCATCCACCCACTCTCTCTCTTTCACTCACTCACACACACACACACAAACACACATACAAACACACATACACTCTCTCTCTCAGACACACACACACACACACTCTCACACTCACCCATCCACCCACTCTCTCTCTTTCACTCACTCTCACACACACTCCCTCTCACATACACACACACTCACAGTCTCTATCTTCACGCACACAGGCACGCACACTTTCACTCACACACATACACTCTCTCACCCACACAGACACACTCACACACTATCTCACACCCACCACACACACGCACTCTCTCTCTTTCCCACACACACACCCCACCCCATTAGTGCAATTGCAGGATACAGCTCCAATGCATGGAACATTCCAGTAAAGAACTGCCACTAATGCAGTCAGGTCTGAACTCTGCGCTCTTTAAGGGCCGGATCCAATGGCCATTGAAGTCAATGGGAGTCTTTCCCTCGACTTCTGCAGGCAGTGCACCGAACCCTTGGGAACATGGCAATGGGAACAGGGCGAGACGTTCAGCTATCCCATAGAAATCCTGACCCTGCCACGCCCATTGAGGCTGGGTGAGCTCGGGGTGCATGTCTGACGGCCTGTCGAGACTGACTCCAAGAGGGGCCTGACACATCGAATTTGCTAGGTGTCAGTTCTGAGTGAATAAGTGAAAAATACAAGCTATCATTACTACTGGCGTTGAGGTGGTAAGGAGTGCAGATGCTTTAAACCGCTAGATAAAACCAAGCTCTTGGGAGTGCTGTCACTTCCTTTTCAAATCTCGAAGCACCTGCCACGTGAGCTATAGAAACTGGAAGGTTCCGATTTGCAAAGGCTCATAAAGGAATGAGATATCCAAACCCCACTGAAACAGAAAAGGAAATGCTCATTTAATCTCCATGGACTCCTCTGACAATCCCAGTTTGATAGCGGTTCGTTATTCGAAATCAATCAACTGGTATTTTTTTGCTAAGGCCATCTAACTTTGAAACGGCAGTTTTGTTCTGTTCCAGTACCACTTTTCGTTTAAGGGAGAATACGTGCACTGGATGTTCATGTGTTCTTTTCTATTACCGGTGGATTCAGCTTACTGGGAAAATTTGCGCTCTGAGAATATAACCCAAATCATTATCTCTGTGCGTGTTGTTTCTACACAGTCAAATTCACCCAGGTACTTGCACAACTTTCAGTAGATGAAGGACTGCCATTCAGCAGAGGTGTGGTGTTTTTAAGCATCTTGCTGAACTAAGGTTTTACTGCTGCAAAGCCAAAAGAAGAGATTTTGCTGAGCTCACCAGATTAATATATAAAAGCAAATTGCCCAAACGTACTTCTTAGCAGATAACGTGTTCAAATTTCTCTTTCCTCCCTCCCCCTGCTGTCTGCCCTGTCTGTGCTGTTCACCAAATAATTTTCTCAGCAACTGATTTACAGTTTGCACGGACACATGATGGACGACCTGTTCCTTATGCCACTGCGGGGGACTGCTATAGTGCGGCCAAATGCCCTCAGGTATTTGACAATTACATTTCTTAGGAGCTAGTTCCATTTGTTATGTTCAGACTTCATATTAATTCCTCTTGATCGCATCTGCCCGACTCCAACAACTGTCACATTCTCATCTCAGCGGTCTGAAACTTTCTTTTGTCTGTACAAGTTGTACTTTCTGGGCTGCAGACGGCCATTGGGTTAGTGGGAGACAAGCAGCGGGGTTTGAAGAGAGACATTCCACAATGCCAAGCCTGAGTTGACTGCCCAGCAGGGAGGTTGGGGGGGAAAGGGCAGAGAATTGACAAGAAAGGGGAAACAAGGGTGAAAAAAGGATTGGGAAGGTTTGCACCAGCAGGATCAATCTAGGTTAGATGCTTATCTGGCCCTAGGACTACCTTGCTTTCTTTATTGCATGTATCCTCACAGCACTCCTGTGAGATAAGGCAGTACTATAGCCCCCATTTCTCAGATGGGGCACAAAGAGACTAAGGGCTTGTCTTCACTGAGCCAGGGATCAAGGTTACTGTGACTGATCCACCGGTGTTTGATTTATCTTGTCTGAGTAGACGCGATAAATCAAACTCCAACCGCTCTCCCATTGACTCTTGTACTTCACCAGGGCGAGAAGAGTTACCAGCGGCGACGGAAAAGCAGCCCTTGCTGACCTTACTGCACACAAGTCGCTGCAGTGATTACATAGACTTCAGCCACTTTGGTGTAGCTGAAGTCGTGTAGATTAGATCGCCGGGGTGGTTACTGAAGACAAAGCCTTGATGACTTGCCCAGGAAGTCTGGCAAAGCAGGGAATTGAACCTTGCACTCTCAAATCCTTAGCCAGCACCTCAACCTATTTTTTTGTTAAGCTCAGTAACTAGCTCAATGGTTGTCGATCTGTTGTGGTTTTTTTGTGGACCCGTAAAATGTTTTGGATGAAGGTGTGGACCCCTTTAGAAACCTTAGACCTGGTCTGTGGACCTGTAGGAGTGCGCAGACCACAGGTTGAAACCACTGCTCTCTGGTAATGACACCCTTTTGTGGACCCCTGAGATGTAATCTGTGGGGCCCCAGGGGTACCACAGGCTGTAGGTTGAAACTGGCTGTAGTAGGCAGTCAGAAATGTGCAATGTAGCTGATGTGTAGGGGTAGGTGGAGCAGAAGATCTTGATTCATCAGCCTAGCAGTGCTGCTTCCCTCTGTTAGAATGGCTGAGGGTACACAGGCTGAATGTACAGGAGGACAAGGGAAGAGACAAGCCAGGAGTCCCGAGGGACTTCTGCACTAGTGGGAGAGATGCAGAGGGGTGGCACTGAAGGAGCGGCTGGCAGACAAGGAAGACCAAGGTAGGACAGCATGGAGGGAAAGGAAAAGTTTACACAAAGGACCCCACCAGCCAAGAAGGAAGCAGCCAAAGAGGAGAGGTCCAGGAGAAGGAAGTCAGGCGAGTTGGAAGAAGGTGCATGCACTTGAGAAGCCTAAAGGCAGAATGAAGGATGGAGAAGGGCATGTCCTTGGGCTTGCAGGAGGGTTTCCGGAGGACGGAGGGAATGTGGCGTATCTGAAGGCTACAGGGACTGGGAAGAGAGGCTGGAAAAGGAAAATTCAGAGTTGGAAGGAAATGAGGATTTCGGAGAGAGCAGCGTGAGAGACACCTTCCTAGAGCTCAGGGTGGAGGAGGAGACGGTGCTGGGCAGGCGTAGGAAGGGAAGGATTGAGGCCAGCCAGAGGCGGTGGGGAGAGTTCTCCTCAGAGAACGCCGTTGTTCCTACAGAGAATGCAAGCCCGAGGAAGGTGAGAGGCAGAGAGGAGCTAGCAGGGGCTGTGGACACAGGTGCAGCCAGTAAGCAGTAGAGCTGGTTGGCCAGGAAGATGGTGGCGCTGACGGCAGAATCAATCCATCTACTGAAGTCTTTGTGGTCTTCCGGTCTCCTCTGCGAGAGACCGGTCAGCTGGTGCTGGGGCACACACAGGAGAGGGGCGCGAAGGGATCTATGGAGGTGTGTGTGCAGCCTGCAGAGGACAGAGAGGAAAGGTCAGGCCCAATGTGCTGGAGAAGTTCGCTTGTGACCCAAAGACCCATTTGGAAATGCTGCAGCATGCAGGGGCGCTGGAATACAGGGCACCAGGCCCCTTTCTACCAAACGACAAGGAGAAGAGGATGAGGGGTGGGATCTTAGGAGGGAGCAGAGGGGCAAAGGCAGGACCTCAGGAGAAGGGCCATGCAGGGGCAGGCCCTCCTTTCGGGCACTGGTGTCCCCCCCCCACACTTTTAGGGACCTGCTGCTGCTCCTGCTAGCATGTGGTTGTTTCACCCTGACACATGGCATGAGATATACTGTATTAAAATACAGGGTGTCCGTAGAAAGCTAATGTGCATTGTTACAGGTGCCTCATTTAACCTCCTCGGTTTAATCAGCTTCCAGCACCGCCAGCTTATAATACTATTGAATGCTGACGTAAGAGTAATGTGTGATTGGTAAAAACTTGTTTCTGGATTTTAGTCCTAGCATGAGGGTCTGAGAGCAAGGGTGTGTGAGTCAGGAGTCCAGCAAGCTGACAGCGGATGAGAGGTCCCTCAATTTTCTGGCCCTCTCAGTTTTGGAGCTGATGTCTCTCTACAGCACCATGTCTCAGGGACTGACTTGTTACCTCAGGAATGTTGATTTTCCACCACCCAAGTAAATAGTTGGTATTTAATTGGAGCATCACATTCCCAAGGTAGCATGTGCTTTGAGCAACCGCCTACCTTTTCCTAACAGAGCAGCCATCTTGGACTCCAGGTCAGGGATGAAATTACAACCTTCAGATTCGCAGACTTGTGTCAGGTGGAAAAGGATATTTCAAAGCTCAAAGTCAAGTGCTAATGGGAAGTATGCATGGGCATCAAGTGCAGACGTGCCTCTTAATTTTGTGAGCATTTTTGGCTTCTGGAAAAAAGAGGAGTTAAGTGAAGGACATGTTGAAAAGCCAAACAAAACCAAGTTTTGATTTTTACTGGGGCGAGGAAGTTAGGACAAAATAGGAATACGGATGCCCTCTGCAGGTGAGAAAGGAGGGGGGGAAAAGCCATGAAGGGAAGCTGAGTTGGATTTAATTCTGTTCGGTCATCCAGAAGCTGATGAGAAGGCCAAGAATGCCCTCCGCTGGCAAATGGTGGAAAAGCAGCCCTCTCCTCCAAAGGCCCGAATGAAAAGAAAGTCTTAATCTAAATCCTGCTGTGATTTGTACAATGTGTGCTAATCACTCTCAGGGCTTGGGAAAATTGAAAACATGACACCGTGGCATGTTGTTATGGAAAGGGGCTTGCGACAGTGAAGAATAACACAACTTAAATATGACTCTGGGGTTATACAGGGTCTGCAGTTCCTTGCGCATCCTTCTCACAGCACATCTTGACTGAGCCATTACGGAGGGTACATCTTTGTGACAATCAATTTGTTTTTATGTTTTAGGGTCACTTTAGCATTGACCTGTACGGAACAGGCCTTTCACTGACAGAAACAGCAAAATGGATCTCGCAAGGGAATTATGCGGTGTCGGAAATTCAAAAATCCCTAGTAAGAGAATAACTATATTAACTCTAAATTTGCTTATACGTGCTAATGTGAGGTACCAAATTGCTATGTGCTGTATTATAAGAACATAAGAACGGCCATACTGGGTCAGGCCAAAGGTCCATCCAGCCCAGTGTCCTCTCTTCCGACAGTGGCCAATACCAGGTACCCCAGAGGGAGGGAACACAACAGGTAATCCTCGCGTGATCCTTCTCCTGTCACCCACCTCCAGAGAAACAGAGGCTAGGGACACCATTCCTACCCATCCTGGCTAATAGCCATTGATGGACCTAACCTCCATGAATCTATCTAGCTCTTTTTTGAATCCTATTAAAGACCTGGTCTTCACAACATCCTCTGACAAGGAGTTCCACAGGTTGACTGTGCACTGAGTGAAGAAAAACTTCCTTTGGTTGGTTTTAAACTTGCTACCTATTAATTTCATTTGGTGATCCCTAAGGGTATGTTTACAGTAGCTCGTTAGTTCGAGCTAGGTAGGGTAATTAGCGCAAGCGGAGTTGCAAATGAAGCCCGGGATTTAAATACCCCGGGCTTCATTTGCATGTTCCGGGGCGCTGCCATTTTTAAATCCCCCTTAGTCGGAACTCCGTGCCCGCGGCTACACGTGGCATGGAGTAGGTAGTTTGAATTAAAGATCCTAATTTGAACTACTGTTACTCCTCATTCCACGAGGAGTAATGGTAGTTCAAATTAGGATCTCTAATTCAAACTACCTACTCCATGCCGTGTGTAGCCGCGGGCACGGAGTTCAGACTAAGGAGGTTTTAAAAATGGCGGCTCCCGGGAACATGCAAATGAAGCCTGGGATATTTAAATCCCGGGCTTCATTTGCAACTCTGCTTGCGCTAATTACCCTACCTAGCTCGAACTAACGAGCTAGTGTAGACGTACCCTAGTTCTTATATTGTGGGACTAAGTAAATAACTTTTCCTTATTCACTTTTTCCACACCAGACATAATTTTATAGATCTCTGTCATATCCCCCCTTAGTCTCCCCTTTTCTAAACTGAAAAATCCAAGTCTATTTAATCTCTCTTCATATGGGACCCATTTCAAACCCCTAATCATTTTTGTTGCTCTTTTCTGCCCTTTTCTGATTATCTTACAGAGTATCATTCTTCTAACAACATACCATCATGAAATCTAACGTAAGGCATTAGATGTGTGAAGGATAGCCCATATCTCTGTGTGTGTGTGTGTGTGTGTGTGTGTGTGTGTTGGAACAGGACAGGTGTAGTAAATTTAACTTCATCTGAATTACTGCACTTAATTGATTGCTCGGTTTAACCATGAAGCTAAGGACACTGAGCACCATGGGGCAGAGACGTCTTTAATTAGTTTCTGAACCCTTCAGCAGGGGGCCTGTGCCAGACTGGATACAGAACCAGGCCCACAGTCTGTGTCCCTGACTTGGGGAAAGTTCTTGCTGGGAGCTTCCCTTGAGTAACGGCTACAAAATTGGACCTCATAGGCCTTTTTTATCCATAACTTCTAATTGCATGAGCAAGAGCAACTAGTAAATCCAGGAATGAGGGTGTCGCTGTTATTATTTGCTTGCAGAAGCTTTGCAAGTCTCCAGACAGGAATCTGAACCCCATTACACTAAGTACTGCACTTTATCTATCTATCTATCTGTCTCTCTCTCTCTCTCTCTCTCTCTCTCTCTCTCTCTTAAGAGATTTGTGTGTCTGTCTGAGAGTCCAAATGCTCAAGAACTCCTCCTAAACGGTAGGCGCTGGGGTAGGGGCCCACCAAATTCGGTGCGCAGCTTCCTCTTTTCTTAAGTGAGAGCAAGGTCAGGGTTTGGTTGTGCCAGGAAAACAGGATGTGCCTGGAATTTGATAGTTTTCCATACCGTGGAAAGGGGGGGCGGGATAGGAGAGATGCCAGCGTTACTCTCACCTCGGGGGGCAGCGAGAGAAGGAGAGAGTCTGTTGCTGGTAAGTGACCTCCCTGATTCAAACCCCAACCTCCCCTAACCCCCAGCCCCACCGCTGCCCCCGCAGAAGCAAAACCAGGGCCGGCCGGCCCAGCCCCGGCCGCCCCCACAGAACCCAACTGTGCCCTCCCCGCCACATCTGGGCCCAGGGAGCACCTGCAGGAGAGGCCTGCGTGGCCCTAACCTGGCCCTAAACTAGGTCCCCTCCCCCAACCCTGGGAACCCCATCACTTTCAGGCATGAAGGGGGTCCCCCCCAACCCTCAGCTTTGGTCCCTCTCCCCAAACTCCAGGCTCGCCCCCTCCCCCACATTCTTGAGCCATCCCCTGCCAGCGCCAGGCTAGCCCAGGGCGAGCCAGCGAGAGGCCTGTCCGGTTCCCCCCCAGGCCGGATCCTGGCAACACCAGGTCAAGTCTGCTGGTCTGTGTATATAAAAGAACGTTTCCTGCGGGACGACGGAGTGACATCATCACGTCCCTGTGCATCCCCAGGAGCCCTGACCACGTGACCGCTTCCCCCCTGGAGCAGCAACCCCCTCCCTCTGGGCCCGCCCCCAGCCTGCCCAGCCCACGCCCCTGCCTTGTGGCTTGGCTCAGCCGCGCTCTCCCGGGCCCGCCGCGAGCTGGGCAGGTCTTGCTCCGTGGCCGCTTCCCCAGCTCTCGGGAGTGGCCGCTCTGTGCGCCAGGCTCCATGGGCTTGCCGCCGAGCAAAGCTGCCCCACGAGGCCCGTGCAGGAAGGCTGGGCTGGGGGCAGGTTGTGGCTCCCACAGGGGTGGCCAGGGCTGTGCTGCCCGGCCAGGTGATGCTCCTGGGTGGGAGGGGGCAGAGGGTGTGCAGGGAGAGAGGAAGGGGGATAGGGTGTATGTGGGGATGGGCAGTTCGGTAAGGGGGATGGTAGGGATGAGGGAGATATTGAATGGAGGCGGGGGCTGGGCAGTGTGGGGGTGGGGAGGGGTTAGGGAAGGATGGGGCGTAGGAATGGAGGAAGGAGGTGGGGGTAGGGACAGGCAGTGTAGGGTGGGGAATGGGAGGGACTAGGGAGGATGGTGAGTGCAAGAATGGAGGTAGAGGGATCAAACTGAAGTACAGGTTGTGGGGGGGAGGAAGGGAGAGCTGGGGCTGGCCTGGTCTCAGCCCTGCTCAATGGCCGGAGGAGGGGGAGAGCTGGGGCTGGCCCAGCTTGGGCCCTGCTTGGCTCAGCCCCCTCCCCTCCCGGGCAGCTGCGGGAGAGCTGGGCCGACCCCCAGAAGACAGGGAGCGTAAGGAACAGGGGGCACCGCTCCCTATTATACTGTAAAGAAGATTATCCCTGCCCCAAACAGCTGAACTTTTTTGGCTGCTAGAACAGTTAAAGACTTAGTCAGCGTTTGTCCATCTGTGGTCATCGGGGGGAGATATATTAGGGTTAGATGCTGAATTATCCCTGGTAAGGAGCGGATGCTAGTTGTGACAGACGAGGCAATTTCCTGCAGTGTGCTTGGGAAAACCTTCCTGAGTTCAGTTTAAATATATTAAACTAGCAATTAACCAAAACCGGTAAACATCCCCCTTGCTGATTAATCATTCACGTCCCCCTTGGCTTAGCTTAATCACCTGTGGCAACCCACCTGACATAATCCCAGGAGTGCCAATGCCAGAGCAAACTGAAGGAGAGACGAGACGCCAATCAGAGACGAGACGCTGTTTGCTACAGTCACAACAATAGCATGCCATGCCGTTCTGAAAGTTTGCACATAAGTGCCCTCTGCAGGCCTCCACTGCTCTCCAGTCCAGTTTTCAGCTCATGTCGGGCTCAGTTCCCCTCGGAAGAATGTCTGTGGAAACGACAAAGGGGAGCATGCTGCTCTGTATAAGGATGTTCAATTTAGATTCATCAACCAATCAAACAGTCGATGCAATTTGCATCGACTATTCCATTAGTCGATAAGGGCAACTCTCCCTTTGAAATGTGGCAACAGCCCTGTCAGCTCTTGCTACACTTCAAAGACAGAAGCACCACCAGTACCCCGCTATGTCCCCCCACACACAGAGACAGTGCTGGGGGGAACCAGCTTTTAAGCTGACTCCCCCCAGCTCTGGGTCCTGCTCCCCTCCTTGTTGCCTCTTTCTGATAGAGGCAGCAAGGTGGGGGCAGGGAGCAATTAGTTGAGTCACTTACATCCCTAACTCCTTATACAATAAGAGGAGGATTAAAGCTGTTATACTGTAGATCCATTGAATCTGATGAGGCTACTTGTGTTAACTGAGATCAGACTCGGGCCTCAGGTCTTCTCGTTCTCATAGGTCTTTCACCATATACCAGTGGTCTACAGTAGCTACAAGCAACAGAGGCTAGTGAGTAGGCCATATGAGGGGCCCTCGTTCATGCTTGGGAGGATTGGGTCATAATTCAAAATGATCTGGACAAATTGGAGAAATGGTCTGAGGTAAACAGGGTGAAGTTTAATACGGACAAATGCAAAGTGCTCCACTTAGAAGGAACAATCAGTTTCACACATACAAAATGGAAAGCGGCTGTCTAGGAAGGAGTATGGCAGAAAGGGATCTACGGGTTATAGTGGACCTCAAGCTGAATATGAGTCAACCGCGTGACGCTGTTGCAAAACAAGCAAACATGATTCTCGGATGCAATAACAGGTGTGTTGTGAGCAAGACACGAGAAGTCATTCTTCCGCTCAACACTGCATGGATTAGGCCTCAGTTGGAGTATTGTGTCCAGTTCTGAGCACCACATTTCAAGAAAGATGTGGAGAAATTGGAGAAGGTCCAGAGAAGAGCAACAAGAATGATTAAAGGTCTAGAGAACAGGAGCTATGAGGGAAGACGGAAAGAACTGGGCTTGTTTAGTTTGGAAAAGAGAAGATTGAGGGGGGACATGATAGCGGTTTTCAGGTGTCTAAAAGGGTGTCACAAGGAAGAGGGAGAAAACTTGTTCTTCCTGGCCTCAGATGATAAGACAAGAAGCAATGGGCTTAAACTGCAGCAAAGGAGGTTTAGGTTGGATATTAGGAAAAAAGTTCCTCACTATCAGGGTGGTGAAACACTGGAATAAATTGCCCAGGAAGGTTATGGAATCTCCATCCCTGGAGATATTTAAGAGCAGGTTAGATAAATGTCTATCAGGGATGGTCTAGACAGAATTTGGTCCTGCCATGAGGGCAGGGGACTGGACTCAATGACCTCTCGAGGTCCCTTCCAGTCCTAGGATTCTATGATTCTGTGATCTCAGTGGGCAGCAAGATTGTTGTAACCAACACAGCCTCCCGGGATAGGGGAGTTTTACTCATTGCCCTTTTACAGAATGTGCGGGGTGGGGGCGCCAAGGGAACCATAGCAGCGCTTTGATTGCATGCAGAGGGAGCGCTCGGTTCTCACAGTCAATGCCTATGCGGAGGGAAGCCAGGCTGCCCCTTACTGGTCTACAGTGTGTAACGGATGGAGAGGGATGTGGGAATGTGGGGAAATGGCAGCCAGCTCTAGAGAACTCCGCATTCCCATATCATCGCTTTCCATCACATAAGTATGGTCAGACTGGGTCAGATACCCCAGAGGGAGTGAACAGAACAGGGAACCGTCAAGTAATCCCTCCCCTAAGCCTCTGACAAGTCACCGAGTCACACTGGACTGCAGAGCCACACTTGGCTTTTCCGCTTCAAATAAATATCAGTAGTATCGGCAAATGTTTTTCCCCATCCTTCACGTGCTCAGTAACATCGGAGGTGCAGTTTCTTTCCAACTCTCCTCTTTCTCCTGTCTGATCCTGGGTTCCTATCCAGAGAGCAGAGTAATTCATGTATAAGAATGTTCCCTCTGTGGGGGCAAGTTGGAGAAAACCTAGACCTAGAGGACTTCCCAACCAACCCTCTTCTCCTTGTGTGTCATTTCATTTGTCAGCTCACAAATACTCCTGCATTCAGAGAGGCCAGTGTCTGGCCCATGAGCCGTACATGGAATTACATTTGCATCAAAGGGAAAAAAAAAAGCTGTTAATGTATAAATCTTCATAGATTTTGGGGAAGAATTTCCCCCCTTCCAATACACTTTTCAGGTCTATTATTAAAATGCCCACAGACTTGGGTACAGGAGGCCCCTAAGTTGCAACCGCCCGAGAACCAACCCCCCCGCACTTCCAACCATTTTTCTAAATGTGGAAGGGCCAGAAATCCCGATTTATGTCCTTGGCCCACATTTATGACAGCGCATGACTCCTATCGTAAATGCGGGTTCAAGTTACGACACCACCCGACTTGCAACGCTTCCCCCGGAACCAATTGTATTGCAAAGCAGGGGTCTCCTGTATCTGGCAGTGGCAGCATTTGGTTTTCCTTGTGTAACATGGTGGAGACCTCATTTCTGATTTTTTTTTTTTTTTCCTCCCACAGGATGGTACCAAAGTCATAGGGAAATGTGGTGGTTACTGTGGGAAGTGCACTCCATCATCTGGAACTGGCCTCGAGGTTCAAGTGTTGTAGCAATGGTAGGTCCCCGTTGTTTCAGCGCAAAGGAAAACTGTTCCAGGAGTTGATTGCTAAAGAAAAATCTTTGAGTCCTTTTTTCAAACCTGATCTAGGCATTTAGAATTCCGCCTTGGGACTTTGGCATTTTTTAAAATGTTTCCCTGTCTCCTTTGAAAATGGGACTTGGACTTTGGGTTTCTGAGTCACTTTAGGAGCCTTTTGAAAATGTTACCAGTATTTAAACTTCACTGGTGTTAAAATGTGACTTGTATGTAATAGCTTTAATTCTAAAGGGCTTATCAAGCAATCCTGTACATTCATATGGCTTCACAGATCCTCGGCCTTTGGGATGGAGAAGTCTGCCAGATGGCATGTACAACACAAGGCAGGGGATTGCTTGATGGCCTATGTACCACTTAACAAAAATACCAGAGATCATAGGGACCACATTTTCAGAAAAGGCCCACATGCTAAAAGACATGTTTGTGTGTGGACCTCCATTAATGCCTGTATTTTCAATGGTCGATACACACACTTGCTGACATTACGTGTGCAGAATGAGGTTTTAAACATCTAAATATTCATTTGCACATGCAGCAATTACACCTGGGCTGTGTCTACACTGGGCCACTTATTCTGGAAAAGCAGCCGCTTTTCCGGATTAACATGCCAGCTGTCTACACTGGCCGCTTGCTTTTCCGGAAAAGCAATGACGATCTACTGTAAAATTGTCAGTGTTTTTCCGGAAAAACTATTCTGCTCCCCTTCGGGCAAAAGTTCTTTTCCGTAAAAACTGTTCCGGAAAAGGGCCAGTGTAGACAGCACAGTAGTCTTTTCCGCAAAAAAGCCCCGATCGCAAAAATGACATTGGGACTTTTTTCCGGAAAAGCGCGTCTACATTGGCCATGGACGCTTTTCCGGAAAAAGTGCTTTTCCATAAAAGCATCCTGCCAATGTAGACTCGCTTTTTCTGGAAATACTTATAACGGAAAACTGTTCCGTTTTAAGCATTTCCGGAAAAGGGTGCCAGTGTAGACGTAGCCGAGATGGGTTGATTTTCTCAGAAGCACAAATAGCTGTGTTCCACCCATTCTCAGCTGGGGTGTGGCCCCTTAGATCATAGCCAGCTGGAGTAAATTAGAACCACTGCTCTAACTTATACTAGGCCGTCAGCCTGAAGTAGCTGCAATTTGAGAATCAAGGATCCAGTTACATTTAAGGTTGTGTCTTCTTGATGGCTTCCCCCACCCTGTGATGAGCGGATCGCAGCGTAACCGCTTGTTTCTGCACCATTACACTTCATGGAAATTGGCTGAGTTACTTGAACTGGGAGCCGGGGAAAGCTCAGGGAAACAGCAAGACTGAGTGTACCTACAGAACTGTCATTGTCCAACTGAAAGAAGTAAAGAAACATGTTTCCTCTGCTCTTTTCACCTCTTGCAACCTTAGCTGCTGCCTGTCACCATAGCAGGTGTATTATTTTCAGATGGATATTGGATTTTGGAGTTGGTGTTCCCAAGCTGTTCTGGCTGCAAGTCCTTTTCTGACAGGAGAAGTCAATGTTTCGAAAGCCAGGACAATAATTTTACTAACCCATGCAACTCGTTTGTATGTTTCAGATTTTCTGGGCAAGCCAGGAGATGAGATGGATGAAGGATATTGTTGCAATACCTCTGCCTTCTACTTTTGTACTTGTTTGTGTGCGCGCGCGTGTGTGTATATAGATTGTATATTCTTAATGATGTAAAGTATAATATTTATGGCTGGAATTATTTATTTTGATTTAATATTTTTGTACGTAAAATGTTTATATTAAGGCTGCTTTTCTTGTGTTTTGTGTTAAATCTTGCAGTCAAACCACTGCATTTTACGTACTCTACATTATATGTAGCATTATGACAAAAGTGATACTTCATTGTCACTGTACTCAATTGTTTACTTTCAAATCAGTAATGTTTTCTTCTTGTTACAGGCTGCTTTGGCCTTTCAAGGTGCTACACAATTTGCAGAGGGGTATTTTTGGCATTTCAGTACAATCTTTTTATAAGCAAATAGAGCAGATTTGTTTTGTCTTTTATGTTTTTACTTATTGGGCAGACAGCACTAAGGGAACAAATGAAAAATCAATACAGTGGTTTGCTGTATTATCAGTCATTATCTTTTAAGTATAGTTTTAATTTCATATGACCTCTGTGGCCAGCGCGAACAATCGCTGGTTTGGTGCTACCACTATATATTTATTAATTCTCCATAGCTTTAAATAGTTCAATCCAGTACTACTATAGATAAAGAGGGGAAATCAATGGATGAACCCGTTAAGATAAAGATCTAACCCAAACTTAGGATCTCTCTGCTAATGCGTCCAAAACTTGAAACCCCTTTTTAAGGCTCCCAAAACCTCGATTGTATTTTTAAAATTAATATATTCTAATAGCATCTTCTGCCGCACTTCCTGGTTCCGGTAGGAAATGAGGAGTTGAATTTGTCCAGAACAGTCTGATTGGGCCATATGTTCCCATGGTGTGTAGGCTGAAAAGCAGAGCAAAATCTGCCTCAAAATCATGAAAAAAATCAGGCTCGTCTACTTTGCATTATGCTCCGGCCACCTTGAGCCATCTAGCTTCTAGAGTTCATTTTGAGAGTGGGGTCTATGGAAATGCGGGAACAACCAGGACTCATTGGAAAAACACCCTAATTGATGTCAGTTACTGCTCTAGGCTGCAGTAACTCAGTATCAGCAGACATCTGCAATGCGTCAGTGGATTTCTATACACACAGGGCCAGCTACAAACAAAAGGGCAGGAGAAAGCTTCATCTCTGACGTCCGAGGCGTTTCAGTCAGATCACTTAGTACTGTACTTGCAAACACTTGGCCCCTCTTACCCACACTGGTTAGGGTGTATTAGCCCTGATCTCCACTAGGGCTTTAGTTTGAAATAACCCCCTTCGGTCGAATGAATAAGTGGTGCCTCCACACTACCAAGCCTGATGTTTCAAAATAACGGGCTGTTTATTTCGTAATCTGGACTCCTGCTTTTCTTGAGGAATAAATGCTCATTTCGAAATAGCGGTTGTGTGGATGCTCCAGTGCTGCTATTTAAAAATAACGACTCCACAGAGTCATTCAAACTAATTACTCCCCAGTGCTTCCTGGGGTTCTAAGTCTAACTAGCGTGTCCCCATTAACGGAGCCTGCCGAGGACTGATTTCGAGGCTTCCTCGTAGTGAGGACACGCTAGTTCGATTTTGTTATTTCGGGAGTTATTAAATCAATTTTAGTTCTTTCAAAACAGTTTCCTAGTGTAGACATGCCCTTCGTGCATTGCTTTGCTCTTCCCCAGCAAGGCATCCATGCACAATTGATTCTGTTACCAGCAATGGGCAACCTTGGCTCGTGTGTGGGCTGCATGAGTGGCCCTCCATCTCAGTGGCTGCAAGATTGTTGTAACCAAGACCATCTCCCAGGCTAGAGTAGTTTTGCTCACTGCACTTGGGTACCTAGAATTTCCGGGCTGTGCCGATGGAACCGTAGCAGCGCTCTGATTGGATGCAGAGGGAGCACATGGCTTTTACAGTCAACGTTGTGTGCAATCAGCACTCACCTCCCTTCACGTGCCCCTGCTGTACGTGTGTGTCACTGTAGTAACGCTGGTACGAAAAAACCAAGCCGGACAGCACCCGGCAGAATCTAGCAACCCTGTGCATGAGCAACGGTAAAGAAAATGTCTTGCTGGCCGCATGTACAATCCTGATGGGCTGCATGTGGCCCTCGGGCCACAGGCTGCCCACCTCTGCCGTAGTCCTTGTTCAAGAATAGCACCCACGAGGGTCAATGTGCGACTGAGCAAGGACTGCAGAAGTGGTCTTTGTCTGTATGTCGCCCTCCTTGCTGTCTATTAGACCATCTATTCCAGAGGTGAGCAATAATTTTTGCCCGGGGGGGGCACTTCAAAAATTTTTGAAGTAGCCCCGGGCCACCCCGGAAGGGGCAGGGACTACACAGGAAGGGGCGGGGCCTAATCAGGAAGGGGCAGGGCTATGCCACCCCCAGACCATAATTGGTTGGGGATCCCCTTTGCCCACCCCTGATCTACTTGGAACTCTGCAGTATGCCAGCAGCAGTGACTTGGCCAGGCTGTTTTTGTAGAAGACAACTGTGCCCTTTGGTTCTTTACCTGCAGCTTTACTACACATAAGAACATATTGTCCATTCACACTGCATTTTTGGTCTGGAAGCCAGGAACTCTCAGGAACAGTACGGGAGGGAGCCTGTTGTTCGGGGGCTTTCAGCAATGTGAGAAACCAAAGTGTGTCCCAAAGTTTGGATAACTATCTAAACTTTTGGATGGATATATGTACCAAACCCAGCCTCAGATCCTTTTTGAGACCCTGTTTCCTGTATTATACCTCTGCTAACACGAAGGAAAGCAAATTTAAGCCAGTTGTTATAAAACGCTAGTATTGATCAATTACTATCCCAGGCAGGTGTTTGTCTAATCTGTTCATGATCGTATCCACTGATTTGTCATCTGTGCTTCTGCTAGGCAATTACTAGCATCTTTTTTCAGCATTTTAAACTTGGTCTGTTTTGGAATGAAAATTGTCAGCCCAATTTCCAGTGGGGATAAATTGGCTTAGTTCTATTAAAGTCAACAGAGGTATGTAATTTCCACCACTCGGAAAATCTGGCCTTTGTCTCCTTTGTCAAATATTGCCTAGAATGTGTGCTAATGTTTGGCTCCAAAAAAGAAGCTCTATTATCCCATATGTATTTTGTATTTTATATTCCCCCAAGTGGTCGGATAAGGTTATATGACAGACTGATAATTTATCACCAGCCTGGGTTGTATGTTTATGTGTAATGGTAATGAAATGACACCCTCAATATTTTTTGAGAAAATGCCAAAAATACCATTTCAAAGTACATTTTATTGTATTATTGTTCAAAAAGGAGGGGCAGAGGGAAGAGAGAGAGAGAAGCAATGAAATAGCGTTTTTGTGATTGCTACTTGCCATTAAAGCTTCTGTCCTGTGAAGGAAAAGGGAAAATTGCACTATTAACTTAGGAGAAAAAATAATGGTGCTCAATTAATGTGTAGACAGTGCAGGCTGGTTTTATGTTCTGTAATGAAGTGAATGAGTATTTATAAAAAAGAAATAGGATTTAGACCTGAACGCATTCCTTTCTACCATGTAGTGTAATAACCGCTGGCAACAGAGGCAAGAGAAACCTAAAATTATGAAATAAAATGTAAGGGAATTATTGATACTTAATCTTTAGAATCACTGATACATTTAAATATTAGAAAAAAAGGCGAGGACCATTGAGATATTAGTTCTTGTGAAGTCAATATAATTATATTTTTTTGCCGTACCAATGCCATTATTTTTCTAAAAACTGTATTTTCCAAGCACTTTCCTGTACAAAGTTTTTTTTTTCTTTTCCTACCACCAAAATGAAATGAAAAGATCTGTAGCCTATGTGTTTGTGGTTTGTGGGCGGGTTTGGGGGTTTTTTTGTGGGGGGGGGGGAGGGGTTGCCGTCATCTCCTGTGCACTAATACAGAGACAAAATGCTTTTACACAAACGAATAACTCATTGCTGATCAAATGAATCAAGTGTAACATCAAGTGAATGTTACACTAACATCTCTTTTCCCTAGCTTTTGATTGACAGAGTATTTCCATGCAAATGGAGCGATAGAAAAATAGGAGGCATAATACCACAGTAACAAAAGTTTCAGAAGATGGGAATGAGATGGAAGATTATGGGCCATAGCCTCAGCTGGTGGAAAGAGAGGTAGTATCTCCTAAGAGGACCACAATGATTTAAAAATGTCATCAAAAAGGATATAGTATAGGAGGGAGGAGTGGTTTAGGGGTTAAGGCACTTGGATTTGGGAGACCTGAGTTCAAATCCCTACTCTGCCACAGACTTCCCCATGGCACCTTGGGTGAATCATTTAGCTTCTCCATTCCGTAGAGATCCTCCAGCCATACAACGGGAATAACAGCACAGCTTTGCCTTCTAGAGGTATTAGGAGGATCAATCTGATAAGGGCCAGGAAGGGCTCAGCCAGTGGGAGACACACATGAACGCTCTATAGAACTATGAAAAGCTTGATAAATCCTATATATATATATATATAAGGGAGTCTGAACAAAAGATAAAATTGGGTTCGAGACAGGGAGATTTCAAAAGAAAATCCTATAGGCACGTTACCAAGCTATGGTGCACTCCATCTGGAATGCTGTATCTTAGGACTTGTCTGCACGATGTGTTAGTGCACGACACACTCATGCAGACTAATGAGCCTCCTGGCATGTGCTGAATGTTCCCTACTGCACATTTGAAACAGGACCATGTTAATGCGGTAGGGAACTTATACTGTGTGCCAGCAGGGTGTGCCTGCTCCTGCAGACTAAAACGTACGGCCTTCTGGTGGGCCTCATGCTCTGTGCAGACAAGCGCTAATCCATTTCCCCAACCTGCCTGAACCACACTTGGCACAGCTAAGCTCTGCTTTTGCTGCCACTTGCCATGGTACTCCCTTAGCTATGCTGGTACTCATGCTTACGAGCTAGCAGATGTGCACGCTGGCAATGGGCCAAGCCCCTAGCTCCTCATCCCAAAAGAACCAAAGTCTCAGAGGGGGCGCCGTGTTAGTCTGTATCTGCGAAAACCACGAGGAGTCCTGTGGCACCTTAGAGAATAACACATTTATTAAGGCATACGCTTTCCTTATAACTTAGGATTGAATACGGATCTCAACTTTACAAAGGCAACATTACAAAGGCAATTTCCCCCTCTCCAAATATTCACATCTCCACCATGAATGGTGCAAATGGCCCATTTCCACGCTGACTTGTTTAGCTTCGTTAATACAAGCGATTTTCAGTGGTTATACAGTTACCCAATTACCCTCTTTTTAACATCCCTAGTAACCCCCAGGGAACCCCATTAAGGGCATGTCTACACTAGGAAATTATTTTGAAATAACTAACATTTATTTAATAACTCCCTGAATAACAAATCAAAATAGCGTAGCCTCATTTTGGGGGGGAGCCTTGAAATTCGTCCGAGGCAGGCTCCGTTAATGTGGACGCGCTACCTTGACTGAGAGCCCCAGGAAGCACCAGGGAGTAATTAGAGTGAAAGCTTTGTTATCCGGCACTCTGTTAACCAGAAAACTTTGTTAACCAGCATTGTCCCCAGCCACAATACGGTCTCATCTTCAAGCGCACAGGCTTGGCTTGGTTTACCACGATTGTCTTAACCATCTTTTATTTAAGAAGTACTAATCATCTTTAACTCAAAATAGAAGTGTGAGACCAACTGCCTCATACTACACAACTACCAATATTAAAAACTTGAGTTTAACTGTTCTTGTCCATTGTTTTTTCCTAGGTTGATGGGACCCTCAGATAACCGGAGTTTTTAGATACCCAGAACGCCCTCATCCCCGAGCGTGCTGGATAACACAGGTTTTACTGTAGTTCAAACGACTCTGGGGAGTTGTTATGTTGAAATAGCTGCAGCAGAGCATCCACACTACTGCTATTTTGAAATAACAGCTTTTGAGGAAAGCAGGAGCACAGATTTTGAAATAACCAGCCAGTTATTTCAATATAATGGGCTTGGTAGTGTGGATGCTCCGCTAATTATTTCAAAGTAACTCCCTAGTGTAGACCAGGGCTAAGGTAGCAGAGAAGGGCTGAGGGCTGTATTTGGCATGTTGGTTTCAGAACTGGAAGGCTAGTTGTTCTTTCTCTATTACTATGGAATAGAGTTTAGACATGCTCACTAAGCTAATTATGTGCCTTTCGAGGTATACAGGAATATGTTTGAATATACCCTAAGACACACAATCTAATTGTCCCAGTGTTGATTCAGCTGTTGTCTGTACTAAAAGAGACTTTGTGTCTTGATTTAATGGACAAAACAATATATAAACCCTCCAGATTTTGGATCATGCAGTTTTACCCAATCCAAAGTAGCTGGCCCTCAATTGCACATCCTTGAAGTCAGAACTTCCGGTATTAACAGCAAAAAAGTTCTTATTGCAGAATTTTTGAATGACAGCATTCTAGATGCCTGCCAGAAAAATACACACTGCAATCTAATTACTAGTGCACGTAGGATTCATTGCTGTAAAGATTACATAGATTGCTTTGTATTGTTCAGCATACTCAATAATTGTACTGAATACAGCCGTCTGTATTATTTATATGCTGGCACAGTTCCTTCTCTCGGCATCCAGCAATAAGGTGCATACTGTCCAAAATTGTCAAAAATGCACTTCTCAGTGAGTCACGCCACATGGTGATAGAGCAAGAAGGTGAAATATTGGTTAAAAGACCTGGAGAACGTCTGCTCCTGTCTCTACTGGGGCGTATCTTGCAGGAAATGTTATTGTATAAATAAGCATTCTCCATCTCCTAGGGATCTGACATTGGCTCAGCTGGGAAACGTACAGCCATGCTGGAGTCTCACAAAGACCATCCACGAAAGGTGACCACGTGGTGTCTCCTGAGGAACTAACAACTTTTTTAGCCCCTGTGGCTGTTAGGGCGCAAATATAGTAAGAGCTGAGCCTTCTGAGGCCTGGTCTACCCTAGGGCTTTATTTTTAAACGAGCCCCCCCCCCCCCGCACACACACACACCGAAATTAGAAGCGGAGCGTTCACACTACCAAGCCCGTTATTTCGAAATAAGCCATGAAATTCAAAATCTTACACCTGCTTTTCACCAGGAGCTAGGGATGTGAACGACTAGTCGACTATCCAATAAGCAAATGCTTATCAGAGACTCGACACACTAGTCGGCTAGCTGCTCCCCCCTACCTCACCCCACCCTCCGATGCCTCTATCAGACGAATCTCTCCACTGCAGAAATTCCCAGGTGACAGTCTCCAGCGTGTGCAAGGCAGCCGCTCAGACTAGATGGTCGTCACAACAGCTGATCCTGTCATCCCGCAAGGGGGCCTGCTCGCAGGCTTCCAGCTACTCAGCCCTCACCTCTGTGGGGCAGAGACAGGTGTGTGTCTGCCCCCTGACTAGGGTATTTACAGCTCCCAGCCTCCACTGCGCTAGTCCCGCAAGGGAGACTGCTTCGCCTTCCCTCCTCAGAGGTATCCAGTTCCACCCAGCCTTTTCCAACCAAGCATTGAGGTAATGCATTCCAGAAACAATGCGTTAACAATGAAAGAACCTACACGTGTCAGGGACTTTCTCAGCAATGAACCCAGCCTCAACACGGGCTCCTGCGGCTGAACTGGCTGACCCCCCACCGAGTGTTTTTTTTAACTCGTGTGGTTACAAGCTAAAACTGCCTTGGGTCAGAACAAGCACCCCCATGAATCTGTGGGGCTTGCTCTATGCCTCACACGTAGGTTGCCCTGACTGTGTTGCTTAGGGATGGGGAAAGCTCACACCCAAACGATGTCGTGAACTCAACCAGTGCCCCAATGGAGACAGCACTTGGTCGATGGAAAGCTACCACCTTTCAGAGAGGTGCAAGGATGGAGGAACCGCTCCTCGCCTGGTGCTGTAGTGAGGGTCTATGTTGCAGCTGTGCCACTAGCATCTCTAAGAGAGACATGCTGTCAGGCATGTCTTTATATCGTTTGGGTCTTTGATCTCTCCTCACTAACAGGTGGTCGGCAGCCAAAAGGGTCTCTCCTCAGGGTGAGGCTTCAAAAGGTTGAGTTTGGAGGTGAAAAATTGCATTTATATCCCTCCCCACCCCCATACACACACACTATTCCTAGGAAGCCCACTTCGCTATACAAGTTCACATTGTTTCAAATAGACCTTTTGAAGTTTAGAACTTCCCAGAGTTTACATTAGTCCACTCCTCTCCCCAGAGACCTTACATACAACCCCACAGTACTACACAAATATTTGCCTTTTTTTAATACAGTTTAGTAATCTTAAAGCTAATTTCAAGGAGAGCTATCTCCATGGCATAGTCAGGTGAAAATTTCCCAACAGAATTATTTTGCTGTCAGAAATGTTTTGTTGAAATTGAAACTTTCTGCAGATACACGTTGATTTTGATGCAACGTCGTGCAAAAGAAGTTGAAGTGAGGCTCTGTGATGAGTGTTTTAACCTTGTAGGAATGAAATGTTTCTTTTTTTTCATTTAGAAATTATATTATTTAGAAATTGTTGGCAGTGTTGTCGTCACTATACTGGTCCCAAGATAGTAGAGAGGAAAGGGGAATGAAGAATAGATTGCACCAATTTATGTAGGCGAGAGAGACACCTGCAGACGGGAGAGAAGAAATCTGTGTAGCTCAAAAGTTTGTCTCTTTTGCCAACAGAAAGAGGTCTGATCGTGAATATATTACCTGGCCCACCTTATCCCTTGTTTTAGAAATGAATTTAATTTCAGATAACATTATAAATTATCAAATAAAACGTTAACATTCAAAATCAGAAAAAAAAATTATCTAATTTATCAAAATAACATTATGCTTGACCAGATCTGAAATTTTGCAGGAAATTTCAAATGTCTTTGATTTCAAATGTCAAAATTACAGAATTTCCCATGAAACAGAAATTCTGGGTCCCACCCAGCTTGACTTGGAAGTATCATTTTTAAAGGAAAGGCCGGAACCTATGCTAGACTGAATGTGCACAAGCAGGGCCGGTCTTAGGGAAAATTTGCATTTTGGTGCCCATGGCCTCTGCAGTCATGGTGCCTCCCCATAGGCTCCCTCCTCTGCCCTCCCTCCCCTCTCCCAAACCCCTGCACCTCCCTTCCTACACTGTGCCCTCTTCTCCCCAATGCCTGCACCTCCCTCCGTGCCCCACCCTGCACTGTGCTTCCTTCACTCCTACCCCCCATCTCCCTCCTATGCCCCACTTCCATGAGATTTCCTACCGGACAGCATCTCAAAAGCCAAAAGAATCCATACATAAGCCTGTATCAAACTCTGCTTACATTTTTACCTCCCCCTAATGGATTCTTCTATCCAGTCGCTGTTCCTTTAAGACAAGATGTGGATGGGGGGGTAGGGCACATACAGAAGCATTGATGAGGCTGTCAGCTTACAGGGGCAGGGCCCAACCGGGTTGTGGATTCGCTTCAAGATAGAGTTGATTAGGGATAGCTGCTTTTATTAATTTCACTACATCACTACTATTACAGGCTTAATACCGCCAGATGGTTACACAGCTACTGCAAAGTAATACGCCAATAAGCACAGGCAGAGCAATGCACAAAAGAGTAACAGGCACTTGGAAATGCTTACGCCCCTTCAGTCTGGGGGGAGTCCTTTCCGGTCACCTCGCACCTGGCTGCAGTGGACATGGCTCCAGGTAGGTGGATCCAGGGCACCCTTGGAGGTCTAGGTCCCCTGTGAGACTGAGTGGGTATGGGACTCCCTACACTAGTTATACTACAGGACTGTGTCTAGACTGGCCAGTTTTTCCGAAAATCAGCCGCTTTTCTGGAAAAACTTGCCAGCTGTCTACACTGGCCGCTTGAATTTCCGCAAAAGCACTGACTTCCTGCTGTAAGAAATCAGTGCTTCTTGCGGAAATCCTATGCTGCTCCCGTTCGGGCAAAAGTCCCTTTTGCGCAAAGCTTTTGTGCAAAAGGGCCAGTGTAGACAGCTCAGATTTGTTTTCCGCAAAAATGGCGATCGGGGCATTGTCACGAAAATGGCGATCGGGGCTTTTTTGCGGAAAAGCGTGTCTAGATTGGCACGGATGCTTTTCCGCAAAAGTGCTTTTGCGGAAAAGCATCCGTGCCAATCTAGACACGCTTTTCCGCAAATGCTTTTAACGAAAAACTTTTCCGTTAAAAGCATTTGCGGGAAATCATGCCAGTCTAGACACAGCCCAGTTGTTTACTGGGTGTGCACGTACCTGGCTCAATGCCATTTTTATCACTCTTACGAGCTGCGACTGAGGTCAAACTTGTTTACCGCTTAGTAGTTTCCCAGCTCAACGCATGGGTTAAAGCTGATAAAGCCCAGCTGCTGTTTGGGCTTGCAGGGTCCCAAGCTATGCAAAGGGATGGAAACTAAGCTGCAGGACCCAGATATGACTTTTATGTGACAGAGGCAAATGGCAAATTGCGATTTTAGACGAGCCACTTTCTCCACTAACGTTCAGCAAGGCACTTATGCACGTGCCTAACCTTTTGCCTGGGAAGTCTAGTCGCTTAAGTCCAGGCCTGGCTTTTGAGGATCTTGCTGAAGCATGGGCCAACAACGATGATATCAAACTTCAACTAATCAGGCATCTGATAGTGATTGATGTATAAAAGTCTTCATCTCTGACTGGAAAGCTAGGGACAAACCCAGAACTCTAAAGCGTAATAATCCCGGAGTGGGAAGGCTTTGTATATGTGCGTGGGCGGAGGGCAGGGTATCGTTACACATGTATTCTTCCTTGAATAAAACTGATGGCTGGACTCCATTCGCAGGTTGATCCTTTTCATCACCCTGTTCTAATCTTTAAGTACGCTTCTGTAGCGCCCCCTCTCCGCCTGGTTCCCTTCTTTAATGCCAATCTGCTTACAGGTTTGGATGGACAGGTCTGGGTTCTTCTGGATCTCGCCAGCCACTCAACTTTATTTTTTCCGATGGATTTATTTGGCGGTGCCTCCACCCCCCTCACTCCTTCCTGGCAGGGTCCGCGGGGCACCTTGGGAGTGGTGCTACAGGACTGACACCAGAGGGCCGTTACATTGGAACCCGCCGCTCGTGAAATACAAACAACCTGGAGACCAGAGTTCCCGCTAAGGTGCACACCTGCGCAGCCACGCACAAAATTTTTTTCCCCCGCCCACCTCCGCTGGAGAGTTGTGCACTTGCTCCACTGGTGGCTGCTCGCCGGCTGAGGGGGCCGCTGGTATGGGGTGGGGGCAGGACCTGGCACAGCCATGTGGCCGGGGGAGGCCTGCTCAAATGGCTGAGGTTGCTACGTGGCGAGGGGTGGCTTTGTTCTGTGGCGGGGGCCAGGAACAGGACCTGCCGCATGGCGAGGGGTGGGGGTTATCTGCTCCGGCAGCCAGGAACAGGACCTGCCGCATGGCGAGGGGTGGGGGTTATCTGCTCCGGCAGCCAGGAACAGGACCTGCCGCATGGCGAGGGGTGGGGGTTATCTGCTCTGGCAGCCAGGAACAGGACCTGCCGCAGGGCGAGGGGTGGGGGTTATCTGCTCCGGCAGCCAGGAACAGGACCTGCCGCAGGGCGAGGGGTGGGGGTTATCTGCTCCGGCAGCCAGGAACAGGACCTGCCGCATGGCGAGGGGTGGGGGTTATCTGCTCCGGCAGCCAGGAACAGGACCTGCCGCAGGGCGAGGGGTGGGGGTTATCTGCTCCGGCAGCCAGGAACAGGACCTGCCGCAGGGCGAGGGGTGGGGGTTATCTGCTCCGGCAGCCAGGAACAGGACCTGCCGCATGGCGAGGGGTGGGGGTTATCTGCTCCGGCAGCCAGGAACAGGACCTGCCGCATGGCGAGGGGTGGGGGTTATCTGCTCCGGCAGCCAGGAACAGGACCTGCCGCATGGCGAGGGGTGGGGGTTATCTGCTCCGGCAGCCAGGAACAGGACCTGCCGCATGGCGAGGGGTGGGGGTTATCTGCTCCGGCAGCCAGGAACAGGACCTGCCGCAGGGCTAGGGGTGGGGGTTATCTGCTCCGGCAGCCAGGAACAGGACCTGCCGCATGGCGAGGGGTGGGGGTTATCTGCTCCGGCAGCCAGGAACAGGACCTGCCGCAGGGCGAGGGGTGGGGGTTATCTGCTCCGGCAGCCAGGAACAGGACCTGCCGCAGGGCGAGGGGTGGGGGTTATCTGCTCCGGCAGCCAGGAACAGGACCTGCCGCAGGGCGAGGGGTGGGGGTTATCTGCTCCGGCAGCCAGGAACAGGACCTGCCGCATGGCGAGGGGTGGGGGTTATCTGCTCCGGCAGCCAGGAACAGGACCTGCCGCATGGCGAGGGGTGGGGGTTATCTGCTCCGGCAGCCAGGAACAGGACCTGCCGCATGGCGAGGGGTGGGGGTTATCTGCTCCGGCAGCCAGGAACAGGACCTGCCGCATGGCGAGGGGTGGGGGTTATCTGCTCCGGCAGCCAGGAACAGCACCTGCCGCATGGCGAGGGGTGGGGGTTATCTGCTCCGGCAGCCAGGAACAGGACCTGCCGCAGGGCGAGGGGTGGGGGTTATCTGCTCCGGCAGCCAGGAACAGGACCTGCCGCAGGGCGAGGGGTGGGGGTTATCTGCTCCGGCAGCCAGGAACAGGACCTGCCGCATGGCGAGGGGTGGGGGTTATCTGCTCTGGCAGCCAGGAACAGGACCTGCCGCATGGCGAGGGGTGGGGGTTATCTGCTCTGGCAGCCAGGAACAGGACCTGCCGCATGGCGAGGGGTGGGGGTTATCTGCTCCGGCAGCCAGGAACAGGACCTGCCGCATGGCGAGGGGTGGGGGTTATCTGCTCCGGCAGCCAGGAACAGGACCTGCCGCATGGCGAGGCGTGGGGGTTATCTGCTCCGGCAGCCAGGAACAGGACCTGCCGCAGGGCGAGGGGTGGGGGTTATCTGCTCCGGCAGCTAGGAACAGGACCTGCCGCAGGGCGAGGGGTGGGGGTTATCTGCTCCGGCAGCCAGGAACAGGACCTGCCGCAGGGCGAGGGGTGGGGGTTATCTGCTCCGGCAGCCAGGAACAGGACCTGCCGCAGGGCGAGGGGTGGGGGTTATCTGCTCCGGCAGCCAGGAACAGGACCTGCCGCATGGCGAGGGGTGGGGGTTATCTGCTCCGGCAGCCAGGAACAGGACCTGCCGCAGGGCGAGGGGTGGGGGTTATCTGCTCCGGCAGCCAGGAACAGGACCTGCCGCAGGGCGAGGGGTGGGGGTTATCTGCTCCGGCAGCCAGGAACAGGACCTGCCGCAGGGCGAGGGGTGGGGGTTATCTGCTCCGGCAGCCAGGAACAGGACCTGCCGCAGGGCGAGGGGTGGGGGTTATCTGCTCCGGCAGCCAGGAACAGGACCTGCCACAGGGCGAGGGGTGGGGGTTATCTGCTCCGGCAGCCAGGAACAGGACCTGCCGCATGGCGAGGGGTGGGGGTTATCTGCTCCGGCAGCCAGGAACAGGACCTGCCGCAGGGCGAGGGGTGGGGGTTATCTGCTCCGGCAGCCAGGAACAGGACCTGCCGCATGGCGAGGGGTGGGGGTTATCTGCTCCGGCAGCCAGGAACAGGACCTGCCGCAGGGCGAGGGGTGGGGATTATCTGCTCCGGCAGCCAGGAACAGGACCTGCCGCATGGCGAGGGGTGGGGGTTATCTGCTCCGGCAGCCAGGAACAGGACCTGCCGCATGGCGAGGGGTGGGGGTTATCTGCTCCGGCAGCCAGGAACAGGACCTGCCGCATGGCGAGGGGTGGGGGTTATCTGCTCCGGCAGCCAGGAACAGGACCTGCCGCAGGGCGAGGGGTGGGGGTTATCTGCTCTGGCAGCCAGGAACAGGACCTGCCGCAGGGCGAGGGGTGGGGGTTATCTGCTCCGTCAGCCAGGAACAGGACTTGCCGCATGGCGAGGGGTGGGGGTTATCTGCTCCGGCAGCCAGGAACAGGACCTGCCGCAGGGCGAGGGGTGGGGGTTATCTGCTCCGGCAGCCAGGAACAGGACCTGCCGCATGGCGAGGGGTGGGGGTTATCTGCTCCGGCAGCCAGGAACAGGACCTGCCGCATGGCGAGGGGTGGGGGTTATCTGCTCCGGCAGCCAGGAACAGGACCTGCCGCATGGCGAGGGGTGGGGGTTATCTGCTCCGGCAGCCAGGAACAGGACCTGCCGCAGGGCGAGGGGTGGGGGTTATCTGCTCCGGCAGCCAGGAACAGGACCTGCCGCAGGGCGAGGGGTGGGGGTTATCTGCTCCGGCAGCCAGGAACAGGACCTGCCGCAGGGCGAGGGGTGGGGGTTATCTGCTCCGGCAGCCAGGAACAGGACCTGCCGCAGGGCGAGGGGTGGGGGTTATCTGCTCCGGCAGCCAGGAACAGGACCTGCCGCAGGGCGAGGGGTGGGGGTTATCTGCTCCGGCAGCCAGGAACAGGACCTGCCGCATGGCGAGGGGTGGGGGTTATCTGCTCCGGCAGCCAGGAACAGGACCTGCCGCATGGCGAGGGGGTGGGGGTTATCTGCTCCGGCAGCCAGGAACAGGACCTGCCGCATGGCGAGGGGTGGGGGTTATCTGCTCCGGCAGCCAGGAACAGGACCTGCCGCATGGCGAGGGGTGGGGGTTATCTGCTCCGGCAGCCAGGAACAGGACCTGCCGCAGGGCGAGGGGTGGAGTTATCTGCTCCGGCAGCCAGGAACAGGACCTGCCGCAGGGCGAGGGGTGGGGGTTATCTGCTCCGGCAGCCAGGAACAGGACCTGCCGCAGGGCGAGGGGTGGGGGTTATCTGCTCCGGCAGCCAGGAACAGGACCTGCCGCAGGGCGAGGGGTGGGGGTTATCTGCTCCGGCAGCCAGGAACAGGACCTGCCGCATGGCGAGGGGTGGGGGTTATCTGCTCCAGCGGCCAGGAACGTGAGTGTGCTAATAACTTGGGTGCCACAGTGGCCCACATCCAGACCCGCGCCCATGACCTCAACATTAGTGCACAAGCCAAAACTAGGGTTGCCAGGTATCCAGTTTTGACCCGGACCGACCGGTATTTGAGGGTTCTCTCCGGGAAGCAAATTGAGAAAATACCAGATATAGAAAATGTCCAGTATTTTCTAATTAGGTAAGTTTTATTATTATTAGGAGTATCCGTACGTAGTTGCGAACTGCCTGGCTGGTAGATACACTCATGCTGCGTGAGTGTGTCTACCAGCCAGGCAATATGCAACTATGCGAAGGGGGGCGGGGCTAGGGCGGGAGGGAATCCCGGGACTGGACTTGGACTTGCCTGTGCTTCACCAGGACCCGGTGCGGGACGGGCAGCGCCCTGGGATCTGCATGTGCCTGGGTCAGTCCCGCTCCCCACTGGCGGATTCTCTTCCCCCCACGCTCCCCCCAACCTCCTCCCGGCCAGCCTTGCTTCCCACAGGCCAGTCCCCTCCCCCAATCTCCCCCAGCCAGCCCCGCTGCCCCCGCCCTGCCCCCGATATCATCCACTCCCCCCGGCCAGTCCCACTCCCCTCCCAGCCGTCCCCCCTTCCCCATCTCAGATCAAGCGTGTCTGGTATTTTTTTTTTGACGCCGCCTGGTAACCCTCACCAAAACTTCCTCTGCTCAGGGTTGGAAAGTCTTAGGGGGGACCCTTCTGGAGACCTGCTGACGGGCTCCAAGGAGAGCCAATTTGCCGGGGAGAGCTGGTACTGCATTGGATTCACCTGGTCGGGGCCTGGGATCAGCTGAGGAAGGTGATGTGGGAGTCCCCTGCCCAAGGCTATAAAATGGAAGGCTGCTCCAGTTGAGATCTGGGGCTGATTTTTGCCAGCGCAAAGCAGAGGCAAGCTGCTGCCGGAGCCAAAGGAAGCTGCGGGGGACCCGGCCTGCCTGAACTCTGGGGAGCCCAAGGCAAAGGTGAGCAGGTCGCTGGGCGCAGGGTGTGTGTTGTTGTCACATGAACTGCTCCCTAGTGCTTTGTCTTACGTGACGACCCGTGGGGCTTGAGACTGGTGTGCTCAGTCTGGCTGTGCGCTCTGCCTGTCTCCCAGCCCTTGAAGAGCTGCTCTGTGTAAGGGGACTGTTAGCCCCTTACTAAAACTCTGTGGGAGTTTTTGGTTTGCCAGCTCCCAGTATCAAAAGGGGAAGGGTCCATGAGAAATCAGGGCCCTGAGACTGACAGACCCCAGAGACAATGGAAAGCAGCCAACACTCCAGCTCAGCCTGATTGACAGGTTGGACAGGCCAGTGAGGAAAGCAAGAGGCCAAGCCCCGTCCTCCCTGTGAGCTGGGATTGTTCTGGGTCTCTCTGAGCAAGGAGAGAGCTGAGAGACAGCTAAGAGCAGTGCAAGCTGTGTGGAGAAGCAGTCCTGCAGCAACAGAGCCAGGCACACACAGCCCAAGGAGCACAGACCCTGTGTTGAGCAGCAGACTGGCAGTGCTCAGAGAAGCCAAAAGGGACAGAGAAGCAACGCAAGGAGCTGGAGACTGGCAAAGCAGCACAGCCTGCAGCTGGGTGTGGTGAGCAGCTGGGACCAGCAAAATGCGGGGAGAGGCTCTGGGCAGGGGGATATCACCAGCCAAGAGGCCCAGCAGGCCAGACTGGGAGAGGGGTCTGGCCACTTAGAGCTTGAGGCTGTGTGGTCACTGCCAGAGCAGGCATGTCCAGCCTGCAGCCCCCCTGCAGCACATCCAGGGCTTCTAAGGAAGAGACTGTGGCCTGTCCTTACACTCTGCAGGCTGCTGTGTTGATGTCCCTGTGCTACAGAGCAGGGCTGTGTGTTCTCATTTAACCTTTCTCATTTTTTTTCTTATTCTTTGCTCTTTAATCAGTTGATGTTTAATAAATTGTATTTGCTTTGAACCTGATGAAGTGATCACTGGGCCAAGAAGGCCTGCAGTGTGAAGAGAGCACCTCGGAGTGGGGACACCCTGACTCCTGCCCCTAGTGACTACAAGGTCGGGGATTAAGCCCCAGGAAACCTGGGCCCAGCCTTGTTGGGGTTTCGAGGACTCTGCTACTCAGGAGAGTGGAGGGGGAGCCCTCAGGATCAGGGAAGCCGTGGGGTAAAGGAAGTGGGAGCGGGGACTCAGATCCTTTCGCTGGTTCATTTCACCGGGGTGGTATAGAAGCCAGGAAAGTTCCCCAAAATAGCGGGAAAATTCCCCCACTTACATCTGTAGCTCCAGCAGGCCCAGATAGCTGGCGTTCTAGGAGTGGGCTTGTTTAAGCCAGGAGTGGGGAACTTGGCACCCCAAGGACTGGATCTGGCCCCAGGCTTGCCTGGATCTGGTGCCCAAGCCTAAACGCTCCCCCCAGCATTGGGGAGCCCACACTGGCACTCCAGACCCACCCCTCTCCGGGAGGCTAGAGCGCCAGTGCCAGCTCCCTGCTGAAAGGAGGGAAGCTCTGAGCCTCGCAAGCCGTCAGGCAGGGCAGAGCCAATCTGAGCCCTGGGCTCTGCCTTGCGGGGGGAGGAAGCGGCTCTGTGCACTGCCGTGCCCCCTCCCCTGGGCTGGCACAGCAAAGCACTGCCTGGAGGCTCCCCCCCCTCCCCCCACCGGCTGCCTCTCTGATTGGCCATAATTGTGGCCAATAGGAGCAGCAAGGGGCAGTGCTGGGGACTAGCGGAGGACACAGAGCCATGTGCGTCCCTGGGGAGCTGTGCGAGGCAAGCGCCTCTCCTTCCTTAGCCCAATCCTGCACCCTCCCAGCCGCCCAATCCCAGCCTGCTCCTCTGCGTTTCCTCCTGCCCAGACCCTGCACCCCCACTTTGCTCCTGCACCCTCCTCCAGCCCAGAGCCCCCGGCCCCAAATCGCTCCTGCATCCTCCCTCCTGCCTAGACACCACACCCCAAGCCTGCTTCCTGGCAGCCCCCTCCCACACACTGAACCCCTCACTTTTGGCTCCATCCCATAGCCTACCCCCCCCCCCCCGCCACCCCGCTCCAGGCTCTGGTGTGCAAGGGCAATGTTGGATAAGGTCTTTCTGCTTCTCAGTTGGGAGCCATGTCCGTGTATCAGTGAGGGGTTTGGGGAGTTTTGTTTGTTTGTTTCTGCTTTTGTTTTTTGGGGGGTTACTTTTGTGTGGCCCCTGGCTGTGGGGAAATCAGGGAGTCAGCACTGGAACCAGGCTTGAGACTGGTGGACAATAGAAGTCTCAAGTGTCGGGGTGGAAGGCTGGTATGGGGTCCTACCTCCCGAACGTGTGCCAAGAGGCCGCAAAGCAGGGGCAGTGCCTGGACTTGGAGGCCGGACACGCGTGGATTTGGCCTTTGGATCTCCCCACAGCAGTCTGACTGGCCAAGAGTTAGAGGGATTCCTCCATTGTGGTGTGTGTATGTACAATCCACTGGTGCACGTGTCTTACAACTTCCCTCTCTGGCTGCTCCAGAGGACACGAGTCTTGTATAGCTCCCGCTGGGGAGTGTTAGCGCAAGCTGGGGCAGTTCATGTTTTTCTGAAGCTTCCCCGCTTCATTCCGTGATGTTGGCCAAGATGGTGGCCATCATATGTACGATGAGATGGACGTGTCAAGTCTGCACTACAGTCCTCGTGTTATGCCAGCCCTTTACACATGGGCCAGACGTTCCTTTGCGCACATCTACTTTCTATGCACATCTCCCCGTTGTGCACCTGCCAGTCCACCCCCCCCCACCACATGGCAGAGGCTTGTGCATTAGAAGAATAGAGCTGCATGAACATAGCTACATGTGCCCGCCATTGAAAACGTGGCCCTATGTCAGATACGTTCAGAGGCAAATGAAATTGTCTGCCAATGTAAATAGGTGCAAATCCATTGGCTTTAATATGCCAGCAGAGAAAAGCAAAGTACTTGTGAACTTTCCTCTATAAGGGTATGTCTAGACTGCACCCCTCTGTCGGCAGAGGGATGCAGATTAGGCAGGTCAACATTGCAAATGAGGCAGGGATTTAAATATCCCATGCTTATTTTGCATAAAAATGGCCTCCGCATATTGCTGACTCAGCACTTTGTCAGCAAAAAGCAGCAGTCTAGAGGGGGATCTCTTGAGAAAGAAAACCTTTTTCGACAGATCCTGTAAACCTCCTTGCAGGTGGCATGAGGGATCTGTCGAAAAAGCTTTCTTTCTCGACAGATCCCCCTCTAGATTGCCTCTTTTTGCTGACAAAGTGCTGAGTTGGCCAAAACAGCAGCCATTTTTATGCAAATTAAGTGCGGGATATTTAAATCCCCGCTTCATTTGCAATTTTGGTATGTCTAATTTACATCCCTCTGGCGACAGAGGGACATAGTCTAGACATACCTCGAGTGTGGAGACAACAGTATCCTTTTACTACGCCTTCCAGCTCCCACAGCGCCTCTTGCTGTTACTATAATACCACTAATAAATCTGCCACTATCTCCGCAACATTTCCCATGTAGGTAACTTCCCCAACTCCACCTCCAAGGAAAGTCTTAGCATTGCCTTCATTTTCCTCGTGCCTGGTCTGCTTGACTCTTCTTCATAGATTGCCCCGTCTATCATATCTCTGCAAATACAAGCATCTTACAGCACAGTAAAAGCTGTGCAGGATCAAGCTGTGTCCTGATACACCGTCCTGATGGCTTCCAGGTCAAGCACCTTATCCTCAGATGGAAGATTAGCGCATTACTAAGCCACCGGGCACTTTTTTCTGATACCTTCCTTCAAAATGACACGCACGTTTACAAGCTCTGCTGACCACATTGTACTGGACCCTTGCTCACATCTTAGCACAAGAACTGCTCTCTCTGTCCCCAGATTTGTGCTGCCTAACAGAAAACGAACTCTCGGTTTTCCCGGTGCTAGTTTATTTCCATGGCTGTTGGCATAACTGAAATTAATAAGAAAGCGCGCTAGCACACTGGAGGGCCTCTTAATTATGTGACCCTGCTAGGCTGATAATTGCTTTCTCCTTAGTGAGTTTATTCCCGTATGGGGGAAAATGTGTGAGAAGATTTTATCATGTGACGTAAGTGGGGGTACTCTGATTTTCTGAATTGGTTTTTCATGTGATGAGTTTTCTATGCCTTCTATTTATGATCTAGTGCAGTGGGTCTCAACCAGAGGTACATGTAGACTTCCAGGGGGTATGTTGCTCCTCTAGATACTTGCCTAGTTTTAGAACAGGCTACATAAAAAGCACAAGCACAGTCGGTACCAACTAAGTTTTCACACAATGACTTGTTCATATTGCTCTAGATCAAGGCTACTCAACATGCAGCCCGTTTGTTTGCGGCCTGCGACGTGGTTTGGGTTTACGCGGGGCTCGGCACGCGGCCCACGGGTGGGATCCTTTCAACATGGCCTCCACTGGGAACACGCTCCACAGCAGCGAGGCATCTCCCAGCCAGGGTGAGCACTGAAAGATGCAAGCGGATGGGCTGGCTGGAATAGGCGGGTACAGGGTGATGGCATTTCTAGCCCTCGGGGGGAGGGGGAGGTGCCGGGAGCACCAGGGCATTGTGGGAAGTGTTTTGTATTCATGCCCGTCAGTGTGAAAGAAGCTATTTGCATGTATTCGTGTATATATTTGCATGTATATGCAACCACACTTAAGTCGCGGCGCTCAGCATGTGCTGTGAGTATCATTGTGGTCCCCTGGGCTTCCAAGTTGAGTAGCCCTGTTCTATATATTATATTAGGTTTTCTTAAACTGGAGGGGGGGGGTGTGTGATTGATGTGATATGGTCAAAATGAGGCCGTCATGAATTTTTCAGCCATAGGGAGCTGTGACACTTGTGCATCGTTATGCCTGATTTTGTACAGAGTGTGTAAGTGCAGTGAAACTGGGGGCATACAAGACAACACCTCCTGAAAGGGGGACAACGGTCTGGAAAGGCTGAGATCCAGGGGCACCAGCAGGTTCCGTGGAGAAGGTGTGTGGGAGGGCCACTCGGCATTCCTAGAAGGGGCGGAGCCTGGGGGGCGGGGACAGCCAGCTCTCCAGGCTGCATGGAGCATGGTGCCCCCTTTCCCCCCCCGCCAGCCCTGCACAGAGCACGTGGCATGGTGCTCCAGCTGCAATTTAAAGAGACTGGTTCTCCAGCCTCTATCGCTGTCACCAGACCTCAGGGCAACTGCCCTCTTTGCCTCTCCCCTCATCAGTGGGCCTGCAGAGAACCACTGGTCTAGTGCTATGAAAGTCAGGAGACTATGGGGCTATTCCTGCCCCAGCCCCTGAATTCCTGTGTGATCTTGGGCATGTCACTTGAGCGGCGTAAATCTGTTTCCCCTCCTACCTTTCGTCTGGCTCCTCAAATTACAGTGTAAAAGCCAGAGAGTGTCTCTAGGGCTACGTCTAGACTGGCATGATTTTCCGGAAATGCTTTTAATGGAAAAGTTTTCCGTTAAAAGCATTTTCGGAAAAGCACGTCTAGATTGGCAGGATGCTTTTCCGCAAAAGCACTTTTTGCGGAAAAGCGTCCGTGGCCAATCTAGACGCGGTTTTCCGCAAAAAAGCCCCGATCGTCATTTTCGCGATCGGTGCTTTTTTGCGGAAAACAGTACTGTGCTGTTTATACTGGCCCTCTTGCGCAAATGATTTGTGCAAGAGGGCTGTTGCCCGAACAGGAGCAGCACAGTATTTCCCCGAGTACAGGCAGTCCCCGGGTTACATGGATCCAACTTACATCGGATCCCTACTTACAAACGGGGTGAGGTAACCCCGCACTAGCTGCTTCCCCCCAGCAGACCAGGGAGACACAAAGCTAGCGCCCCCTCCCCACCCCCCCAGCAGACCAGGGAGACGTGGAGTGGCTTTTCTCAGCAGACATCTCAGCTTGAGAATAAAGGACTGAGGGAAGTGAGGTGTGGGAGAATAAAACTGAGCTCTGGAGAAATGTTTGGCTAGAGTTTCCCCTACAATATGTACCAGTTCTGACTTACATACAAATTCAACTTAAGAACAAACCTACAGTCCCTATCTTGTACGTAACCCGGGGACTGCCTGTACACTGACACTCTTACATGAGATTGTCAGTGTTCTTGTGGAAATTCAAACAGCCAGTGTAGACAGCTGGCAAGTTTTTCCGCAAAATCAGATGATTTTGTGGAAAAACTTGCCAGTCTAGACACAGCTTAGCTGTCTCTTTGGGCCTCTAGGTGCTAATGCCACGTAATCATAACAACGAGACTCTATTCACTATTGTTTGACAAACTTATTCTTTGAACTCCATTTTTTAAGCCTCCTGGTCCATAGGTTTCAATGTACAGCCCTGCAAAGACCAAGTTCCAAGCTCGCCCACCTTCCCTCCTTTATATCTCGCCTTGCGGAGTTGGCAGGGCAGCCAAATGTATACAGGGGGTCTCAGACATTGGAGATTGACTACCTGGCCATGCACAGCATGGCCACAAAGCATAGACCAAGAGCGTCCAGACTGAGAGCCTGAAGTAAGACCTGTGTGTCCTTATTTAAGCACCTTCGGACATGTCCACACGAGGTCACTATCTTGAAATTACTAAATTCAACTTAACTCCCAATTTAACAAATTTGTCCTCACTATGGGGAAGCCTTGAAATTAATCTGAGGCAGTCTCTGGTCATGTAGACACGCTACCTCGGGTGTAGAACTCCAGCAGGCACTGGGGAGTAATTACTTCGAATGACTCTGGGGAGTCGTTATTTTGAAATAGCAGCACCGGAGCGTCCACACGACTGCTATTTCGAAATAACTATTTCGAAATTCACGTTATTTCCCGAGGAAATTCCCTGCGATGCTAACATGAAGGGGAAAGGAGTCCAGGAGAGCTGGCAGTATTTTAAAGAAGCCTTATTAAAGGCACAGGAAGAAACCATCCCGATGTGCAGCAAGAAAAGCAAATATGGTAGGCGACCAGATTGGCTTACCGGGGACATCCATGGTGAGTTTAAACACAAAATGGAAGCTTACAAGAAGTGGAAACTTGCACAGATGACTAGGGAGGAGTATCAATATATTGCTAGAGAATGCAGGGGAATTATGGGGAAGGCGAAAGCGCAATTGGAATTGCAGCTGGCAAGGGATGTGAAGGATAACAAGAAAGGTTTCAACAGGCATGTTAGCAATAAGAGGGTAAACAGAGGGTGTGGGGCCCTTATTGGATGAGGGAGGTAACCTAGTGACAGATGTTGTGGGAAAAGCTGACGTACTCAATGCTTTCTTTGCCTCGGTCTTCACAGACAAGGTCAGCTCCCAGACAAATGCACTGGGCAATACAATAAGGGAAGGAGGTGCACAGCCCTTTGTGGGGAAAGAACCAGTTAGGAACTATTTAGAAAAGCTAAACATACACAAATCTATGAGCCTGGATTTAATGTATCCGAGGGTACTGAGGGAGTTGGCAAATGTCATTGTGGAGCCTGTGGCCTTTATCTTTGAAAACTCGTGGAGATCGGGAGAGATCCCGGATGATTGGAAAAAGGCAAATGTAGTGCCCATCTTTAAAAAAGAGAAGGAGGACCATCCAGGGAACTACAGACCCGTCAGCCTTACTTCAGTCTCCAGAAAAATCATGGAGGGGATCCTCAAGGAATCCATTTTGAAGCACTTGAAAGAGGGGAAAGGGATCAGGAATAGTAACATGGATTCACGAAGAACAAGTCATGCCTGACCAATCTCATTAGCTTCTATGATGAGGTAACTGGCTCTGTGGATGTGGGAAAGTCAGTGGATGTGATATACCTTGACTTTAGCAGAGCTTTTGATATGGTCTCCCACAATATTCTGGCCAGCAAGTTACGGGAGTATGGATTCAATACATGGACTGTATGATGGATAGAAAGCTTGCTAGATTTTTGGGCCCAACGGGTAGTGATCAACGGCTCGATGTCAGGTTGGCGGTCGGTTTCTAGTGAAGTGCTCTAAGGATCTGTTCTAGGACCGGTTTTGTTCGACATCTTTATTAATGACCTGGATGAGGGGATGAATTGCACCCTCAGCAAGTTTGCAGATGACACTAAGTACTGTTCAATATCTTCATCAATGATGTAGATATTGGGATAGAGAGTACGCTTATTAAGTTTGCAGATGATACCAAACAGGGTGGGGTTGCAACTTCTTTGGAGGATAGGGACATAATTCAAAATGACTTTAGCAAGTTAGAGAAATGGTCAGAGGTAAACAGGATGAGGTTTAATAAAAAGAAATGCAAAGTGCTCCACTTAGGAAGGAACAATCAGTTCCATACATACAAGATGGGAAGCGACTGTCTAGGAAGGAGCATGGCGGAAAGGAATCTAGGGGTCATAGTGGACCACAAGTTGAATATGAGTCAACAGTGTGATGCTGTTGCAAAAAAAGCAAATATGATTCTAGGTTGTATCAACAGGTGTGTTGTAAGCAAAACTCGTGAAGTCATTCTGCCGCTCTACTCTGCACTAGTTAGGCCTCAGCTGGAGTACTGTGTCCAGTTCTGGGCGCCACATTTCAAGAAAGATGTGGAGAAATTGGAAAGGGTACAGAGAAGAGTGACAAGAATGATTAAAGGTCTAGAGAACATGACCTATGAAGCCAGGCTTCATGAACTGGGCTTGTTTAGTTTGGAAAAAAGAAGATTAAGGGGGGACATGATAGTGGTTTTCAAATATCTAAAAGGGTGTCACAAGGAGGAAGGAGAAACTTTGTTCCTCTTGGTTTCTGAGGATAGGACAAGGAGTAATGGGCTTAAAGTGCAGCAAGGGAGGTTTAGATTGGACATTAGGAAAAAATTCCTAACTGTCAGGGTGGTCAAATATTGGAATAAATTGCCAAGGGAGGTGGTGGAATCTCCCTCTCTGGAGATATTTAAGAACAGGTTAGATAGACATCTGTCAGGGATGGTGTAGACAGAGCTTGGTCCTGCCTTGAGGGCGGGGGGCTAGACTTGATGACCTCTCGAGGTCCCTTCCAGTCCTATGATTCTAAGTTAAGAGGAGATGCAGATATGCTGGAAGGCAGGGATAAGGTCCAGAGTGACCTGGACAGATTAGAGGATCGGGCCAAAAGAAATCTGATGAGAGTCAACAAGCACAAGTGTAGAGTCCTGCACTTCGGAAGGAAGAATCCCAAGCATTGTTACAGGCTGGGGACCGAATGGCTAAGTAGCAGTTCTGCAGAAAAGGACCTGGGGATTGCAGTGGGTGAGAAGCTGGAGATGAGTCACCAGTGTGCCCTTGTCGCCAAGAAGGCTAATGGCATATTAGGTTGCATTAGAAGGCGCGTAGCCAGCAGATCCAGAGAAGTGATTATTCCTCTTTATTCGTCTCTGGTGAGGCCACATCTGGAGTATTGTGTCCTGTTCTGGGCCCCCCACTACAGAAAGGATGTGGACGCATTGGAGAGGGTCCAGCGGAGGGCGACCAAAATGATGAGGGGGCTGGAGCACATGACCTATGAGGAGAGGCTGAGGAATTTGGATCTGTTTAGTCTGCAGAAGAGAAGAGTGAGGGGGGATTTGATAGCAGCCTTGAGCTTCCTGAAAGGAGATCCCAAAGAGGATGGAGAGAGGCTGTTCTCAGTAGTGACAGATGGCAGAACAAGGAGCAATGGTCTCAAGTTGCAGTGGGGGAGGTCTAGGTTGGATATTAGGAAAAACTATTTCACTAGGAGGGCGGTGAAGCGCTGGGATGGGTTCCCTAGGGAGGGGGTGGAATCTCCATCCCTAGAGGTGTTTTAAGTCTCAGCATGACAAAGCCCTGGCTGGGATGATTGAGTTGGGGTGGGTCCTGCCTTGGGCAGGGGGCTGGACTCGATGACTCCTGAGGTCGCTTCCAGCTCTGTGGTTGTATGGAAGCAGGAGCGCACATTTCGCTTTAAACCGTCTCTTATTTTGAAGTAAAGGGCTTGGTCATCTGGATGCTCCACTTATAAATTCGACCTAAGGGGGGGTTATTTAGGAATCAAGTCCTAATGTAGACCCGGGCCCAGCGACCTGAATCTTGAAAGCAGTTGCCACTGAAGTGAAGTCGCTGATTTAGGTGCAGGGACAGTGATTTAGGAGCCGAAGTGGAAACTCCTATATTTGTGAAAGTCTTGGCCATGGTACCACTGTGGAGCTACGGCCTGGCTTTTAAATGGCCTGTTCAGAGGAAACCCTTCAGCGTGCCAGATCCCCAGGGGGTCTCACTCTTCCTTCAGGGCAGGCCACAGGGCCTCATGCCCACAGCCGTCCTGGCCGTAGAACGGTTAGGGGCAGCCGCTCCGGGCCTTGTGCTTTGGGAGGCCTGCGGTGGCCGCCCCTACCATACTATAAATGGCTTGGTCCCCGATCCTAGCCACGAGGCCCAGTGTGGCCTGGGGGATTATGTGGGTTTCCCAGCGCAGGGGGCAGGCCCCCAGCGGGAGCTGTGGGAAGCGGATCCACACTGCCGCAGCGAGTGCAGAGGGGCCCGACCCCCGCTCTGCCTGGCTCCAGGACACCCAGGTAACCCCCCAGTCACACAGCTCCCGGGAGGGAGCGTTGGGGCAGGGGCGCACGGCGGGGGAAGGGAGCGGAGCAGCGTTGCCTCCAAGACTTTCCATCCATGAGCGGAGGGAGTTGTGTCCTGTGCACCGGGGCTGAGGTCGTGTGCGCGTCTTCGGATGTGCCGCCGCGGCACCCAAGTTCTAACCCTCTCCCTTTCCCCCTCTGCTGCCATGTCTCCCGCCCGCCCCTCGCCCCGTCTGATCCCTTAGGGCCTGCTGCCCCCCCACCCCCCACCCTCCTCTGCTGTCCTGGCTCCTGCCCTTCTTACCCCCCTCAGCCCTCCTGGGACCTGCCCCCCCTCCCCGTCCTCTCTGACTCCTGCCCCAACCCTTCCCCCTGTGCCCACCCCTCCTCTAGCCCTCCTCCCCATCCCCTCTGATCCCTGCCCTTCCCCTGTGCCCACCCCTCCTCTAGCCCCCCTCCCCATCCCCTCTGATCCCTGCCCTTCCCCCTGTGCCCACCCCTCCTCTAGCCCCCCCTCCATCCCTTCTGACCCCTGCCCCTGCCCTTCCCCCGTGCCCACCCCTCCTCTAGCCCCCCTCCCCATCCCCTCTGATCCCTGCCCCTGTCCTTCCCCCTGTGCCCACCCCTCTTCTAGCCCCCCCTCCATCCCTTCTGACCCCTGCCCCTGTCCTTCCCCCTGTGCCCACCCCTCCTCTAGCCCCCCCTCCATCCCTTCTGACCCCTGCCCCTGCCCTTCCCCCGTGCCCACCCCTCCTCTAGCCCCCCTCCCCATCCCCTCTGACCCCTGCCCCTGTCCTTCCCCCTGTGCCCACCCCTCCTCTAGCCCCCCTCCATCCCTTCTGACCCCTGCCCCTGTCCTTCCTCCTGTGCCCACCCCTCCTCTAGCCCCCCCTCCATCCCCTCTGACCCCTGGCCTTCCCCCTGTGTCCACCCCTCCATCCCTTCTGACCCCTGCCCCTGCCCTTCCCCCTGTGCCCACCCCTCCTCTAGCCCCCCCCTCCATCCCCTCTGACCCCTACCCTTCCCCCTGTGCCCACCCCTCCTCTAGCCCCCCTCCCCATCCCCTCTGATCCCTGCCCCTGTCCTTCCCCCTGTGCCCACCCCTCTTCTAGCCCCCCCTCCATCCCTTCTGACCCCTGCCCCTGCCCTTCCCCCGTGCCCACCCCTCCTCTAGCCCCCCTCCATCCCTTCTGACCCCTGCCCCTGCCCTTCCCCCGTGCCCAACTCTTCCTCTAGCCCCCCCTCCATCCCCTCTGACCCCTGGCCTTCCCCCTGTGTCCACCCCTCCATCCCTTCTGACCCCTGCCCCTGCCCTTCCCCCTGTGCCCACCCCTCCTCTAGCCCCCCCTCCATCCCCTCTGACCCCTACCCTTCCCCCTGTGCCCACCCCTCCTCTAGCCCCCCCCTCCATCCCCTCTGACCCCTGCCCTTCCCCCTGTGCCCACCCCTCCTCTAGCCCCCCTCTCCATCCCCTCTGACCCCTGCCCTTCCCCCTGTGCTCACCCCTCCTCTAGGCCCCCTCCCCATCCCCTCTCCTAACCTTGTCCCCCACCGGGGAATCCATTTCATGCTCTGCCTCTTGCTGAGTCCGAGGCTCTTCTGGAAGCCCCCCCGTTTTTGCTGTGGAGCTGGTCGCTGGCCGGCGGCTTCCCCGCTGAGAAGTCAGAGGAAACCTTCCGGCTTTGGATTGTTGTAACCGAGTGTTAATGTTCTGGTCACTAAGACCAGCTGTTGCTCCTTTTCTACACTGTTTTTTTTTTCCTGGAAGATGCCATCTGGTTCCTTCCTGACTCATTCATGGCAGCCAGATTGCAAGGTGACCCCCCACCTCTTACATCCTGCACTGCCCCCAAGAGCAGACTTAACTCTTAAATGCCCCTTAGGGAAACTGAGGCACGGGGAAACTCTGTAGGCATTCACCAAAAAAAAATCCCACTTCCTCTCAGGTACAAAAGGGGGGGAAAGGGGTTTCTGAAATACAGCTCTTCCTTCGTGCCACGGATTCCTTCTGTTCCTCCCACATTTTCAGAAAAAACAGGGAGAACATTCTGTGTGCTCAGTACACGTGGTTACTGCTTTGTGTTTTAATTCCGAATGGGCAGGCGGGGGGCGTGAAGAAGGCTTTTAAGGCTTTTCCACGTGTGGGCCAGCAATGCAAGATTCAAAGTTCAGACCCTGAATATCACTTTGCCTCTTCCATTACTTCCAAGTGATCATCAGAATAACTCTGCTCTAATGTGGCACTTCCTCCTCCCTTTGCTTCCTTCTCTATGGATCCCTCCCTTCCCCCCCATAAGATTTTGTGCTTCAGGTAGTCCGGGAGGAGACTGACGAGTGTGTGGCCCGGCTTGGTCACACCAGAGGTCATGGCAGGGTAGAGCAAAAATTCTGTGCACTGCCTCTCCCCCAGCATGTGGTAGAGAAGGCCCTTGGCTGACCCATCTCAGCATCTTTATTTAACCTTTGCTTTATCATCCCCCGAGGAAACAAATGCATCCAATAGCATACCCCACAAAGAAACGCATGCAAAATTCAGCTAGCATCTTCTTTATGGCCGAGGAAGGAGCTTTTCCCTGTTATTTCGGCTAGTGAGTGAGTAATAGCTGAAAAGGACAAAAGAAATGCAAAAACAAGTGGTGGGCGTTCACATGGGAGGCAAGGGAGAGCAGAGAGGTAAACAGGATGCAGACAAGTATTCCTCCCAGCTGGCGCCAGAGGGCACCAAAGATTGAATGTAGATTCCAGGCTCTGTTCAAAAGTCCAGGCACATCTTTGGGGTGGGGGGCATTTTGTGTCTTTCTGTCTGTGCTTGGCTCTGACCTGCATGGAGCGAGTTTGTCTCCAGCATGGGAAAGCTGGCTGGGAGGGTCTCTTACGGTTTGTTGTGAAGTTGACTCCCTAGTACTTTTATAGGGAAGCTGAAGATGCCTCCAAAATTAACAGCAGAGGACTATAAATCTTAGTCAGTTACCTAGCAACTAACCCACTCCAATGCAAAGGTTAAAAGGGTGGGGGGATGATGTAGAAATACCTCGGTGTGGACATAATGCCCAGGCCTGCATTCCCTGGTGCGAGGACAAAGAAAATTCTTGTGCTAATTACACACATTTGTATTGATCAAGGCAGGGAACTGCTGTAGAAGGATTGACAGCGGTTTCTATCCCCAGCAAAGTGACGCAGGTGGAAAAGCAATGCTTGGTGTTCGTCAGGGACTGTGCTAACGAGCACGGCAGGCGTGTGCGGCGTTCCACGGAAAGGATGAAACACAGAGAGGTCTGGATGAGTCACTCGGCTTACGTGGCTATTGTTCCAGAGAGTGTGTATCCTACATTAACTGGGTAGTGAACGTTCCAGGTACCGTTCACCGGGGCGAGAAAGCTAATGGGCTATGCAGCAGAAAACCTCCGCAGTGCAATACATTAATAAATTAAATGAAGCAATATAGCATGATTTACCTTGCTTGGAGTTGCTGTGACGTATGGCACAGCTAGACACCCCCACCCGCCTTCCTTGGCTTCCACTAATGCATGAGGCATAATCATCTCTACTTTCAATCACCGTGAGATCCTCAAGCCAGAGTGGAAGCATCGCATTGTCTCCCTAATAAAGGCCCCCAGAGAGGACACATTTGGCCACAAAGAAAACGGTTTGGTTAATGAGCAGGAGACAGTGCAATAAAACAGATCCCTGTGTTCGATAGCCCCGTCCTTCAGAGCCACTTACGCAGTTTTCCAACTCCTCTTTTGTCATTGAAAGGGCTTTGACAATAGCAGCCAGAGGGTTATTATCGATGGGATCAGAGATGGCATTAATAAAGGACGGTAATTCACCTGCGCTGAATCGCTCGGGGGTCAAGAACCACAAGAGGGCAGGCGGAGCATTGACTGGGGGATCAATGTAAACTAGTGCTGGGGGACGGATCTTCAGCGGGCGTGAGCCAGTGTGGCTCCAGGGAGTACAAAGGGGCTAAGATGATTTTTACAAGGGCTGAGGATCTGGCCTGGCCTTTTCACTGAGGCATGGAAGCTGCTAATTGTAAATGTTCTCTGGAAAGGCTCCATTCCACCTGCCTGGTTCGTGCCATTTATTAGACTTCAGTGAGGTGGCTGGTCGGATGTAAATCAGCGACCGGCAACCTAGGCTAGGGAGCGGGCTGCATGAGCCACCTTCCTTCCCCTCAGTGGGCTGCAAGGTTGTCATAACCCAGACGGTCTCCCGGGATAGGACAGTTTTGCTCACTGCGTGTGCGTGCCTAGAATTTGCGGGGGGTGCCGATGGAACCGTAGCAGCACTTCGATTGGATACGTGGGGGGGGGCGGCTCTGGGGGAATGTCTATGCTAGGAAACTATTTTGAAATAACTAAATTTAAAATAATAACTCCCGAAATAACAAAATTGAAATAGAATGGCCCCACTATGGGGAACCCTTGAAATTCGTCCGAGGTGGGCTCCGTTGGGGTACGTCTAAACTACATGGCTCCGTCAACGGAGCCATGTAGATTTGGTTTTTGTTTTTGTTTTTTGGCAAAGGCAAAGGAAGCCGCGATTTAAATGATCGCGGCTTCATTTACATTTACATGGCTGCCGCGCTGAGCCGACAAACAGCTGATCAGCTGTTTGTCCGCTCAGCACGCTAGTCTGGACGCTCCCCTGCCGACATCAAAGCCCTTTGTCGGCAGCCCCGGTAAACCTCATCCCACGAGGAATAACGGGGCTGCCGACAAAGGGCTTTGATGTCGGCAGGGGAGCGTCCAGACTAGCGCGCTGAGCGCACAAACAGCTGATCAGCTGTTTGTCGGCTCAGCGCGGCAGCCATGTAAATGTAAATGAAGCCGCGATCATTTAAATCGCAGCTTCATTTGCCTTTGCCTATCTGTCTAATCTACATGGCTCCATCGATGGAGCCATGTAGTCTAGACACAGCCTTACTGTGGACACGCTCCCTCGACTTAGAGCCCCAGGAAGCGCTAGGGCCGGGGCGGGCAGCCTTTTCAAACCGAAGAGCCAAACGACAACCAAATTCAGAACAAGTGGTCAGGAAAGAGCAGTCTAAGAATGCCCATTGGCATGACTGAAAATATAACATTAATACTATTGACAATTACCATGACGATTAATAATAGCATCGACAAAACATTCTCCTCACAGACTTTATTTAATGGGACTTCTGCTGCTGCATCTTTTCTCACATTTTTTTTTATGTTTACGTCATAACTGGTCATATTCAGGTCCATGCGCGCATTCAGGCGACACGTCATTGTGCGTTTTTTAAAATTTTGAACTAATTTTTCATTTTAATTTTAAAAGTTGCCTGTATTTTGGGAATGAACAAAGAGCCACATTTGGCTCCCTACTGAGCCGGATTTGTCTCGAGAGCCCTAGGTTGCAGACCCCTGCACGAGGCAGTAATTGGTTCGAATGAATCCGGGGAGTCGTTATTTTGAAATAGCATGAGCAGAGTGTGCACGCTGCTGCTATTTTCAAATAATTTCAAAATGAGCTTTATTCCCGGAGGAAAGCAGGGCTAGAGATCTCAAAATAACCAGTTTTCACCTGGACCGTCTGGTATGTGTGGCCCCTGTCTAGGAAAACGTAATGGGCTTGGTCATGTGGACACTCTATTATTTTGAAATAAGGGGAGGTAGTTTGAAATCACTCCCTCGTATAGACCAGGACTTGCTGTCGATGTTGTGTGTAATCAGCACACACCTCGCTTCACATGCCCTGGCTGTACGTGCATCTCACTTCAGTAACGCTGGTAGGGAAAAAAAGGACACCGATGGAAAGGGGTTGCCCACCACTGAGGTAAATGGACGGGGATCGGCCCTACAGAGCTTATGAGAAGAGCTGGGTGAATGACCCTGGAAATGCTCCATGAACATTTGTTTAAGTCTGAAGGGTTCTATTCTAGATCTTACAAGGGAGCACAATGGGGGCAGCTGATAGGGATGCCAGGTGTCTGGTTTTCACCCGGACAGTCTGGTATTTGTGGCCCCGTCTGGTTAAAAACCACAGAAAATACCGGATATGTAAAATGCCCGGCATTTTCTGTTTTTCTCTGACAGAAGGCTGGTGGGGACATCCTTCCCCTGCTGCGTCTAGTGGCAGCGGGGAGTGTGGGGATTTAAAGGTGCAGTGACCTTTTTTTTCCCCTCAACTTTGGTCCCCCATTTTTTTTGGGGGGGGGGGAGGTTGTTTTTGCTCAATCAATTTTTTTCCCCGCTATGTTTGGGTATCTGGCAACCCTAGCAGCTGAAGGGAATTAGGAACCTCCCATTTCTTGCATTGCCCTGTAAGGCCAAACAGAATTCTGGTCCTTGTTCCAGGGAGTTGAGAAAGGGCCCCCTAACTATTCCTCTGTATTGCCAGAAGGACCTGGAAAGACCTGCCTCCCTCCGGTATACACCTGCTGTGCAGAGGGCTTATAGGTTGTACCACGGAAACGGGTATCATGTAGCGGGAGGCAGTGTAGCTTGGCTCAGAGGGCCGTGCCAGTAAAGTCAGTGCACACTCAACCCTTAAACAGATTAAGCGAGTCCACCGTCTCTGCCCCCCACCTGTGTGTGTCTGCTTCCGCAAGCCTTTGACTTCTGCTGCCAGAAACGTTTGCAGAGACAGCATTTCAATGCGCTCTGCAAGGCTCTGTGCAAGAACTGTGCTCAGCCGGCTGGGGAATAGGAACGACGCCATATGACGTAGCTGGCCAGACAGAACTAGGAAACATGGCGTGACTTGCTCGGTTCTTAGGATAAGTGCTCCTGAATAAATTCCAGTTGAGCCCTGGTAAAATAAGGGTGCGTTCTGCAGTATGCATGCACAAAGAGTGATTTCAGTAATGTCTACCATGCAATTGAAAGCATCCAATCTGCTGATTAAGGGTTAGGTGGGAACTGTCCTCAGCCTTCCTTGGCGCTCAGCTGACTGCATATATACCCCACACACCTGCAGGGGGTGGTGCCCTGTCCCAGCTAGTGACCGCTTACAGAGAGAGTAATGAGTCTGCTCTACAGCATTAGCAGCAAGGCAGCTGGCTTTTAGCTCAGGTAGTAGAGGCTCTTGCACTGAGGTCCTAGGTTCAATACTGCACCAAGTACAATGGGAAGGGGGCAAAAGAAAGTTCCTGGCCTGCCAACTTAGCTCATCCTGAGGGTTTGAAATCTCAAAAGGAAACCAGAGCTCTGCTTGCCGAGGAAAAACAGCAAGCGACTTCAGAATGAGAAGGGTGGTGATTTGAATTGTCATCTCTGTGCAGGGCTGATTGAATGATGCGGGGAAAAAAATCTGTTGAACAATTTAAATAACAAGAGCCAACAATTTGTTAAATATATTGTCTCTGACAAAGAATATTCTGCCACCTCTGTTTCTGAGCCTGTTGTGGGAAGTGTCTGTCTCGCCAAAAAAAAATAAAATAAAATAATAATACAGGTGCTGAACGGCATTGCCTGCTGCAGACTAACCTACAGAAGGCTAACGTTTCTGGAGATCGCTCCATGGCCTGGATCGCTCTGGAAGAAGAGGATTTCTGGGGCCATTGGAAGGCAGGGAGGATGGTCGTCTAACTAGCTTCAGTTCTGCTCCTTGCGTGTGTTAGGGACGTAACAGTGTAGTCGGTTAACCGATAAGCAAAAGCTTATCGGTTAATGCTATAGACTACACGCATTTTCCTCTGCCCTCCCCCTTGCCAGTAAATTTTTTTAGCAGGCTGGCCAGCAGCTCGGCTCAGTCCTGGCTTGCGATGGGTCCAGGACCTACAGAACCCATTCACCAGAAGCCATTGGCCATACCCCCGCTCCTATCATCGCTCGTCCAGATCACTCCCTAGATCTAGGACTCACGACTCCTCTGTGAGATACGCCCGGGCGACCGACCCACCCCGTTCACGGTGTGGCTAAGGTCCCCACTCCGCTCCTATCCTCATGTTGAGGAAGGGCAGCCCCTACTGGAGGAAACGCACCAGCCTGAGATCGCCTACTGATCCATCGTCATCTTCACCGGATGAGGCAGTTATTCCAGGGGACACCTCTTCCCCTTATGATCTCAGGCAATTTCAAGAGCTTTTCAAAAGAGTAGCTCTCTCTCAATTATCCCTGCTGCGGCTCTGCATTTAAAGTGTATTAGGAGCCAGGCAGACGGGCAGCTCAGCTCAGTTCCGGCTCGTGCCAGGTTCAGGAGCTCAGATTTCCCCTCTAGATGGGGCTACTGCCACCCCACACTGCTGCCTCTTTATCAGAGGCAGCAGCACGGGGTGACAGGCAGCCAGTCTGTAAAGGAAGCTGGTTTTTAAACTTCCCCCCACCCTCGTGGATCAGCTCCCACCTGGCACCCCTGTATCAGAGGCAGCAGTGCAGAGTGGCAGGGGACTTCGCCGGGGTGGGGCCAGAGCGCACTGGCTGCCAGCCCTGCCACCAAGGACTTCAGAATAATCAACGAACCGATAAGAATTCATGAGGTTACTCGACTATTCAGTTAACTGCTATTTAACACATACACCCCCACCCCACTCCAGCCCCAGGGCAGGCTGGGGAGGTGTGCACCACCCACACATCCAAAGTGGCAGAAATCATAGACTGAGAGATCCTGCCCTGAGAAGTGCTAATGCGCAACGGCGTTCCTGGGTTCGGAGGGGCTGGCTCCCTCTCCCTCCCAAAATGCACAACGCTCCCAAACTGCACTGATCTCATAGGTGTTCCCCTGGCCCGTCTACTTACAAGACCCCTTTGCACTCCAGTATCTGAGCATCTCACCGACATTAATGAATCCCTCCTCAAAGGACGGCTTTCCGGTAGGGACGGACGGTCCCCTCCAGCCCCATGAGGGGAAACCGAGGCATGTGGATTCAATGATTTACCCAGAAACATTGTGGCAAAACCCAGAATCAGATGCAAATTTGAGTGTCTAGATTGATCTTGCCTTCTCCTCTCCGCCCCCAGCTAGTCTTTCATGCTCCAGGCGTGCAAGCGGCCGTTTTTTGAGACACGCTTCCGTAAATCGTCACGATACACTTTCTCTTTTCTTCTATGCGCTGAGCTGCAAAATAGAGAATGTTCGAAGCATCACACTTGGCAGCTGAGTTAACCCCTGACCCCGGAAATGGACAGAGCAGTTCACAGCACAAACATATTGGTTCAGGATCTCCACAAAGGTTGGCAGATCTCCCTGCCCTCGTTACACTCAGGTCACATGCTGAAGATTTTCTTTGTAACCATTAACAGTTAGGGTGTATCTCGACTACAGGGTATTTTCGACAGAAGTGGCCTTTTTTTGAAAAAACCTCCCCTGCATCTAGACTGCCGCTGTGTTCTTTCGAAATTAAATCGCAAGACCGTCACAGGTTTTTGACCGCGGGATGCTTCATTTCATGAAGACGGACGCCTTTTTTCGAAAGTGCTCTTTCGGAAAAAGGAGTTCTTAAATGCAAACAGGGCTTTTTTGAAAGAGAGCATCCAGACTTCCTGGGTGCTGTCTTTTGAAAAAGCAGCTTTCTTTTTCGAAAGAAGTGGTCGCAGTCTAGACACTCTCCTTCAAAAGAGGCTTGTAGTGTAGATGTAGCCTTAGAAACTGACATTAGCACAATGAAAAGCAAGACTGAGAACAAGTAAGAGCTCTGTCCATGCCCCCTTCCCACGGCCCCTGGGGCAGGTCCCAGAGGATGGGAGGTTCTGCCCTAGTAGTTGCCCTAGTGCAAATAGAAGTAGTCCCCACATTATATTTGCTCCAGGAGGAGGCTGGTAATATAGCCATGGATGCAACGTACAGCCTAGATTTCTGTCAGTGGCTCTTAACCTATTTAAGACCATAGGCCGCACATGGGGCCCATAATGAGCTAGTTACTCTGCATCTGGTACTTCCGCTGTAGCCCTGAAGATGTCACATGGGCCGGGCTCTGTGCTGATTGGGCTGCAAGTGGTCTGCAGGTATCTGCGGGAGGATGCAGAGAGGGCAAGCCAGAAGGACAGGGAGGGGCTATGTAGGGGCACCCCATTGAGCAATTAACATTTTGGAGTGGGCATGGGGGGGTGCAGCTCCCGAGGGCTGCCATGGGGCAGCCATTAGCGCCGTTCCTCTCAGGAGCCCCAAGCACTTTGAAAATACTATTGTATGGGGCGTGGTGGCCATGCTACTCCCAAGGTATGAGAGAGACAAGGTAGGTGAGGTGCGATCTTTTACTCAACTGACCTCCGTTGGAGAGAGCCAAGCACCGGGGCTTCCATACAGCTCTTCTTCAGGGCTCTATAACACGAACCATTTAAGGCCATGTGAGGAAAGCTGGGCTAACGGTCCCCTCTTTCCAGTAGGAAAAGCGAGAGCCAGAGACAGTGCGTCACTAGAGTTGCCCGATACTTAAATCGATACATTCCCCTCTCCATCGACCCCCACCAGATGCAAGAAAAACAGAAAATACTGGACAGAGATGGAGAAAACTGGACTGTCTAGGCGAAAACCAGACACCTGGCAACCCTATGCATCACTGGGGTGACGTCTAGAGTACACTGATCTACTGGAGAAAGGTGAGCAAGAGGCGCTCCACAATTTGCATACTTTTTTCCGATTGTTTTTTTGGAAGAGGCTGTTCTGAAATTTGGCCTGTCTACACTGGGCCAAATTTCGGAAAAACCTCCTCTTTCGGAAGAGCCCTTCTTCCTCATGGGAGGAGCAAGACAGGGCTTCTGGAAGAGCATGTCTGCCCTTCCGCAAAAAAAAAAAAAAAAGGGTTCCCTGGATGCGGCAGAGTTTTTCCGAGATACCCCCTAGTGTGGACATAGCCTGGCCCACCGTTGCGCCAGCACTGACCAGACCCAGTAAATCCACCCAGTCAGCAGTTTGTCGGCAAAAAGTGGCTGTCAAGACGGGAATCGAGCAACAAAGAAAGCCTTTGTCGCCCGATCCCTTATGCCTCGTAAAACGAAGTTTACAGGATTGGCCGACAAAGGCTTTCTTTGTTGCCCGATCTCCATCTTGACAGCCGCTTTTTGCCGACAAACTACTGATTCCACAAAACATGGTGGCCATTTTTATTCAAATGAAGCGCAGGGGATTTAAATCCCTGGCTCATTTGCAATGTCAGTATGTCTAATTTACATCCCTCTGGCGACACAGGGATGTAGTCTAGACATACCCCCAGGCTATGTCTACACTGGCGGGTTATTGCGCAAGTACGGTTGTTCTTGCGTAAGAATCCACAGAGCGTCTACACTGCCCGACCGCTCTTGCGCAAGGAAACGTACAGTACGGCGTGGTAAGAGAGGGCTCCTTTCACAAGAGCTACGCTCTTTTTTAACAGGTGTAAGCTCTCTTGCGCAGGAACTCTTGTGCAAGAGGGCAGTGTGGACACTCAGCAGGGATGTCTTGCCCAAGAAAGCCCTATTGCTAAAATGGCCATCAGAGCTTTCTTGTACAAGAGAGCGTCAACACTGCCATGGATGCTCTTGCACAAAAGCACAGCTCACACGTGGCAGTGTGGACGTGTTCTTGCGCAAGATTTCTTGCGCAAGAACCCTTGTGTAAGATGTTCTTGCACAAGGAACGGCCAGTGTAGACACAGCCTTAGGGTACCAGGGGCTCAGAGGGCCCAGCAGTGAGAAAGTACAGGCTCGGCGAGCGGGGCCAGCTGAAGGACCCAGCTTTGCCGACCTTAGAAGAGGTATTCGTGGAGTTCCACAGGTTCTGAGTTTGGTCTGGAAGCAGGTTACGGGGACCAAGGGGCGGGTAATATAATATATGGAGATAGACCATCTCATAGAGCTGGAAGGGACCTTGAGAGGTCATCAAGTCCAGTCCCCTGCCCTCACAGCAGGGCCAAGTACCATCCCTGACAGATTTGCCCCAGATTCCTACATGGCTCTCTCAAGGATTGAGCTCACAACCATCAGTTTAGCAGGCCAATGCTCAAACCACTTGAGTTCTCTCTCCCCTGTTAACACACGCATAGAGCCATAGCCATGTCAGGCTAGAAGGCCCTTAACGAGGTCATCTACTCCAGCCCATGTACTGAGGCAGAACCAAGTTTACCTAGCCCAGCCCTGAGAAACGTTTGCCCAACCGGTTCTTAAAAACCTCCAGCGACGGGGATTCCACTGGAACCCTAAGACAGAACCGTACCTGCCCCTCCCCCCCACTTAGAGTTACAAAAGGTTCCCAAATCTCTACCCTAAACCTCCCTAGCTATAGATTAAGACCGTTGCTTCTTGCCTGACCTCCAGTGGGCCTGGAGACCAATGGATCACCTCTAAGATACTTTCAGACTGTTGTCAGGTTCCCGCTTCGTCTTTTTCCCTCTCAAGATTAAACAGGCCCAGGTTTTTTTAACTTTTCCTACTAGGTCAGGTTTTCTAACCCTTTGATCGCTTTTTTTTTTTTTGCTCATCTCCTTGGCAACTGCATCACATTGTTGGCTCCCATTCACTTCGTGATCCACTAGAATAGAAAAATACAACTGTTCCCGCTGATGGGGAACTGAGGCACCGAGGCACAAAGTGAAAGACCCAAGATCACACCGTGCATAGGACCCAGATCTTCACTGACCAGCGTCGCCACTCCAAGACCTCCCTAACATCAGACTGTGCGAATGGCTCTTGGTAACGAGGTGACAGTATCGCAATCCCCAACAGCCGCCATAACTAGTCCAGACCTGTCCTGCAGTTGAAAGGGCAACTGCTGTTTTACCCAGACTAGTTGCAGCAGTATGACTGCCTAGCCATTTACTCCCCGTTTTGTTGCGGTGCATTTACTTCTACTTCCGAGGTGAAGTGTTTGGCACTTGTCCTGGCTGAATTTCAGCTTGATAGAGTCAGACCACAGTTCTAATTTGCCATCGTCACTTTGAGTTCTGACACCGTTCTCCAATAAGAACGGCCACACTGGGTCACTCTAAAGATCCATCTAACCCAGTGTCCTGTCTGCTGACGGCAGCCAATGTCAGGTGCCCCAGAGGGAGTGAACAGAACAAAGATCCCTCCCCTGTCCCTAGCCTCTGACAAACAACGGTTAGGGACACCATTCCTGCCCATCCTGGCTAATAGCCATTGATGGACCTAACCTCCATGAATCTATCTAGCTCTTTTTGAGCCCTGTTTAAGTCCTGGTCTTCCCAACATCCCCTAGCAAGGAGTTCCACAGGTTGACTATTGTGACGGCGCGTTGGGGATCCCCCGTCTCCTGCACCCCGAAATGGCACAAACAGACTCCACCAGCCAGTGGAATTGAGGGTGGTTTATTGCTCCTCCAGGATACAGCATAGCACAGATGTAATCTGGTTACAGGAACTGGGGGCTAAGAGGCCTCAGTGCTCCCCTTGAGATAGGGGAGTCCCAGCCCCCCGCCCCAGCTCCTTCTCCCCTGCTTTCCAGCCAGGAACTCACTCACTCTCCTCCAGCCCTGCCCCCCAGCCAGGGCAGCATTCCACCTTCCTTTGTTCCTCTCCATGGGGGTCAGCTGGCCAAACCAGTTGGGATACCCTCTTTGCATAGTGACTCATCGATTGTCTGCTCTGTGGAACTACAGACAGCAACCAGAGAGTTAGCAGGTTACCCCCCACTATGTCACAACTATGTACTACATGAAGAAAACCTTCCTTCTGTTTGTTTTAAAACTACTACCTAGCAATTTCAACGTGGTGAGCCCTAGTTCTTATGTTATGGGCTTTGTCCTTCTGTCATATGCTTTGTGCCACTTAGGCCCTGTAAAGGCTGGGGAAGCCACCATGAGTCCCCAATGGGGTTTGCCCACTCACAACAAACTCTGCAGCGAAAGGGTGCAACTACACAGCACCCTAAAATAAAGTACGCAAATTGCGTATCTTATTTTGATTGTATTTTGAGAGCTTATTTCAAAAAATGGTGCATCTACACAGTGCCAAATTTCAAAATAACGTGCTATTTTGAAAAAAACCCTTAACCCTCATGGAACGAGGATTACAGAGGGGCCGAAATAGCACACCCGTTATTTCGAAATATTTTTCAAAATAACGGGCATGTTTAAAAGATGCAGCGTAGCTATTTCGGGATACCGGAGTAGCCCCGCTGTCTAGACATACCCCAAAAAAGTGTAAAATCAGTGTTGCAAGTTTGCACAATGCAGAGGGTATGTTGGTGGCAGGAAGGGGTGTGTTGACTGGGAAGGGAGTATCCTTTCAGCACAGTGCGCTCTGATGATCCCCAAGTGGCAGTGGGACCTTTGGGGGCCAAAACCAGCTGGTACAAGGTAAAGCAGCCTCCAGACGGACGCTAGAGCCGAGGGTCAGGGCGCTCTGCAAATCTGACCCAATATGATTTTAAATTAAGAGTAAACGGCACAAATTAAAAAAAAGACAGAACCATCTGTAGCAATTCCTGCCATATGTTCCCAATAATGGAGCCAAGAGGGACAGCTTGTACCTCGAACGCAAGGGCTGCATTCGACCTTGCTTAAGTGGGACCTGCTTCACTGATGTGAGCGCGCTACGCCAGCAGGGAATTTAGCCCTACAGGTCTGAATTACTTTTATATACAATGTTTTAAACTGCCTGCATGTGTCCCAACCAGCCGGACGATGAAGGGCATTCAACACTTTATCGCAAAAGCAATTAAACTAAAAATAACATTCAGTATCTCCCATCGCACACTGATTCCCGTTTTAGATCATGTACCTGACGCTGGTTTTCTTTTGGCAGGTCTTAATTGACATTTTAGTTGCTGTTCAGCCCCTCATATAGAGCACTGAAATGCTGCAAATTTGGGGCCTGATCTTGCAAGACGCTAAGGTCTGTGAAATCCTGTCGGCTTTGCCTAGAGATGAGAGTGCTCAGCGCCTTGCAGAATTTGACTCACCTCTTAATGTGTTATTCCCCATGTCCCATTAGCAATTATTGTGTGTATTATTATAGCATCAACTTGACGCTTATTGACACATTAGCACCCCAAAATAGCTTAGTTGGGCAAGCCTGTAACTGAAAATCTAAAGATCCCTGGTTCAATCCTGGGCTTCGACATATCTCTCAGGTTAGGTAGGCATCTCTCACAGATGGTCCAGAATCTAGATCAGTGTTTCTTAAACTGTGTTCTGTGGCGCACCGTCGTGCTACGAGGCAGTTGGAGATGTACTGCAGTGACCAATAGAGTTCAAAATGGCTGCCCTTAAAGGGGGCAGGTAACTTTTTTTTTTTCCTCAGATATATATATATATATATATATATATATATATATATATATATATATATATATAAAGTTTGGTGTTCCTTGGTCTTAAAAAATTTAAGAAATACTGATCTAGATAGTGGGACTTGATGACCTCGCAAGGTCCCTTCAAGTTCTAAGATTCTGTGCTCTATTGTACAAAAGGTCCTCCAAACAGCTTACATAAGGCACACCCATGGCTAACGGAACAAAAAAGATCCAGGAGGATGGGGAAGAGCCAGAAAATAATAAGCGGGGAATAGGAAGGAGCAGGGTGACTGAAGCACAGAGAATGGGATAGTCTACTTTTTCCAACTACGTGTCATTTTGTGCAAAAATTTTGTGCCTGATAAAAATGTTTTGGCTTTTCAATAACTTTTCCAGAAACCGTTAGGGTATGAATTGTCCAGTTTTGTAAATACATTCCACGACTGGGCTTCAAAAACCAACCACAAACGTTTGAAAACAAAACGTTTTACCACAAACGAACATGCAAAACCCAGGAAATAAGGTTTCCAGTTTAATTTCCTACACTGAGGCCTCAAAGTGCTCCCAGGGAATTTGGTCCAACATTGAAAATGAGTTTTATGATCCCTTTCCAGCACCAAAGTTCCGTTTTCATTGAAAACGATGGAACCGATGTACAGATTTTTTTGGACTAGCTTTGAGGCGGGGTCCCAAAATGAGTGAGAGGGGCAGAAGGAAGGGGGATGAGAGTGGGAGGGACAAGAAATGCTAGGGGGCGAATGTATGAAAGAGTAATGGAGATGCTACTCCATCATCTGAGCTGGCTTTGAGCTCTTCCCGATCCCTTCTCACTGAGCATTCCTATGGAACCCTGTTTTCTGAAGTGGTTTTCCCCCATTGTCATCAGAAGGGTTTTCTGGCACAACGGCATCCGGGAAAATGCCGGTGTTTGGTCTGCTGGACCTATTTGACCACATTGTATAAACAGCAATAAGAGGTTGACAAGCAGGATGTTGACTCTGAAACTGAATGATGACATGCTGTAGCGTACAAAACTTGGACTTGAGAAGCTGCTGGCCATTCAGTAAGCTGGGCAGGGGGAGCAGGAAGAAGGGGGGACAGAGGGAGTGGAAAGAGATCTGAAAGGAGATGAGCTGCCAGCCTTCTGGGGGAGGAGGAAGACTGATTGGGCCCCTGGGCAAAGTGTGTGGGGGGGTGGTTCCATGCTCTGGAAAGGGGCGTGGCCTCAGGTGGAAGGGGTGGAGCTGCCCAGAGTGCACAGCATTACCCCCTCTCATACCTCACAGCTGCCTGGAGCACACTGCTGGATAGGGATGTAAAATTTCAATTAATTGGCTAATCAAATAGTTGATGGAATTTGCATTGACTATTCGATTAGTCGATAAGAGAGCTTCGGCCTTTGAACCCCAGGGCTGTTGCTACACTTCAAAGGCAAAAACGCTGCGGGGAGCACGGGGCCAGAGGGGGGACTCGCTGGTCCTGGGCTCCCTGAGGTGTTTCAAAGCAGCCGGGGTCAGTGGGGAGTGCTCCGCTGATTCTGGGCTCCACACAGCACTGCCGCTTTGAAATGCTGCATGCAGCCCGGCGCCAACTAGGGACTGGCCAACGGCCCTGCGCTGCACGTGGCATTCCCGGGGTGTGGCCCCAGGCTCCACATAGTGCTGCCGCTTTGAAGCGCCCCCTCCTTCCCCCTCCCACCTTGCTGCCTCTTTTTGATAGAGGCAGCAATGGGGGGAGGCGGGGGGAAGCAACTAGTGGACTAGTCCTTCACATCCCTAGCTCCCTCCAGGGGCAATTTAAAGGGCCCAGAGTGCTGGTGACTACAGCTCCTGTAGCAGTGGCGGTAGCCACCGGGACGCCTGAGTCCTTTAGAATTGCCAGGCCCCAGGGCAACTGCCCCTATTGCCCCACCCTGGCGGCAGACTGGAGCACTCGATTGTCCTGGAATCTCCGGGATAGGGATGTAATCGACTAGGAGGAGCTGTGGCTGGGGCAGGGGAGGGGGAGGGGCAGGGGCCAAGGGAGGCTGGGGCAGAGGGAGGGCAGGAGAGGAGGAGTTGGGAGAGGCTAGGGTAGGGGAGGAGTGGGCAGGGACAGGGAAGGCAAAGGAGCTGGGAAAGGCACGGGAGGTCGGGCCAGCAATGGGGAGGGGGGCAGAAGAGCTGGGAGGGGCAGGGAGCAGAGGAGGAGGAGTGGGCAGGGGCAGAGGTGGGGTGGGGCACAGGGGAGGGGCAGGGGGCAGAGGAGCTGTGAGGGGCAGAGGAGGAGAAGTGGGCAGGGGCAGAGGTGGGGTAGGGCACAAGGAGAGGGGGAGGGGGCAGGAGGCAGAGCCGCTGGGAGGGGCAGAGGCGGGACAGGGGCAGAGGAGCTGGGAGGGACAGAGGAGCAGGAGTGGGCAGAGGCAGAGGTGGGGCAGGGCCCAGGGGAGAGGCAGGAGGCAGAGGAGCTGGGAGGGGCAGAGGTAGGGCAGGGCCCAGGGGAGGGGCAGGAGGCAGAGGAGCTGGGAGGGGCAGAGGTAGGGCAGGGCCCAGGGGAGGGGCAGGAGGCAGAGGAGCTGGGAGGGGCAGAGGTAGGGCAGGGCCCAGGGGAGGGGCAGGAGGCAGAGGAGCTGGGAGGGGCAGAGGTAGGGCAGGGCCCAGGGGAGGGGCAGGGGCAGGGGCAGAGGTGGGGTGGGACCCAGGGGAGGGGCAGGAGGCAGAGGAGCTGGGAGGGGCAGGGGCAGAGGTAGGGCAGGGCCCAGGGGAGGGGCAGGGGCCGGCGGCGCGCGGGGAGGCGGGCGCGGAGGAGCGCGGGGAGGCGGGCGCACGGCGCGGCTCGGCGGTGCGCGGCTGGCCGCTCTCGCACTCGGGGAGCGCAGCCCGGGCCGGGCGCTGCCATGTTCGGCCGGGGCTCTCGGAAGCGGCTCCCCAGCAGATCGGTGAGTGGGGCCCCGCGGCCGGGCCGGCACCTGCTGCGCCCCCCGGCCCCTCCGCGCGCTGCAGGTGCGGCCCCAGGTGGCTCCCGGCGCGGACCTGCGCAGCCTCCGCGGGGCTCGCTCCGCCTTTGTCCTGGGCTCGCCTGGCCCCGGGGGCTCCCTTCCCCGCTCCGCTCGGGGCGCGGGGTCCGGGCTGGGCTCGGCGGGGAAACACGTCGCTTTGGCTTCTTCTCTGGTTTTGTGTCTTTGCAGCCGAGCGCCCTGGGCGAGCCGGAGCGAGGCCAACCGTGCAGCGCCTGCGGGGAGCAGTGCCCGGGCTTCGCGCTGCATAAATGGAGGTAGGACCCCCCCCCCCCCCCCGGGCCGTGTCCTCCCTGCTGAAAGTTCCCCACAAGGGGGAGGGGATTGGGGGTGAATCGCCTCCCTTTTGTTTTCCCACCGTAAGGGCCAAAGGGGAGATGCCCCCGTGCGCCCTGCTGCGGGTTGTGGCCCTGGGGGATTCCTGACCCCTGTGGGGGACACACATCGGCTAACCGCTGCCCTCCGTGCCCTGGGGCTGGGCTTTCCTTCGCCTTTGGCTGACCCAGTCTGTGGGAACTTTGACACTTCCCCTCCAGTTTGAAAATATCTCCGGGTGCTTTTGGGAACGTATTTAAATCCGCTGGGAATGTGGACCGGGGACCCTGGAGCCACTATTGGCCGTGGCTGGTCGTTCGCAACAGGCTGGCGGTTTTGTCTTTTCCCAAAGAAAGTGGCTTCCCCTCCGGGGTGCGGGGGGATTTGTGATGTGAGGCATTGGGCTTAGAAAACACTCAGCTGCATCCTAACCCCTGAGCTAAAGAAACACCAACGTTTCTAAGCACTTCTCCCCCCCCCCAGCCCCCCACCCGTGCACTAGCATGAGACTGCCCGATCCCGCACTGCCTCCTGCGCTGGCAGGGCTTTCTGTGTGCCCACGTCACCTTTGTGGCTTCTGCCATCCCCTCAACAGTTGGTTTGCAGCCTCAAAATGAGGGGCATGAATGGCCTAATGCTTCAAGTAGCTGGGTTAATTGCTTTGGCATGAGCCATGCCTGGAATAAATTGCTTCAAGAGGCTGTGGAATCACCATCCTAGGAGGTTTCTAAGAGCAGGTTAGACAGACCTGTCCGGCATGGTCTAGATGGTGCTTGGTCTTGCCCCGTGTGATGTAGTGTTGGTACCTTACTGGTTACCTCCCAGGGAGAGGAACAAAGGGAGGAAGGCGGAGTGCAGCCCTGGCTGGGGGGCAGGGCTGGAAGTTGGGCAGTTTCTGTCTGGTATCATGGAGGAAGCAGCCTAAGCAAGGGGCTGGGATTTAGGGGCCCAGTCTCTCCCATCTCAAGGGGGGCTGAGGTATCCTAGGCCTGCCCTGGAACCAGATTACATCTGTGCTGTATCCTGGAGAAGCAATAAACTCCCTCTATTCTACTGGCTGGTGGAGTCTGTTCGTGCCATTACGGGGGTGCAGGAGTCTGGGGGAACCGCGGTGCGTCGTCACACCCTGATTGCCGAGGACTGGACTAAAGGGCCTCTCAAAATCCCTTCCTGTCGTACGATCCTGCGATTCTGTTTCCTTAGCTCAATAAGTCTGGGTTTCTGACAATGATGAAAGCAAAATCCTGCAAGACCTGGGTAGGACAGAAGCAAAATCTGGGTTGAAACTTCAGGATGTCCCTTGTAATGAACGATAATTGTTAGGTCTGGGTGTGGCTGGCAGAAAAACATCAGGTGAGAGATTTCCTTGCTAACGCTCCAGCCTTCCCCTTTACTGGGCATTTCTCAATGGAGCAATTATGTCCCCTGTCCCAGTGTCCTGGACTGTTGTTTTGCGGGCTCTGGCAAATGGTGACTTCTCTTCCCATGGTGACTTCTTTCTCGTGGCTGCACGCCCCAACTTCTGGTAGAAGCCGTTTGCCCCATGCTTGGTCCTGTTCTCTGCTGGCAGTTGAAGTGTCTTGCTGCTTTTCCCTTGCTCTGTCTGAGACACACATGCATCAAAATATATTTTTGTAGTCACCTGGTGCATGTTTTCCCAGGAGTTATATAGGGCTTTTGTTCGCTGTCAAAAGCATCTCAGGTTTGTGGGACTTGCTGTTTTCCCAGAAGCTTGCAGAGTACTTTGTAATGTCAGAAAGAGGCAGGGAGCTCTGCTAACGATGTTACATGAAGATAGAGGCAACCTTTCAGGTTACCCTGGCCTGCCTCTAACGATCACAAATAGCTGTGTGCTGTATAGGGTTTATCTTCATTATTTAAATATTTGCATCTACTTAGCAACATTTTTGCTGGCCATTTTTTTCATAATTTGATGATGCTGTTTCGCATCCACAGACCGACTTGCATTCATCTCTGTGGCTGAATGGTTTGCCGTAACCTTTTCCTGACACGCCGGTAGCCTCCCTCTCAACATTTCCAAGCCGTTATGGAGGTTTCTGGCAGAAAGGGTGGGAGATGGTGAACATCTGGCCTGCATCCTAAAGGAAAGGCTACCATGTCAGTGGAATGAGTTAGCACCTACATCAGGGGTGGGCCAATAATTTTTTGCCAGGGGTGACTTCAAAAATTTGTGAAGTGGCCCTGGGCCCTGCCAGAAGGGGCAGGGCCTCAAATGGAAGGGGCGGGGCCAGGATGCTTCCGAGCTTCCCCACCCATAGACGATGATTCGTCTGGGGGCGGAGGAGCTCCTTTGCCCGTCCCCCCCTTAGGTTTCCCCTAGGAGCCCATGCCCCTGGAGGTGGGAAGAGACTTCCTGTGCTCCTCCACCCCAGGGCCTGGGGGCAGGGGAGTGGCAGGGCCTACGCAGGCCGGATCAACTTGTTTGGCAGGCCAAATCCGGCCGGTGGAGGCCCTCTTGCCCATCCCAGCCTACATCCTAACCGCGGGTCTAATGCTGACCTCTCTTTCACCAGTGTATATCAGATGTAAATCCACTGAACTCAGTGGGCCAGATTCTGATCCCTGCTCTGGCTACCTGGGGATTCATCTTGTTCAACACTGGAGATTGCGCACTGCCTCTCTCCCAGCCAGGAACGCAAGGTGCATGGCTCTTTTACTAGGTATCTCACCTGTCCCTTGCTGCTGGAATAGCCCATGTGCATAAGGCAGAAACTCCTTTAGCTGCGTTGTTATGCTGGCGACTGTACCAGCTCCCATATAATAATTTTAATAGCATAAATATAAGACTATATAGTCAAGTAAAATGAAGCAAATTTGCCTACCTAAATAAATCAACACAGTGGATATGCATTGACTTTTTCCTTTTGAGAGGTCTGCTCTCCCATAGTGCCCAGTACGTACAAGCAGGCAAATATTAAGAGCAGGTACTTTTGTAGGTCACAGGCACACGGGAGAATAGACCTGCTGAATATGGAAAAAAGTATATTTAACTAGTATTGTGGATGTCCGGGAACATATTAAACCACTGGGTGAAATTGAAAGAAACAATGGTTTTCAAGGGGCTGTAGGGATTAAGGATAGAAGCCCATATCAATTAACCACCAGAGGTTCATAAGCCTTTTTGTAATCCTTTAACAGTGCACTTTTGCAGATAAATATAAATTGGACTTGGGCTTCGAAGATGGGAATTTCCAGCATACATCAGGGAGAGAGGAATTTATAAGCTTGCAGACACTGAAAGTGAAATTCATCCCAGGTGCCTAGGCAAGCTTTGTATGGTGCATATAATTATGTGGAATTATGATTATCTTGAGTTTGGGGCATGAGCTATATGGCCAAGCAACGTTGTGTTCTGTCAGACCTCAGTGATGTTTGTGTTCTTACATTAATTGGAAAGTCACCTTTTTCGGGTACGGAGTTGATTTTGATTGATCGAAATTAGCATTCTTGGAAGCCCACACTTGTCTCTTGTTTGAAGGAAACCATTAATAAATTCTATTCTGCCAAACTATTTCTGCCTTTAGAGTAAGACCACTGTGTCTAATTTAGAGAAAGCGAAATAAAAATTTAAAAGGGGGCTTTAAAAAAAATCTTGATTTGATAATGAGTGAATTGTTGTAATAATTTCTTTACATTAGTGTCACATTCATGTAAGCTTGTGGAGTATGTGCTAGTATTTTTAATATTTATTTCAGTGGATGTAAGTAAAAATAAATCACATGTAACATATTCATTAAACTTGGGCTCTTACATATGCACAATACCGGTTGAAGTCCACAGAAGTCTGTGTATCACTGATCACACACTTATTGTAACTGAGAATTTAAATTTAAAGCGTGTAGTGATTTAGCAAAAAGAAAAACAGACATTTTTATTTAAAAGAATCAAGACTGAATTTAGTCATCACCAGATGTCAATTCTGCACTCCCCCAAAGATATGACTGTCAAACAGTAGCTAATGTAACCTACAATTTCACGGTGGTCTTGGGCAGCAAAGTGGGTTTTTTGCTTTACTAGCGTGGGTTTTTATTATTACAGTAGACTGTGAATTAAAAGCATAAAAAGACAAACATTTATTTGTGTATGGCTGTGTTCTTGAAAATGACCAGTAATGTAAACAACAGATTCCTCATTCAGTATTTAATCTAGGTTGGTACTTGCATGGTGGTGTTATGTGAGAAAGTGAAATCTCCAACTCCTTAGCAGTCTGGTGGCTGCTTCCTAATCAGATCTGCATTACATTAAACTGTCCGCCATTCAACTTGTTAACAAGCTTTGCATTAAATAAAGCTGTCACTGGATTTGAGTGAATGAATAGCCATTGGAAGTGTCTTGTGTATAATGTCTGGCTGAAGAAAAGCCTGTAAAAAAGGTGGCCAGGGGAGAGAAAAGGGAAGGGAATTTACAGCCTATTCCTAATGCAATTAGTATGAATATGCGAACCCAAAAGGTCAACAAATGGGTACCAACCAGGAGAATGGATCATGTTGCTTTTGCCTCTCTGAAGTTTTTGATCGTCGTTTCACATGGACAGTGGAGAAACTTATACTTGAAATGGCTTTTAGAGCTGCTTTTAAAATATTCTGTTGAATACAGACACGCGTCTTGCAGCTTGTCATCTGATTTTGGTGTGTCACCTACAGCCGTATATTGTTTAGATTTCCTCTTCAGGAGAGTTTTTCCACTCTGTGACCTTCACAATTCAAGCAATCCTTTTATTGCCAGCCCCTCACTTAGTCTCCCCCATCCCCCACACAAATCCCCTACCCCAAGTAGAGTTTTAATCTCATAATTCCTCCATGCATTTTAACCTCGCTAAAGGCACAGTTCAGTAAAGAACTGATGAGGTCTAGCTTACTTGGCATCCTTGTAGGTTTCTCTGAAAACATCTGCTCATTGTGCATTGACAGCCAAATAATTATACAGAATGTCAGGAACCATTAGGAAAAGAATAGATGATAAAATTGAAAATACCATAATGCCACCATGTAAATTTGTGGTATGCCCCCATCTTGAATACTGCATACAGTTCTGATCACCCCATCGCAAAAAAGATGGGGTAGAATTGGTACAGAGAAAGGAAACAAAACTGATTAGGGTCGTGGAACAGCTTTCAAATTAGAAGAGATTAAAAAGACTGACTCTTCAGCTTGGAAAAGACACACAAGAGGGTTTGCGATAGGTCTCTAAAATCGTGATGGGGTGGAGACGGAGTATGGAAATGTTATCTCTTTTCAGAACACGGGAATTAGAGGCCAACCAACAAAATTATAGTGGCAACTTTAAAATAAACATAGAGAAGTATTTCCCAAACAACCTGTGGAACTTGTGAAGATGCTGTAAAGGCTAAAATTATAACTAGGTTCAATAAGAATTAGATCAGTTCCTGGAGGATAAATCCACCAGTGACTATTAGGCAAGGAGGTCCAGGATGCAATCCCATGCTACAGGTGTCCTTACGCTTCTGACAGCTAGAAGCGCATCATGGGATGGGTCAATCGAGGATTGTCCTGTTTTCTTCAATGCCTCTGAAGCATCTGGCATCGGCCACTGTCAGAAGACATGATACTGGTCTACGTGGACCACTGATCTAATCCAGTATGACCACTTTTATGGATCTAAACAGAGAAGTACCAGAGACTCTCTGAAGTCCACGAAAGACTTTGCTGTCGCTATTGTTTGTACATGGAGGGTGCCCAGAGACTGCTGATGGGTGGCGATATCAAACCGTATGACTGATAGTGGTTTTAAAATTAGCCAAACGCTAGCAGAAAGTCTTAGTTGCCATAGTTATGCTTCTCATTTGCAACAGTTTTAAATAGCTGTAATAAATGTGCCATAAAAATGATGCTAATGTTTTTAGTTTTTGACTGCCACTGTGAAAGCACATTTGTGTTTCTTGAATTCTTGTCCCTGCAACATGCTGCAGCATTTTTTTCTGTCATATTTGATGGTTCAGAGTTCCAGTTCTCCTCCAGTAGCCTGTTAAAATTGTTTTACGGTTTCTATAACGTTGGCTTCTGTTCATGTGACAAGCAATGTCCAGTGCTTAAAAAGGCCGTGTAAAGCAGAATCTTTGTTCATCGGTCTTCTCAGTTTGGTAATATTTAATACTAGCACGTTGACCTGGCACTGCTCAGGCCCTTAACTCATTTTTTTTTTAATTAAAAGGAACAAAGACATGCTTTATGTAAATGATTGTATTTTTCAGTAAATTTTTATTACAGAATTCTTTAAAAAATAACATTTTTTCCATTTAATTTTCTTTTAGTAACATTTTAAAAAAAAGGGAATTCCATCAAGAGGGGTTTTTTTTCATCCCGATAAATTTTTATCATTCATTATGTTTTAACAAAAAAGGCTATAGTCAGTGTGGTTTGCATTCACATTTTCTCCTAGCTTACAAACCTTAAGCATTGATTTAGCTGGGCCAAAACAGAACACTACTCCCAATTTCTTGGTTGTGTCCCTTTTCTGTCAGGTTTACTGAAAAGCAGTCGTATTGCAGAGTCATCCTATTTTTCTGGCTCATCTTGGTTCAGGGTGAACGTAACTTACATTTCTTACAGGTACTGTTGAATTGTAGCCTCCCCCCAGTGGGGCCCTCAGGCCAGGAAGTACAACAGTATGATGATAAATTTAAGGGGGGGGTGGAGTGGCAGGGGGGGCTCGAGGCAGAAGGTGGGGTGGGAGGGGGGTGCAAGAGTCAGGGTGGAGGTTGAGGAAGGGCTCAGGGCAGCGGTTTGGGCTTGGGGATGTATGGGGCTTAGGGCAGGGGGTTAAGGGTACAGGAGCCAGGGCTAGAGGTGAGGACGGGTTCAGGACAGAGGGCTGGGGTTGTGGGAGGGTGCAGGAGTCAAGGTTGGGGGGGTTAGGATGGGCTCAGGGTAGGGGTCTGTGTGCATGTGTAGGGAGGTGAACAGGGAGTCCAAAGGGTCCCCTCCCTCCCCCCGAGATTCGTAACAGAGCTGCTTGCTTTTCCCCTTCCTGTCCCTGTCAGGAAGCGAGAGCAAAGTACACAGCTCCTGTGCCCCCTGCGCTCCCCCGGCAGAGTGAGGAATGCAGCAAACTGTGCACTTTCCCCCTCTCCCTGAAAGCGGGGGCACAGAGTCTGAACTAGCGGGGATTTAAAAATGGCGGCGCCCGGCAAGATGCAAATGAAGCCCGGGAAATTCAAATCCCGGGCTTCATTTGCAACTTCGGTTGCCTACATTAACCACCCTAGTTCGAACTAGGGTGGTAGTGTAGACGTACCCAGGGGGACTCTAAATGATGTCTGGGGGGTGGGAGGCTGGGACAGTGCCAGAGAGGAGAGCAGGCAGCCCCCGCCAGCTCCTTTCACTTGCCTGGTGATTCTGTCTCTCTTCTGTATAGTTTGAAGAGCAGTCCCATTCCAGGCACATCCCATTGTCCTGGCACAACCGACCCCTGGCCTTGCATTAAGTTGTGTACCACACTTGGCGCTCCTAGCTCTTACCGTTGAACAGGAGTTCTTGAACAAATAGGACGAGTGCACAAATCGGCCGACAGACTCTCTAAAATATATAGATTAATGAGTGAAATCTTGTGGAGAGAGCTGCTGAACGTATTCAGTGGGTTTAACAGAGTGCAGAGCCCCAAGGAGAGAGGACCCCCGATTGATAGAGGAGTGTGGGTCGGGGTCACTGTGCTGAATGGAGGTTGAGAGACCTGCTTGCTCTGTGATCTCGTGGAAATAGGTGGTAAATTCTTTGTGGTAGGGATCAGGGCTCCCGCTAAGATTTTCCGTCCACCCGCGGAGGGAGTTTTGTCTTGTGCAGCAGTACGGGGGTCATGTGTTCTTGTTCGGATGTGCCACCGTGGCATCCAAGTTATAAACCTCTCCCTTTCCCCCTCTGCTGCCATGTCTCCTGCCCGCCCCATGTGCTTCTCTGGTGCTTGCTGCTGCCTGCCCTCACCCTCCTCTTCTGTCCTGGCTCCTCCCCTTCTTACCCCCCTCAGCCCTCCTGGGACCTGCCCCCCATTCCCCGTCCTCTCTGACCCCACACCTTCCCTTCCTTTCCTCCTCTAGCCCCCCTCTCCATCCCCTCTCCTAACACCTCCGTCTACTCACCTGTCCTGCCTCTCTCCTCTGCCCTCTGGTGCCTGCCCCTCCTCTCGTCTGCCCTTCTGCTTCACCTCCCACAATTCCTCTGACCGCTGTACTTTCCCTTACCCCCTGCACCCTCCTGGTATGTCCTCCTTCCCTCACTGCCCCTGCCCTCCCAACACATGCCCCCTTGCCCTCTTCCTCCCTGGTGCCCACCCCCTCACCACCCTCTGCCTCAGTTCTCCTCATGCCTCCATGCCCTCACACGTGACTTGCCCTAGCCCCCGCCTTCCTCATGCCCACCCCTCCTTTCAATCCCTCTTCTCCCGGCATCCACCCCTCCCCTCTCCTCTTCCTCCCTCTTGCTCCATTGTCCCTCTCCTTGCCTCTCCCTTTTTCTCTCCCAACATCACCCTGTCTCCTCCCCTCTCCACCCACACTGACACCTTCCCAGCCCCCACTCCTCCTGACTTTCCCCTCATTGTCTCCTCTTGGCCCCCTGGCATTTGTGTCTCCTCCACCCTGCCCCTTCCCTCACCTTCTGCCATCCTGACACCTGAACCTGCCAGGCAGGGCCGCATGGTGGGGTACTGCCCTATGTGCCGGGACTCGAGCTGCAGCCATGGTACTATTTTAGTATCACCGTCCTGGCCCCAGCAGCTGCCATACAGTCTGCGTGGTGGCTGCCCAGCTGCTCTTGGGTTGGGCAGTCACCTGCCACCCAGCCACAGCCCTTCCCCTGGGGAGCAGCTCGGGCCGCAGCTGCGTAGCTCTACCAAGGGGGTGGGTGGGAATGAAATTCTTAGTGCACGTCTGCATGGGTGCTCACCTCACAGGAAACCCTGGTAGGGATTGTTTCATACTGTGTGTTTGTCCAGTGCCTAGTCCAGAAGGGCCTTGATCTCAGCTGAGTTTTCTACGACCGCGGCGCTCAACAATTCCGGACTGTACCCCTTTCAGGAGTCTGAGTTGTCTGGCGTACCACAAGTGTCACCTCACTTACAGACTCCTTGCTTAAAAAAATCAGCTGTAGAAATAAACAGCACCCTGATAGGGCATGTCTAAACTACATCCCTCTTTCGAAAGAGGGCTGTAAATTAGACAGATCGAAATTGCAAATGAAGCCAGGATTTGAATTTCCTGTGCTTCATTTGCATAATGGCTGCCGCACGTTCTTTCGAAAACAGGAATTTCGGAAGTGAAACCGCTGTCTAGACATGATTCTTTCGAAAAAAACACCCCTTTTTCCGAAAGAACCGTAATGCCTGAAAAAATGAGGTTTACTGGTTCCTCCAAAAATGAGGTTTACTGGTTCCTCCCAAGGAAGGGGGAAGCTATTCGGTTAGTCGACATGCTAGTCATTTGCATATCGGCTAGTCCACTAGTTGTTCACATCCCTAATTGTAAAATGAATCGATTCGATTGTAAATCTTGTGCTTCCGTCCAGTGTACTACACAGAGCAGTATAAATAAGTCATTGTTTGTAGGAAATGTTAGTGTGTCTTGGATTTGCTAGTGCTTTTTAATGTAGCCTGTTGTAAATGAGGCAAATATGCAGGTGAGTAGAAGATACCTCCTGATAAACCTCTGCTCGCCCCCAGCAATACATGTACCCCAGGTGAGAACTAGGGATGTAAAATCCCATTTCATTGGTTAACTGGTTAAACATAGTGGTTAACCAGCTAACTGAATAAAAGGGGGGGGGGGTCAGACGGGGGAAGGGTGCTCTAGCCCAGCTGGAGGAATCCCCCCGCCCAACACTGGGCTGGAGAAGGCTGCCTCCCCTCCCCCCGCAGCTGCAGGCAGAGCGCTGGAGCAGCCCCTGTTTTCGGCGGGTCCCCATGGGGCTGGAGTTGCCCTCTGTCCACGGCAGGTGGGGAGCTGCTCTAGCCCCACCAACTAACCTTAACCGGTAAGCCTCGCCCATTAAGGGTGCGGCTTATCAGTTAGCCGGTTAAACATTCACATCCCTAATGAGAACAACTGCCCTTTGGACTAGCATGCGGCTAATGATTAATAAAATAACTAGGAATTCTGTCCTTGTGCCTAACCCAAAACTGCATCTATTTGGAGTCACATTCTTCCTGGAGATGCACACAAAGGACTCCCGGACTCTGGCCAGCTTCTGGGCCTTCAGTTTGATTCCCGGGGCTGCTTCCCAAGGGCAGAAACAACAGTGTGTTCAGTGTAGCCCATGAATGAATAACAGCGAATTCTGCAGCGTTTGTCTCGGTTTTAAAAAAAAAGAAAAAAATACAGATTATTGCTTCCATATGTTTTTAGTCTTGCAGTTGTTTCCTTTCATGGATAACATGCTTTGCGTCTGTCTCCTTTAGGATTCAGATATTCTACACATCCTGGCATTTTTATTTCTAGGGCTTTGAGTTTGAAGACAGCAGCGTACCTTACACAGCCGTATCCTGAATGAGCTTCTGTTCGTGTAATTTCCGTCCCGTAACCCATGGCAGCGTTCTCTTATTCTGGTTTGGTGGGGCAGGGTGTGAGGCCTGAAATCGACAAAACTGTACAAGTGGGAAGAATATTGAACCTACCAATCACACACGCCCTTCTGTTCCCATTAGCGATGTAAAATCCCATTTAATTGGTTTACCAGTTCAACGTTAAGTTGAACCGATTAAAGGGGAGGCTGGAGCAGTCCACAGCCTGTGGGGCTGCCGGCTTATTCCCCGGCCCATGGTGCTATGGGCCCAGCGGGGCTGGAGCAACCCTCTGCCTGCATCGGCTTGTGGGCAGGGGCCTGCTCCCAGGTTCAAGGTTAACAGTTACCCAATAAGCATCGTCTGGTAAGGCTGATGCTTACTGAGTAACTGGGTAACCAGTTACCTGTTCACATCCCTAATTTCCATCTCCAGAAGCCATTCCTTGGAATTGCCATGTGCTAGGGGACTTGACGGGGGTGAATGAAGAAGGCAGGTCTGTCTCATGGAGAGCCTTTCTTCGTGGCATTGTATCTTCTGCAATTAACGTTGAGCCTATCCACATGAATTTCTGTAGGCTCCTGCTCTGCATCCTCAAAGACTTTGGGGGCGCAGAACCCTGCAAAGTGGGAGGGCCCCGAGCGCAGACTGCAGCCCAAGCCCGGAAGTCTACACTACAATTAAAAGTCCCACAGCCTGAATAAGACGGCATGGCCAGTCACAGATGTCTAACCGCAGAGTAGACGTGCTATGGATACAATGCAGTTGATGCATTTGGCTCCTTGGCTTTATGTCAGGACTTACATTGTCCCAATGGGGTTAATTTTATTTCCACGTACCGGTGTGAATTTATACTTGATCATTTCTTTTTAAGGATATGGATGTATTATAAAGCCCTGGAAGAAATCTAAAACCCAAGCATACAGTAGTAGTTGAGTTCAGTTCAAATGACTGGCCAAATGTAAACGAATCCTAGAATACAAGGACTGGAAGGGACCTCGAGAGGTCATCAAGTCCAGTCCCCTGCCCTCATGGCAGGACCAAGCATTGTCCAGAACAGCCCTGATAGAAATGTATCTAACCAGCTCTTAAATATCTCCAGAGATGGAGATTCCACAACCTCCCTAGGCAATTTATTCCAGTGTTTCACCACCCTAACAATTAGGAACTTTTTCCTAATGTCCAACCTAAACCTCCCTTGCTGCAGTTTAAACCCATCGCTTCTTGTTCTATCCTCCAAGGCCAAGATAAACAAGTTTTCTCCCTCCTCCTTGTGACACCCTTTTAGATATCTGAAAACCACTATCATGTCCCCTCTCAGTCTTCTCTTTTCCAAACTAAACAAGCCCAATTCTTTCTGTCTTCCCTCATAGCTCATGTTTTCTAGGCCTTTAATCATTGTTGTTGCTCTTCTCTGGACCTTCTCCAATTTCTCCACATCTGTCTTGAAATGTGGCACCCAGAACTGGACACAATCCTCCAAATGAGGCCTAATCAGTGCAGAGTAGAGCGGAAGAATGACTTCTGGTGTCTTGCTCACAACACACCTGTTAATGCATACGAGAATCCTGTTTGCTTTTTTTGCAACAGGATCACACTGTTGACTCATGTATAGCTTGTGGTCCACTATAACCCCTAGATCCCTTTCCCCTGTACTCCTTCCTAGACTGTCGCTTTCCAATCTGTATGTGTGAAACTGATTGTTCCTTCTTAAGTGGAGCACTTTGCATTTGTCCTTATTAAACTTCATCCTGTTTACTTCAGACCATTTCTCCAATTTGTCCAGATCATTTTGAATTATGACCCTGTCCTCCAAAGCAGTTGCAACCCCTCCAAGCTTGGCATCATCTGCAAACTTAATAAGTGTACTTTCTATGCCAATATCTAAATCATTGATGAAGATATTGAACAGAGCTAGTCCCAAAAGAGCTCCCTGCAGAACCCCACTTGTTATTCCTTTCAAGCAGTATTGTGAACTACTCTCTGAGTATGGTTATCCAGCCAGTTATGCACCCACCCATCTAAGTTGTATTTGCCTAGTTTATTGATAAGCATATCATGCGAGACCATATCAAATGCCTTACTAAAGTCTAGGTATACCACATCCATCGCTTCTCCTTTATCCACAAGACTCATTATCCTACCAAAGAAAGCTATCAGATTGGTTTGACATGAAATCCATGCTGGCTGTTTCCTATCACCTTATTATCTTCCAAGTGTTTTCAGATGATTTCCTTAATTACTTGCTCCATTATCTTTCCTGTCACAGAAGTTAAACTGACTGGTCTGTAGTTTCCTGGGTTGTTTTTATTTCCCTTTTTATAGATGGTCACTATATTTCCCCTTTTCCAATCTTCTGGAATCTCTCCTGTTTCCATGATTTTCCAAAGATGATAGCTAAAGGCTCAGATACCTCCTCTATCAGCTCCTTATGTATTCTAGGATGCATTTCATCAGGCCCTGGTGACTTGCAGACATCTAACTTTTCTAAGTGATTTTTAACTTGTTCTTTTTTTTATTTTATCTTCTAAACCTACCCCCTTCCCACTAGCATTCACTATGTCAGACATTCCTTCACCAGACTCCTCGGTGAAGACCGAAACAAAGAAGTCAATAAGCATCTCTGCCATTTCCAAGTTTCCTGTTACTGTTTCTCCCTCCTCACTGAGCAATGGGCCTGCCCTGTCCTTAGACTTCCTCTTGCTTCTAATATATTTATAGAATGTCTTTCTTGTTTCCCTTTGTCTGTAGCTAGTTTGAGCTCGTTTTGTGCCTTTGCCTTTCTAATCCTGCCCCTGCATTCCTGTGTTGTTTGCCTATATTCATCCTTTGTAATTTGTCCTAGTTTCCATTTTTTTATATGACTCCTTTTTTATTTTTAGATCATGCAAGATCTCCTGGTTGATCCAAGGAGACAAATAATGTCTTTTTATTTGCCCCTGTAAATACTTGTAAGGAAAGCATTGACTTTGAATATATTTTTGTCTTCAATTATTGTAAAATGGATCCATCAACTCCAGGGAGAAGGGAAAATAACTTCTTGCCAAAGTTGAAATAGTTTTGGGAGAGAAACTAGGAACTAGATTGCATTGCTGATGAGCTATACGGCCGAAAGCCCTGATTTAACAAGATGCTTGTAATTTGAAGCATGTGAATTCAATGGCCCATTTCCTTGCAGGTGTTAGGTTAAGCATGTGTATATGTGTTTGCAGTATCGGGGTCTAGTTTATTTTATAAGTTCTTTGTACGTTTTCATTGCAAATCAGTGTTAATGTTATTGATCTAGCTATAGCACTTCTATGGGCCTCATTGCTGTTATCTGAGCACCTTGCGATCTACAATATATTTGAGAGAGTTTTCCTGTCTCTGTGTGTGACTGTCCAAGAACTCCTCCTAACCGGTCAGAGCCAGGTTCACCAAACTCAGGGGGCAGCTTCCCCCTATCATCATTGAAAGCAAGGTCAAGGTTTGGTTGCGTCGGGACAATGGGCTGTGCCTGGGATGGGATTGATTCTCCTCAAACCATACAGAAAAGAAACAGAATCACCAGGCAGGTGAAAAGGGCTGGCTGGGGGCACATTCCAACCCCCACTCCAGGACTGCCCCATGTCTCCCACCCCCAGGTGCCCTTTAAGGAGGGCAGGGAAGGGGGAAGCTCCACCCCCTCCCTTGATTCTTAAAGGAACATTGATGGTTGTTCCCCTTCATCCGGGAGCGAGGGGAAAGTGCAGTTTGCTGCACTCCTCATGCTGGTTGCGGCACCATACGATACCCCCCCCCACACACCCTTCCTGTGCTCACTGGAGCTGCTGTGGCCACAGAGAGGGGCTTCTCACCTGGCCCCAAACAGCTGCGGTGGGAGAGGGCTGGGGCAGTCCTCTCTCCACAGGGCAGCCTGTATCCTGAACCCCTCCTCCCCAGAGCAATTGAGTTAATGACCTGAGCAGGGCTGGGTCAATCTGCTAGTCTACTCTATATTTTAGGGAATTTGTGCAGCTGTCCCTCTGTGGCCATCGCTCTGTGAGTTTGTTTGCTCAAGAACGCCTCCTAAATGGTAAGAGCCACGACAACCACATTTGGTAGGCAGCTTCCTTTCAGCAAGGTCAAGGAGGTCCTGGTTGTACCAGGACGATGGGGATGTGCATGGAATGGAGATATACCCAGCGGCAGATATACCCAGCGGCGGCCCGTGACTATAGGCTGACTTGGCCATCGCCTAGGGGGCCTCCTTCAACCAGGCACCCGGGGCGCCCGATGATGATGTCACTCCATTGACGGCCCTGCAGGCGGGGGCACCCATCGCACGTTCCTCCTGGGGCGCCAGCTGCCACAGCCCACCTCAGGCCACTCCTGCATATCTATATCATAGAGCTGGAAGGGACCTTAAGAGGTCACCAAGTCCAGTCCCCTGCCCTCACGGCAGGACCAAGTACCATCCCTGACAGATTTGCCCCAGATCCCTAAATGGCCTCCTCAAGGATTGAACTCACAACTCTGGGTTCAGCAGGCCAATGCCCAAACCACTGAGCTATCCCTCCCCAAGATGGGATTGTTTCACATCAAAGGGAAAGGAAGAGGTGTGATAGCGGGGACAGTTATACTCATGAATGACCACAGGGGGGCAGCAAGCACCAGGGAGCAGCTGCCCACCATGCTGCATGGCCCCTGATGCTCCTGGCCAACCCTGTGGAGCTGCCAGGAGCACTGCCCACCGGGCCTTGTGGCCCTCGCCACTCCAGGCTGGCCCCGGGGAGAAGCCTGCAGGCGAGCCGTGTGGCTCCCCCTACCCTGGGCCAGCCCAAGGAGAAGCCTGGAGTGAGCAGTCTCAGGCTTTGCAATGCTGGATAAGTCTTCCAGTCTTTAATATATTTGTCCTTACAACACTCTGTGAGGCAGGGAAATATTAGAGGTGAGCTGTCTCTTATTTCCTGCATTAAGAGCTGGGAGATCATGGGTCCCTTTGGCAAAATAAACTTTCTGCGTCCTCTTCTGATTTTCTTTTCTCTCCTGTATGGCGGTGGTGGTGCTATGCGATTTCAGCAAGTTGGCAAATTAGATCTGTTCCTTCTTCCCGTGAACTGCTGAGCTGGAGAAAAGCCATTCTCCAGAGGGAAACGTCAGTAAACCAGTAAAGCTTTATCCAAATCATGCCCACAGTGAAAAGGCTTTTCTCTGTGTGTAAGATTCTTGACGGTCCGTATAGACCTTTCTGCACGTCCATTTGATTGGTGGTTTTTGTGATGAAAACCCAAATCTATGGCAAATTGCCTTAAATGTGCTCTGGAAAATTGGGGCTTGTTATCGCTAAAGTCATTCTGTGTCTGTGCTGCGTGCACATTTCTGGATGCAGAGAGCACTCATCTGTGGCTGTTAAACAATTCGTTGATTGTCAGGGAAATAAATCAATGTCTACTTCCTCTGTTTTGGAAGTGGATGGGATTTCAGTCATTCTGCCTGGTGGCATGGCTCGTATTTTAATATAGCACCTTTGCCCCCCCAAGGATTTCACAATCTTGCTAGCCTCTCGCTTTTATGTGATTGCAGGCATAAAAAATGGTAAGCACTACATTTTGTTTCATGGGGTTCTTCTGTTGCAATGATATTGCTGCTTCAGCTAATTGGATACTAAAGCAAGTGCTCAAGGGGAGGAAAAGGGCAGTCCGTTTTCTTATTTCTGCTACCTCCTGTGGGTGAAGGTTCTTGCTCTGCTGAGCAGGCATTGCTTCCTATGAGTAATTGAGAAGGCATGTCATTTTCCCCCTTAGTAGTCATGCTATTTGTTTGTATTGCTTTGAAGCCAGAAAGTGGGAAAATCACAGCCATTGTGTGCTAGGTGCATGCAAATGAAGCAGTGCGTGGCATGAAAAGAACGGACTGGCAGCATTTGGAGAACTTGTGAAGAGGAAGGATTTTCTGGGGTGTATTTGACTTTGATCAAAGTTGGATCTGAATTCTATGAGGATTCAGCCCCATACATGGCTTTGAAGGTATCGTACATATTTCCTCGTGAGAACTGGCCTTTGGTGAAGTCCCTATACGCTGCAGCAAAGCGTAGATCTAGTGCAGTGATATTGTTCTAATTTTCAAGTCAGGTTTCTGATTTGCATAGTAACTACGTGTACAGGTTGAACCTCTCTGGTCCAGCAAGATCCGTGGTCTGGCATGATTTGAGTCAGCTGGATGTTCACTTATCATGGGTGTGGCCAAGTTTCCCGTGGTCCCACAAAGAGTGTGTTTACAGCCACCAGTCTTGGCTCTCAGTGTTCTGTGCTGCTGTTTAGCTCTAATTTACCCCTTAACGTCTTCTAGGAGCCCAGTAAGCAGCGGAAGTGTTGGTGATGTTGCTAGACAATACTGACCTCCCATGGTCCAGCAAAATCTCTGGTTCAGCACCACTCAGGTCCTGAGGGTGTTGAAGTAAAGAGATTCAACCTATAACTGGCTACCGTGTATTTCCTGATAGAACCTGAGCCTAGTAGTTATCATTAGCACATCACATGCCAGGCGACTCAGCGAGAGGTGAAAGATTAATCGTGCACGGTGCCTTCGGAGGTGCGATCTCTTGAGAAGTGCCCAATGTTTCAGAAGCAGAGCGCCAGCCTGATGGTGGAAGTTAGTGTGATCGAATGGCCTTTCGTTCATTCGTTCAGATCGCTTGAACTCTGGCGGTAGCTGACCCCCGTTTATTTGAAAGATTGATATCCTTATGCTTTGGTAGTTTCCACAGCGGGTCCTTGGCTTTCAGACAATTTCAGCCACGTTTGTAGCGTGCTGAGAAAAGAGGTGTTTTGTCAAGGGAGCTATTCCTCCAGGAGAGTAGAGTGGCTTGTCAGCAATTCAAGATTTCCCCCGGTGAAAAGATTTAGAGTAACACTAGTGGGTTGGTGAGAAAAATACCTAGGCACAGAGAAGAGAAACACATCTGAAAAATTGAAAGGAGTGTACAAAGGCAGCTAAAGGATGTGGTTTGCTGAAGCAGTGTTCCTTAGTAGTCCACTGGTGGCCCTTCTAGTGTAACTGTCAGAAGACAGATTTGAACCTGGCACCTCCATGTAGGAGCTTCTTCAGCATGAGCCATAAAGCCAGCTGGCTCTCAGCTGAGTCCGTAGAGCTCCCTCGTTCTTATTGCTCACTGTAAGTGGTCTGTGCCACTACGTGGGATAATGAGCCACACCCTTGGTAAAGGTCCCTGGAGAGCTGTCAGCTCATTCGATGCTGCCTGGTTTTTGTTTCTAGGTCCCACGTTGCACCAAAGTCAGCTACAAAGTACATTAACTATTTCCCCGGTATTACTTTTCACTGGAAATAATGGCGGTAGCTGCCACCAGGATGTAATGCGATAACGAATCAGAAGAGATTGTTGGGGGGCGACTATGAGACAGCTCTCTCTCTCTATTAAGATATGCTTCACAACACAAAGATGCTTGAAGGCCTCTCTGACGTAAGACAATGAAAGTCCTCCCATTGATGCTGCTGTAAATTGGGAATTACGCCTGTCAGTCACAAGAGACGGGGCGTGGTGGGTATACAACTGATGTGTCTTAGAGCAGAGATGTGTCCTGTGTCTCTCCTGGATGGTAGAAACAGGTGAGGTTGTCTCAGGTGTTCTTACTGCCAATTCCCAAGAGTCAATTGGCAATAAGAACAATTGACTTGAAAGTCCTTCTGCGGCTGTGCACCTCATGTCCACAAGAAGAGGAGGAGGATCTGGTGGTTAAGCCACAAGCAGTAGAGTCATTAGTAGTATTAGTATCATTGTCTCCACCCGGGTAATAGGGTGGTCTGGATTCAATTCCAGATTTCCTCTGTGATGCCTCAATTTCCCATCTGGACAGTGGGAGCAGTAATACTTCCTTTCTCCCACTCTCTTTTCTCTTTCAATTGCAAGCTCTTTGGGAAAGGAGCCACATCTTTGTGCGTGTGGGCGTACACGCAAATACTGTGGCAAGCACAATAGGCCTCTAGGTAATTGTAAAGCTATAACAGTAACTTCCTCTAGCCTGCCGACAGAGTCCAGGTGTGGTGGTCGTTAAGATGTGGTGCCAAGTGTACGCGTTTTGTGAAATGTTTAGTTGGCCTTAATTACACCAGCATAAGGACTTGATTGTGGCCAATGTCGGTTGGCTTAATAGCTCATAATAGTGGTTTATTGCCATCTCCGTGTGAGTGTGTTGTGGGTGGCTTTTTTTTAATTGTTAATTTACATTCTTTTAGTCTGTAAATTGACTCTTGGTCTCAGGGTGTGTCTACCCCTCAAGGGTGGGTGCGATTGCAGTGTGTATCCGAGCCAGCTTTGGCCTAGTTAGTGTGGGCAGCAGCAGCTCTGAGGATGTGACCCGCACAGGTTTCAGTGCATGCTCGCTGCCCTACCCCAAGCTCTCTGGGGTCTCTGAGGAAGTACTCGGGTTGTTGGCCTGTTTTGGGTTCTGCACTCGCTTGTCTTCATCGCTATTATTGCCCATGCGAGCTAGATGAACGCTAGCAGAGCTGTGCCTACTTACGCTGCGATGTAGACCTGTGCTCGGCAGACGCGTGGTGTAGTGGAATCAGCACAGGCCTGGCAACAGGGAATTCCTGGATTCTAATGTGACGTGACAGTCAGCCCTTGCGGGGTCTCCAGAATCCCATTCCTTGTGTGTCGAGAGCCCAAACAGGAGACTGTTCACTGGGTAGGCTTGTGGCCGGGAGGAGGGGCTCTGGGACCTTTATTGGAGCCTTGCAAGAGTGTTCTCACTTGGGTCCCTCCATAGTATCTTCTACATCTCAGTCCCCTGGAGGGAGAATATCTCGGAGAGCCCCTGGAGCTACTGGAGAGGTATAATTCAGCCCTTTGTATTGGTTTCCCCGCCCTGTAAAATGGGGGTAATAAACCATCTGGCTACCCTACACAACATCCCCACAGGGAAATGTTAACTAAAAATACCGAATACCTTCCCCTCCCCCCCTCCCCAAAAGGGGGGAAAATTTTGTTGAGGAAAAAAGGGGGAGGCATTGAGCAAAAAAAAGTTGTTTTGCAAAGTTGTTGGGTGGGGGGAAAAAGGACCCCAAGAGTTATTAAGCAATAACTAACTAATTAAATTAAATAATAAAATAGCATGGCCCTTTTAAGAAAAACCTTTGACGCTTTTTGCTGGTGGCCATCTTGTTTTCCTGATCAAGCCAGAAGACAGCTTCCCTGCGGAACCAGGTAAGCAGGGATTCCGGCAGGCTTGGGGGGAGGACAGCCAGAGGCCGGGCCCGAGCCCAGTTGCTGACTGTGTGTAGGGTTGCCAGGTGTCCAGTATTTTCACCTGCTGGCAGGGAAAAAAAACCCAGAAAATACCAGACATTTTAGGTGTCCAGTATTTTCTGAATTTTTTTTACCGGACAAGAGGCAAAAATATCAGACTGTCCAGGTCAATATCAGACACCTGACAACCCTAGGCTGTTGAGAGGGGCTAATGGATGTCTGTGCAGTGCTTAGCCCAATCCAAAGGGCTCAGTACCATTATCTCCACTACGAGTGGAGATTGTGGCATGAATGGGCATTGACTCTTGGAGGGAAACTCCTGCGCCTTACAGTCCAAGACCACATCTTCACTCCATGGAAGAGTGTCACTGCTGTGATCCATCTTCCGGAGTTCAATTTAGCATGTCTAGTTAAGACTCGCTAAATCGAACTCCGAGAGCATCCCTGCCATTGTCTGGTACTCCTGCCGTTGCTAGGAGTAAGGGAAGCTGATGAGAGCAGATGCTGCTGCTCCTGCTGTGGGAACGTTGCCAAACTCAGCTTAAGGTAAGTTGACTCCAGGCATGTATTCTATGTAGCTGGAGTTGCTTACCTTAACCCGAGCTGTGTGCACTTGGCCTTAGAGCAAAGGGTCTTTAAAGACTGAAATGTGCTCGTCTAAAACGGGTCACGTTTTTCCTGACCAGTGTTTCACTTTGCAGCCTACCGTACAGAATCAGGATTTGTTTTCTTCAGGCATAAACGTTCTGCAACCAGATGCTGCCGTAAACTGATGTAGTATCTACAGAATTCCACCAGCAAAAGTCAGGCCTCGTCTTTAAATTGTTCCCAGTTACAGATAATTGTTCTTATTTCTTCCCAGAGATTTTCTTCCCAATTCTACTGTTTATCTGCAAAACTCTGCATTCTTCAGTTTCCAAAAGGTTATTTTTATAACCCATTAATGAGTGCATCAATGATTCACTGTTTTAATAACCTGTGACGTCCTTGTTGAGTACAATTGCCTTTTAGAAATCTCGGTCCTCTAAGTGTTTTGAAAAGCTTCAGGAACAGCATCAGCCCAGATTTTTGCTCGATGGTCTCCTCATGGCTTGCTTGTGATTTTCAGGTGTACGTTCAATTTTTCTAGTGTGACTAGCCAGGCAGTTGTCACCCAGGAAATCTAGGGGGGAGTTCTGTAAGTGACACATCTGACACGATGCTGATTTGTGGGCATAAGCTAATATTCAAGGAATTTGTAATGCTGTTTATAATGTATCTAATATAAAGAAAACCAGCGTCTCAGTAAGCCGTACGGGGTGGCTGTTGCTACATAGACAGTCTTTCCAATTAAGATGTGCTGTGTCTAGATCAGTGGTGGGCAACCGGTATTCCATTGGGCTTTTAGGTGTGGCTCCCAAGACTTTTTATTTACCGCTGCCCACTCCCGGGCTTGCCAGATTGCACGAGGTTGCCAGATTGCGCACGGGGTTGCCAGATTTCCATCTGCGTAGTCTTTTTTCCTACTGGTTTTTCTCAAGTGACACGTATGTAAAGCCAGGCACATGAAGGGAGGTGTGTGCACATTGCACACAACAGTGACTGTGAACTGGGCGCTCCCTCTGCAGCCAATCACAGCGCTGCTACAGTTTCATCAGCACCCCCTGCAAATTCTAGGTGCACAAGCACAGTGAGCAAAATGACCCTATCCGGGGAGACGGTCTTGGGTAGGACAATCTTGCAGCACACTGAGATGAAGGAGGGCCACTCATGCGCCCATTCACTAGCCTAGGTTGCCCGTCACTGGTCTAGTTACTTGAAACATAGCCTTGCACGGGCCTTAAAATGTTTGTTGACCTTTATGGGCCTGTTGCACCTTTTTTACACCAGTCTGGTCTTCCATTCGGTTCAGTGGAACTGCTCCTCATTGACACCCATCTAAAGGAAATGACCTCCTGGCGGAAAATCGTTCACTCTGGGGGTACGTCTACACTACAGCGCTAGTTCGAACTAACTTAGTTCGAATTAGTTAATTCGAACTAAGCTAGTTCGAACTAACGCATCTAGAACTAAAAACTAGTTCGAATTAGCGTTTTGCTAGTTCGAACTAGCAAGTCCACATTGAGTGGACTCTGAACAGGGCTTAAGGCTGGCCGGAAGCAGTGCCGGCAGGGCATCAGAGGAGGACTTAGAGTGTGGAGATGCTGTCTCAGGCTAGCCGAGGGCTGCACTTAAAGGGTCCCGACCCCCACCCCGGACACACAGTTCTAAGGGGTGCCCCGCTTGCAAAGAAGTTCTGGCTTGGAGTGCCCTGAGTGCCCACACTGGGCACATCACACCACTCGGCCATCAGCCCGGCTGCACTTGCCGCAGGCTGCCATCTGGGGAGAGGGAGTAATTGGGGGGCTGCAGGAGAGCTTCCAGCCCCAGAAGCCCGCAGAGCCAGCCCAGTCCTCCCCATCGGGGGCTCGTGCCCCATTCCTCCCTCACCTCCTTCCACTTACCCTTCCTTAGCCCCCCTTCTTATTGATGTACAAAATAAAGATAACGTTTCTTCCAACATTGACTCTGTCTTTATTGAACAAAAACTGGGGGAGACTGGGAAAAGGAGGTGGGAGAGGGGAAGAGAAAGGCTGGGAGAGGGGAGGGCAACTAACATGATCAGGGGTTGGGAACAGGTCCCAGATGAAGAAAGGCTACAGAGACTGGGACTGTTCAACTTAGAAAAGAGGAGACGGAGGGGGGACAGGATAGAGGTCTCTAAAAGCAGGGGTTGGGTGGAGAGGGTGCATTCAGAAAAGTTCTTCCTGAGTTCCCATAAAGAAGGACTAGAGGACACCAAAGGAAAGGAATGGGTAGCAGGCTTCAAACTAGTAAGAGAAAGTTGTTCTTCTTGCCAAAGCAAATAGTTAACCTGTGGAACTCCTTGCTGCAGGAGGCTGTGAAGGCTAGAACTAGAACAGAGTTTAAAGGGAAGTGAGATAAAGTGATGGAGGTTGGGTCCATGGAGTGCTATTAGCCAGAGGGTAGGAGTGGTGTCCCTGCCCAAAGTTTGTGGAAGGCTGGAGAGGGATGGCACGAGACAAATGGCTTGGTCATTGTCTTCGGTCCATCCCCTCCAGGGTCCCTAGGGTTGGCCGCTGTTGGCAGACAGGCTACTGGGCTAGATGGACCTTTGGTCTGACCCAGGACGGCCATTGTAAGCTCAGGGCTCAGTGTCGGGGGTCTCAGTGGACCCCCCTGATTTTCATGCACACCTGGTCCTGGGTGGCCAGGCTGGCAGCTCTCCTGCCCTAGACGGCCACTTTCCTGTGCCTAGTGCGGAGATCGTGGACGAGGTCCACGATGTCCGCACTAGCCCAGGAAGGTGCCCGCCTCTTGCGGTCCAGGGCAAACTCCCGGGAGCCGCCAGCCTGGTCCCGGCAAGAGGGGGTGGGCTGGGGGGCATCGGGTGGGTGGCTCTGTGCCGTGCCAGGTGCAGGGTCTGCTAGCTGGGTGCTGGCAGGCTTGCACCTGGCACGGGCACCGTAGCCAGCCCGTGCCCCTTTAAGGGGTCCGGGGCCGGGAGGGGGGCATAGAGTTTCCCTGGTGTTGGCCAGAGTGGCCACCAGGGAAACCTGGGGAGGGCTAGCCTCTCACTAGTTCGAACTAAAGGGCTACACAGCCCTTAGTTCGAACTAGCTAGTTCGAACTAGGCGTTAGTCCTCGTAAAATGAGGTTTTCCTAGTTCGAACTAAGCGCTCCGCTAGTTCGATTCAAATTCGAACTAGCGGAGCGCTAGTGTAGCACCTATTAAAGTTAGTTCGAACTAACGTCCGTTAGTTCGAACTAACTTTGTAGTGTAGACATACCCTGGTGTTCACTTGTACTCCCGTTCGTGCCGCATGGGATGTTCCATGGCTCTGCAAGGGGCTGACCATCTACCGTGAGTGTCCAATCCCCATGTTCAAAGGGAGCTGGGGGCACTGGGTACGTCTCGACTCCAAGCCCGTGTTCCCATGTACCTGCATGGAGTTCCACTGAACTCACTGGAGCTCTTTATGACCCTAGGGTGCAAGGGTGTTGCTGCGCCCCCTGGCTTGTGGTGGTTTCCGTTTTACACAGCAGCAGGTTTCAATCTTTGTTTTCTCATGACCCAGTTGAGGAAAAGTGTTGATGCCCATAACCCAACATCATTTGACTGGAGTGTGGGCTCCCGGATAGGGCCGAGGAGGATAGTTTCAGCTTTGGGGGGTGGGGGGGCAGGGCTGGGCAAGAGGGGGTTACCTCAAGCAGCTCCCCATCAGCGGTGCAGCGGGGGTGCTAAGGCAACTTCCTGCCTCTCCTGGCAGCACAGACCGTGTTGCGCCTCAGAAGCAGCCGGCAGTAGGTTCCCAGCCAATGAGAGTGCGGAGCTAGTGCATGGGGTAGGAAGAAGTGCGTGCAACCCTGTGCGCGCTCCCTCCCACTAGGAGCCGGGCCTGCTGCTTCTGGGGCGCAGCACAGTCTGTGGTGCCAGGACAGGCAGGGAGCTGCCTTAGCCCCCTCCACCTGCCACTGCTCATCTCATCCCCCTGCAGCACCGAGCCCCAGCGCCCGACATTCCACCCTCCAGTGCTGGGTCACTTGAAATCCCCGATATACGGGCTTTACAGTTTGTTTCCATGGCTCTTAGCACCCCCACTGTGTAAACATTGCTCCAGCCAGAGATGGAACGGGTAACCCGGTAGGGTAGGGTAATGCTTAACAGTAACTGGTTAACCTGTAGCCTGGCTGGGCTGGAGTGGGGGACCGCTCCTGCCTGGCCGGGCCCACCACATCATGGACAGGGGGCCACTCCATTACAGCCAGTCTCCCCCTCTCCCCCCCCACACACACCCCTGCAGCAGCTAAACATTTCACCAGTTCACTTTTTTCAGGTCTCCTACCCTCCTAGTTCCTAGTGCCCTTGGCGAGCTCCATGCCAATTGAGCTCCAACTAGAACTGGGGCCTACGAGAGCAGTAACCACAGAAGGTCGGTGAGAGTTGTGAAAATCGCTCTGCACTCTTGCACGCAGCCGACAGGGCAGGGCTATTTCTTCCTCCGCGGACGGTTCTTACGCTGTGCCGTGATGGGACGCCAAAGCCTGGTGTTTGAAGTGCTAAGTAGTGCTGCTGCTCCGGTTATTATCGCTAAGGACGGTGTTTAGCACTCGGTCATCATGGCCAATATTTCATTCGCTCTCAGTGGCCCTACTGCACATGCTGTTGCTAGAATGATAAAAGACCTAATGGCTGCTCTTGGAGATAAGGAAGTTATGTAAATATAATTACTGAGGTCCCTCTGCAGGGGGGCGGGAGGGGGAAAGCCTGTAGATAGAGGAGTCCCTCTGCCTCCCTATCTGCAGGATGCTCCTAAGGCACTTTGCTATGCCCTAGAGAAGGGATTAAGCAGCATGTGAACCACTCACCGCAGCCCACTTTCCAGCTGCTCGCAGCTCCTGGCAAACTAAATTGGAGCCATTTGGTCACAGCTGCGAGCAATTAGCTCCCCACCCTAACGCCACTTTTGTGTCTTGTCCCCAACCCCTCTGGGTGAGAGAAGGGACGTCCCCCGCAAGTTGGAGTGAGACTAGTCGGGTTTTGGCATTCGCCTCTGTGGATAGCGGGTTTATAATGGGCTGCTGCTCTTGTACGACCCCCAGGAACAAATTCAGCCTCGTGATAAACGATTGGGCGTCGCCCCCCGATTCCCCGGAACTGCCAGGGTCTCTGAAAAATTACACATTCGTTTCTAAGGCCTTTTCCACAATGTGCACAGATGTGATTTTGCACCCGCGCAGCAGGAGTTGTACCAGTTTGGCTCACTGGATAGGGACCAGGAGGAGTCGCCCAATGCCTGTTGCGTTGTGTGGGTGTGTGTCGTGTCTATGCCATGGGCTTGCATCAGTGCCACTCTGCGGATGGCTAACACCCTCAGTGTACATTGGACTCCAGCTTATTTTTCCCCTTTTCGGTTTCTTCTCACAGATCCCTTTTTTTTAACCCAGACAGAAGCATGTTTGCTAGATGTGTAACCAGATATTTCTGAGTCCATACTGATGAACATGATTTCCATGGCAGCAGTTACCATAGGAAACCTTCTGAATGTGTCTCGTGTTGTTCCTGGCTCCTTTATTGTAACTGTATACTCTGCAAATGGAACTGCGAGTACCACCGATAACATTTGTGCACGTTGGAACCATGCAAATGGCTGTGAATATTTGCTATGACCCTTGGCGGATGAGCACCTCAAGTTTGTCCTTCCTGGAATATTTTCACACAACTGCACAGGTTGGGGGTGGAAGAACCGAGGTGTGGTGACTCATTCCCATTAGCGGTCTCGAAAAGCGCTTGTAGGAGGATCTGTTAGAAGAAATGAAATTTCACAGCGATCATCTGGCTCCTGTGCGCTCTCCAAGGGTTCAAAGGATAATGTTTTTTGAATGCTAATTGCTCTAGAAAGCAAAGAGAATTGGCTCCTACTACCTAGTTCCTTTTTGTTTTCTTTCTCTGTTCTTCCTGATAATATTTTAGAAAGATGCTGTATTTCTTAACAGGGGGCATGGTTAAAACCAGCAAAAGGAAGTATTTCTTTACACAACACACAGTCAACCTGTGGAACTCCTTGCCAAAGGATGTTGTGAAGACCAGGACTTTAACAAGATTCAAAATAGAGCTAGATAAATGCATGGAGTACAGGTCCATCGATGGCCATTAGCCAGGATGGGCAGGAACGGAGTGTCCAACTTCTGTTTGTCACAAGCTGGGAATGGACGACAGGGGATGGGTCACTTGATGATTATCTATTCTATTCCTTCCCTCTGGGGCACTTGGCATTGGCCACTGCCGGGGGACAGGATACTGGGCTAGATGGACCTCTGGTCTGACCCAGTATGGTCATTCTTATGTTCAGGGCTGGCCTTACCATGAGGCGAATTGAGGTGGCCACCTCAGGTGCCAGACTGTGGGGAGACGAGGTGCCACTAAGACCCAGAATGTAGAAAATTGTGTCTGCTGCTGGTGCCTATGTATTCTCTCTGCTCTAGATGCACGGAGATGGGGGAGTGCTGTGCTGGAGGAAGGAGGGCACTAGAGACATAACAGGCAGACAGGAGAAAAGGAGGAATGGGGGCATCATTTTAGCTCCCCACTTCAGGTGCCAAAATGTTGTGGGCTGGCCCTGCTTATGTTCTGGTACGGCAAGGATTTATTATGCAGTGGAACTTCCGAGTTACAAACATCTTGTGAATGGAGGTTATTTACAACTCTGAACAAAACGTTATGGTGGCTCTTTCAAAAGTTTGCAACTGAACATCGACTTACTACAGCTTTGAAACTGCTATGCAGATGAGAAATGCTGCTTGCCCTTTTTTTAGTAGTTTAGGTTTAATACAATACAGTACAGCATTTGCTCTCGCTCGCTCGCTACCTGATTGTGCAGTTCCGGTTCCGGTTGAGGTGTGTGCTTGACTGGTGAGTTCGTAACTGGTGTTTGTAGCTCTGCGGTTCTACTGTCGTTATTATTGTATTTTACGATGGTGCTTAGGACCCACTCAGGAACAGGTCCCTGTTATGCTAGGAGCTAACAGACTAACACAGTTCCTCGAGAGCTGACAGTCACCCAGGGTGAGCAAAAGAGAAGGAATGTTTGCCCTTCAGCAGGGATGAAGAATCTGAAAAAAAAAAAACCCACTTTAAAGAAAAAAAAAGTTCAAATGCCGTTCATGTTTTTTGTTGACAATGGACATTCTGTTGGACGTTTTATGAGGAAACTGAAATATGGACTGTTTTAGCCAGCTTTCTCTGGGATAGTTGGGGGGGGGGGGGAGTCCCTTAGTTACTGCTGCCTAGTGGAAACCTAAGTTAAAAAGCAAGGTGTAGTACTAGCAATAAAGCTTCGAAGTTAGTCCTCATAGCGAATTGGAACCCATGGGTGCAGGTGGGAATTAGTGTTAAAGTTAGTTAGTTCACGACAGTCCTGGCACTGGGAAAAGGGCAATTGTTTGCAAAAAGCAAAAGAAAAAAACAAACAAACCAAACCCCAAAACAAAACAACCTTGCCCAAGTTCTAGGAATAGACATTGTGAGGAGGAGAATATTTTGGTATCAGCTTTAGCCACCTAAGGAGAAGCAGGGGGAATATTCCATCATGATTAGTACAATTAATATTATTCCATGCAAGGCAGAAATACAAGGATCAATTTACTCCCTCCCTCTCCCAAAATATATAATGTATCCATTTGTATTCATATTCTGGTAGTACCCATAGCTCATGACCCTTTTGTGCTAGGTGCGGTACAAACACGGAACAGTCTCTGCTCCAAGGCGCATGCAGTCTCAGTAAATAGATACTGCTTCAGGGACAAGGTACAGGTCTGCACTACGTGTGTGTCTGTTCTTCTGCCTGCTCTGTTTTACAGGCAACTGTTTGGTTTGTCCTTGGCTGTGGCTTTCTTGCAGGTCGTTGCATTGACAGGCTGCTGTGTAGAAGGTAGCTGTATGGAGAGCAGCAGACATAAACTCGTTAGCTAGAGAACTCAGCGGGATTGGAGGAGAAGCCTTTACTTGTCATGATCTTTTCCCATCATCTCAGTGAACACTGGCACAGATATGAAGGTACTGCCAGGCTGGTTGCTCCACAGTAGGAAAAACCCCCTCAAAACCCAGCTGGCTTTTTTGGTTTTGAGATTTGCAGGGAAAGGGGGGAATTCAAATCCCATTTCAGCATGGCAGTTTGACAGTTCAGACTTAGGGCCTTGCCAAATTCGCAGTTCGCGTTGATCAATTTCAAGGCCGGAGGATTTTGAAATTGTGAATGTCGTGATTTCAGGGATTTCACTTTCAAATTTGTCATGGTGTTATAATTGTAAGGGTCCTACCCCCAAAAAGGAGATGTGGGTGGAGTCATATGGTTATTGGGGGGAGGGTCATACTGCTGCTCCCCTTACTTTGCCCTGCCTTTGGAGCTGGGCAGCTAGAGAGCAGCAGATACTGGCTGGGATCTCTGCTCTGAAAGCCACCGGTGTTGCCATCTTTACTTCTGCGCTACTGCCTGTAGAGCTGCTGCTGTCCAGTCCCCCAGCTCTGAAGGCAGCAGCATAGGAGTCAGGGGGGCGTGGTAGGGTATTATCTTAGCGCAGGTGTCAGGGTGGCATCATATTGTATTACCTCTGATACGTCTGTGCTGCTGCTGGCAGGGCACCGCTTTCAGAGCTGGGTGCCCAGCCAACAGCTGCTGCTCTGGCTGCTCAGCTCTGAAGACAGGACAGAACTAAAGGAGGCAATGCCATGGTCCCCCCCTAAAATTACCTTGCAACCCCCTTTTGGGTCAGGACCCCCAATTTGAGCAACTGAGGTCTCTTCCCCCATGATATCAGTATAGTATAGGGTAAAAAGTAAGGATGTTAAGAAGCAGGTGATTGACTAATCGTGTACCTGGTACAATTTGTATCGTGTACACAATTAGCTGATCAAGGCCCCACGGCGGCTCGACAGTTTAAACGTAGTAGGAGCTGGGTGCACAGGTAGCACGGCTGCTACTACATTTAAAAGGCAGTGGGTCCCAGACTGCTGCGCCTTTGCCTCCCTGCCCCCCGCTCTGAGGAGACGGTGCTGGAGGGAACTGTCTTTTAAGCTGGCTCTCCCCAACACCAACTCCTGTTTTCCCCCCTCCCCTCCCTTGCTGCCTCTATATCAGAGGCAGCAAGGGGTGGAGGGGAAATGCAAGTAGACAACTCAACTACCCGATAAGCCTCGCTTTATCAGTGAGTCGACTAATCAGCTACTCTTTTACATCCCTAGTGAAAAGCTCACACCTGACCAGATTTCTCAGGGGGAGGCCGGATTGCATGGTCCACGACGTGTTTTCCCTGGCCCTGGAGTTGGTAGGGCCCTGCTCAGACTGCTTGCTGTCAGTGAGATAAGAACTGTGTGGAACAGGCATTTGGCATCCTACCTTTCCATAGTGAGATTTACACTCTGGCCCAGTGCTATTCTGTAGTTACCCCACCAGAGAGTCCCATGGGAGAGGCCCTACCCTCTCCAAGAGAGAGGCCGGGGGGAGTGGTGTAGTCTCATCTCTGAGCCCGTTCCATAGCAGAGAAAGGGAACACAAGGCACCCAAACTGCGATGGTATTTCCAGTCTGAAATATTTGGGGATTTTGATTTTTAACTAAAAATGTTCCATTTTCCATAGAAAGTTTAGACAAAAATGATTCTTTTGGTTGTCATAGAAAATTTTACTCCTCCAAAAACGTAACTCTCTTGACACATCCTATCGTGTGTGTTTTCTTTTTCCCAGAAGAGTGGGCACGAGTGACTAGGAGATATCAGGGGCCTTTTTGCAATGTTTTTATGAAGAGGAATATGGGAAAACGTAAGAATGGCTGTATTAGGTCAGAGCAAAGGTACAACAGCCCAGTATCCTGTCTTCTGACAGTGGCCAATGCCAGGTGCCCAGAGGGAATGAACAGAAAAGGGAATCAAGCAATCCCTCTCCTGTCACCCGTTCCCAACATCTGACAAATAGAGGGTAGGGACACCATTCCTGTCCATCCTAGCTAATAGCCATTGATGGACCTATTCTCCGTGAATTTATCTAGTTCTTTTGTGAACTCTGTTAAAGTGCTGGCCTTCACAACATCCTCTGGCAAGGAGTTCCACAGGTTAACTGTGTTATGTGAGGAAATACTTCTTTTTGTTTTAAATCTTTCATGACCCCAAGTTTTTGTGTTATGGGAACAAATAAATAACTTTTCCTTATTTACTTTCTACACACCAGTCATGATTTTATAGACCTCTATTATATCCACCCTTAGTCATCTCTTTCCTAAGCTCAAAAGTCCCAGTCTTATTAATCTCTGCTCATATGGCATCCATTTCATACCCTTAATTGTTTTTGTTGCCCTTTTCTGAACTTTTTCCAATGCCAAGGTAACTTTTTTGAGATGAGGTGACCACATCTGGAGGCAGTATTCAAGATGTAGGCAAACCATGGGTTTATATAGAGGCAATAAGATATTCTGTCTTATTCTCTATCCCTTTCTTAATGAGAATGTAGTTGATTTCCCAATTAAGTGGGTGAGTCTCCTCTTTCATTGTGACAAGTTTGTTTTGCGTAAACCTGAAATGTTGAGTGGAACCTGGGTGTTGGGTAGCTGTGCACTTCTGTTAGTCGTGAACTATGCACAATGGGAGGGAATCTGTAATAACCACTGTGAAAATGGAGCAATGTGCTTAGCTCCGTGGGTCATAGACAGTTGTCGTTTTGTCTCTACCTCCTGTGCTGGACACATCCTCGTTTCTTAATTTATCATAAACACAGATCACTGTTTTTGGCAATAAACCTGGTTGAGCAAAGTAGCATTCTGAAGGACCTTTCGTGCCTACACTGAAAGGAAAATCTCTTTCCCGTTGCATCCCATTCCACAACGTTCGTAACTCTGGTTTGTCTTTTACGTAGGAGGCACACATCAGATGGTGTTTGTATCATGTGCCTCGTGATGAGAAGAGACCGGCTTTACCAGACCCCAGCAGACCTTGAGTCCTAACAACCATGCTGTTGCTTTCTACAGATTATTTAATTGCTGTAGCTCTGAAACCCACAGCTATAGAAAAGTCAGATTTTTACTTAAAATAAATGGCTATTAAAGAACAGGCACTCAGCCGAGAACAATGCAAGATACAGAATTGCTTTCCCTTCTCACATGCATTATTTATAACAGAACTGTATTCCTGCGCCATGAAAGCTGTATTCTCTGCCATAAAGAACTCTATCTTCTTTAAATATCAGAGTTAGGGAGGGTGGAAAAACGTGAATACAATAAAAGTTAAGATTATTTGTTGCAGTTTGTATAGAGTAGAAATATTGTGCATTTCAGACTTTAAACAGGTGCATTTGAATTTGTTTTTATTATTCTCTTCCTGATACCAGGAATAATGATGTTTTTGCCGAAGAACAATGGTTCCACATTGTCATCTGATGGATTTAGCTTGTACCTGTTGTAATGGATGTGAAATTCGGTGAAGTGTGAGGACTATCTGATAAATGCTGGAATAATGGAGCCACATTGATTTTCCTTTGTTATTTTCAGAGATATAAATAAAACATGTCCAAACTGCATATTGCCAATTTTCAGAGACTGTATTTATTCTTTGCAAAGGTGATGCAGCGGCATATGAAGCATGAATCTTTGAACGTGTCGAACAGGGGAAATCTCCAGGCATTAGTATTATTTTCAGACTCTTGATTGCGCAAACATTCAATTTTAATAAATATTTTAGCCAAAGTAAAATTATAAATATTAAAATTGGTCATTAGTTCATCCCTTTTAAATAAAGGAGCATTTATGTCCATGGACAGCAGAGGGCACCATGGGGTGCTTGCTGTTTAATATCCACATAAAGGGGAAAACAGCTTGAATCGTATTTTTCAGAAATTAATTACAGTGTGGCTATATATATATGTTCTCTGTGGTCACCACTGTAGCTGGCTCTGTAGTTGTCATGTTGATAAGAGTTCAGCCTGTCAAGCTTCAGGGGTTAAGGTGAAGCAAGGCACATTTTGAAAGACCAGAAAGAGGTTCTGATTGGTTCAGAGTGAGGATGACGGACGGATGCGAGCATTGCAGGGCTCTGTCCGGTGGCGTTTTTCACTGCCAGTGGCTACAGCTGTGGGCACTATTACAAACCAGAGAGCTCTCGATCGGTATCTAGACGGCGTTCGATTATTATACATTTCTCCCCCACGTGTCAAAAGTGCTTCACGGCAGAAAAGGGAGACACGGTCCTGTCTGAGAAGATCTTTCAATCCGGTGCCCCCTGCAGTGCCATACTCTGCTAAAACGATGCATCTGACGAAGTGGGTCTTTGCCCACGAAAGCTTATGCTCCTATACTTCAGTTAGTCTATAAGGTGCCACAGGACTCCTCGTCGCTTTTGCAGATTCAGACTAACATGGCTACCCCTCTGATACTTGATAGAGATGTAGCCGTGTTAGTCTGGTGTAGCTGAAACAAAATACAGGACTATGTAGCACTTTAAAGTGCTACATAGTCCTGTATTTTGTTTCCTCTGATACTTGATACTCTGCTAATACTCCCAGTCCCACTGATTTCTGGTAGAAGTATGGGTGTGAGTAAGGATGGCAGGATTAGGGTTGTAACTGGCTAAGTAACCGGTAAGCATCACCTCTACCAAGTGGTGCTTACTGGTAATCTGCTAACCGGAGCTGGGCTGGAGTGAGCCCCACCAGTGGGATTTTACATTCCTAGGCACAATCGGGCCTTAATTAAGATGCTTACAGTCTTGCCGCCTTGCTCGCATGCGTAGTCACTCTGAAGTCCCTGGAGCTCTTTCTGTTATAAGTTGAACCTCTCTAGTCCGGCTCACTCAGGAGCTGACCGGTGCCAAACCAGAGAATTTTCCAAACCACAGGAGGTCAATATTGTCTAGCGGCATTACCCACATTTCTTCTGCTTCCTGGGCTCTTACGGTACGTCTAGACTACAAGCCTCTTTCGAGAGAGGCTTTTTCGAAAACCGCTTTTGAAAGAGAGCAGTCTGGATGCTCTCTTTCGAAAAAGCCCTGTTTGCGTGCAAGAATGCCTTCTTTCAAAAGAGCACTTTCGAAAACAGGCATTATTCCTCGTAAAATGAGGTTTTCCGCGGTCGAAAAAACTGCTGCGTTCTTTCGATTTAATTTCGAAAGCACACGGAGGCAGTCTAGATGCAGGATAATTTTTTTCGAAAAAAAATCCTATAGTCTAGACACACCCTTAGAAAACATTGAGGGATAAATTAGAGCTAAATAACAGCACAGAATGGTGATAGAAATGTAGCCGTGTTAGTCTGGGGTAGTTGAAGCAAAATGCAGGACAATGTAGCACTTTAAAGACTAACAAGATGGTTTATTAGATGATGAGCTTTCGTGGGCCAGACCCACTTCCTCAGATCAAATAGTGGAAGAAAGTAGTCACAACCATATATACCAAAGGAATGCTGAGAGCCAGGACTGGTGGCTGTGAAGAAACTTTATGGGACCGTGGGAAACTTGGCCATACCCATGATAAGTGGACATCCGGCTAACGAACATCATGCTGAACCATGGATGTTGCCAGACCAGAGTGCGCCAGACTAGAGAAGTTCAGTCTGTAGTAAAGTTACTCACACATGCAAATTCATCAAAATGCAAATATGTTAGTTAATTCCCCAACCCTGCAAAGACCTGGGTATGTGATTCTGTTTACACACTGCTGATTCCTGCTGAAGTCAAAATCCAGGCTATAACTTGCTTAATGCAGTGCTGTAGACAGAAACACACCATTTTAAATAACAAACCCATCACTGCTGCTGTTTCTCATTGATCTACTTCATATATACTTTTCAGTGAGGGGCCAAAAATCCCTGCCCAAACATGCTGTATTTCATATTGTACACTGTTGGAGAAGTGGGATGTGTTGGCCTTTGTTCTGCAAGCCGTTATGTGATTTTTGAAATGCCAGGTCTGTATTTCACTTATACTTTAAATTGCTTTATTTCACTATTGTGTATTGAAATGTTCAGTACAGCTGCATTCCTGATACTACACTTTGGTCCATGTATTTTAAGGCAGACCCATAGAATTCCATACCGAATTTTAGAATTTGCCGTTAAACTAAAAGGAATTCCGCGTTCCTCCTTGGCAACCAACCCTTGTCCATTCAAATTGTGCAGTCAAAGCAGTCTCTGAGAGCTTTATACCGACAGTTTGCAAAAAGTATGAACGTTATTGTATTCAGCAAGGGGGCCGGTAACTATAGTGATAGTCCTTCTAGTCAAAGATAACCACATTTTCATGCTATGTAAATTTTGTTATTGAATGTCTGTGAAGTGAAAAGAACAGTTAAGGAAATATGGAAATGTAGTTTTACTGTAATGGGTACCACTCTAGTATACACAGTACACTTACAAAGATTTTGGATGATACCATATTGGGAGGGGTTGCAAGTGCTTTGGAAGATACGATTAAAATTCAAAATGATCTGGACAAACTGGAGAAATGTTGCAAAACAAATAGGATGAAATTCAATAAGGACAAATGCAAAATACTCCAGTTATGAAGGAACAATTAGCTGCATGAACATAAAATGGGAAATAACAGCTGAGGATGGAGTACTGCAGAAAGGGATCTGTGTTGCAGTGATCCACGAGCTAAATATGAGTCAAAAGTGTGACACTGTCAAAAAAAGGCAAACCTCATTCTGAGAGGTATTAGCAGGAGTGTTGTAAGACACAAGAAGTAATTCTTCTGTTCTACTCCGTGGTGATAAAGCCTCGCCTGGAATATTGGGCCCAGTTCTGGGCACCACATTTCAGGAAAGAGGTGGAGAAATTGGAGAAGGCCCAGAGAGGAGCAACAGGAATAATGAAAGATCTGGAAAACACGACCTATGAGGAAAACTTGGGAAAAAAAATTGGGTTTGTTTAGTCTGAGAAGACTGAGGAGAGGACGTGACAGTTTTCAAGTACGTAAAAAGTTGTTACAAAGAGAAGAGAGAAAAATTGTTCACCTTAACCTCTGAGGATAGGACAAGAAGCAATGGGCATAAATTGCAGCAAGATTAGATTAGCTTGAATACTAAGAAAAACTTCCTAGCTATCAGGGTGGTTAAATGATGCAATAAATCTCCCAGGAACGTTGAGGAATCTCCATCACTGGAGATTTTTAAGAGCAGGTTAAACAAATGCCTGTCAGGGATGGGTCTAGATAATACTTACTCCTGAACTAGAGGACCTCTGAGGCCCTTCCAGTCCTGTGATCTTCTGTGATTAAAGATCAGCAGGAATTATATGGTGTTAGAATCATGCAGAGTTATATTAGCAAGGAGTTTAAAAGCTCTGAGGGCTTGGAAGGGCAAAGTAAATTACATTTCTTACAGATACTGTGATATTGCAACCCCCCTTGGGAGGTACTCAAGGCACAAGGTTGGAGAGGGTTGTGATACAACAGTATTTGTAAGAAATTGAAATGTGGAGGAGCTCAGGGCAGGAGATTGGGGTCTAGGAGGGCTCAGAGCAGGTGCTCGGGAGGTGAGGGGTACAGGAGTGAGGGCAGAGAGTGCAGGAGTCAGGGAAGGAGGTTGTTCTGGGTGTGTGGGGTGTGTCAGGGCAGAGGGGTGGGGTGAGGGGCTCAGGGCAAGTTGTGTATAGGAGCTTGGGGCTGGGAGTTTGGCCACCCCGTTGCCCAGATGCTGGATTATGTGTCTGAGTTTCCTACAACAGGGGATTGCTTGCATGCTGTTTGCAACCACCTCTGTTCCAGGACTAGCTGGGGAGGCGGGGACCGTGCTGCCTGGCCACCTGAGCTTTGGGGCTGAAGCCTCAGTATGCTATGGCTGTGCTGGCCAAGGGTGATGGGTGGTGGCTGGGGCCCACCAGGGCTGGGATCCCACCTTGCCTCCTTGCCCCCAGCTGTCCAGCCCTGGGGTGGAGGGCCACGGTGGGAGAATGGTGTGGGCTCCAGCTATGAGGGGTGGGGGCCAGAAGGGGAGAGACAGGCTGCTCATACTCAGCACTCGCACAGGAACCTTACCCATGTATTGTGGCTGGTAACATCCAGAAGCCAGCCCCCAGCCGGCCACTCTTGTACCAGTGGGCTGCACCAACTTACTTTCACCTCTGTATAAACCTTCAGGCTTGGGGGCCAAAAAGAACCTGTGGGTGTGTGAGAGACGTTCTCCATAGGCAGGTTATTCTGCAAGGCCCTGATGCAGCAAACCATTGTAGCACAATGTGTCACTTGAAGACACCAGTTGTCCCATCTGCATTACAAGGGCCACGGCTTGCAGGCAGAAAGATCAGGAGGTACCAAAGAGCTTTGCTAGGCTGAGGCCTAATTGCCCACTTAAGGATTTCTGGGACTTTTTTTTATCACGTCTTTTAGTACTGGTCCCTGTTGGAAATGGGATCCCAGTCCAATGGGCCCAGGGTTCCGATCCTACCTGGCCGGTCCTAGGTTGCAGTTTTGTTGAGCGGAGACGGCAGGCCTCCTTTGGAACTGTGGTAATTGATCTGTTTTTTCCTTCTGGAATCTTGGCGGCACGAGCTGCGTTACCAGCGATGCGCTGGAAGGAATTCACGATAGCAACGGGAAAGCCGTGCCAGCAGCAGCAGCTGGGATGCAGATGCACAATCAAGTTCTGTGGCTTCTTTTCCCCCATGCTGATACATAGCAGGGAGCAGAGGAAGACTCAGTTTTGATGGGGAGTTTCTAGTGCCTCTGTTTCAAATACAGATATTTGACATTGGAAAATACCTTCTGTTCAAAATATTTGAAGCAAGAACAGTTTAGTAAACCTTGCAGGGTGTACCGCTTGCTGGGAAGTCTTTCAGGGGCTGTTTGGAGGGTCTGAGTGGTGTTATGAGAGATGTCGCCAGATGGTGCTCTTACAGTTGGCTTCTTCATTTTTTTAAACAGATTCTTCATCTTAACATGAGCGTTGCTCAGTCTCTTAAGAATTGTTTGTAGTATGTGTGAGGCAGCATGTTTTGGGGCGGAGCTGTGGCATGGATAAAGGAATCCTTCTCTGGCTAAATGTTTCTACCTTACCCCACCTCCCACCCAGTTCTGGAGACAGACTTGCTCCCTGGGAACTGAGGGGGTGGGGTTATGCGTCTGAGATTCCTACAACAGGGGACTGCTTGCAGGCTGTTTGTAACCACCTCTCTGTTCCAGGACTAGTGTAAAGGGTGTAAACCACATTGCACTGAGAATACGCCCAATTCCATGTTGTGCTGATTTTTCCTCCAACAGGACGGGCTTATCTAGACTACGCTAGAGTGTCGAAAGAGGATATGCAAATTCTGCGGGATTTTGTACTTAGCAAACTAAGAATTAGGGATGTAAAAAACTCCTAAAAATAGTAACACCGCAGTCGATTAAAATTAAATTGATTACACAGTTAAATGAGCTCCGTGGGCTGCAGGGCCCGCAAGAGTTTAACCATTAACCGGAACCGATAAGCACCAGCTTATCAGTTAACCGGTTAAACTCTTACATCCTTAGTAAGAATGCTTCAGAAGACTGACCAATGGAGAAATTGGGATTTGTAATAGTTTCACAGGGATTTTTCAGGATTACTGTGTATTTATCCACACGTTGTTAGAATGACTGTGCTAATGGTACCCCGGCATTGTTCTGAAGACCCTATAGTTTAAAGACTCACCTTTGCCAAAGTCAATAGAAGTGAAACTACTTAAAACACATGGTTAAAAGATTTTCTTATATTAGTGTGTGGACCTCCATGCAAGATTACTGTAGAACAGGCATGTCCAAAGTCCGGCCCGCGGGCCAATTGCGGCCCGTGTTCCGATTTAATACGGCCCCCGCTTCCTCCCCCTCTCCTGGCTCCCCGGCGCTCTTTTGAACTGGTGCGCCCAGCGCGCCGCTTCCAGCTGCGCCGCCGCCCATGGCCTCCGCGGTCCTAGAGCCTGCCCTGTAGGGCACGTTCGCAGCCCCGCTCCCCCGTAGGGCACGTCCGCAGCCCCGCTCCCCCGCTCGGCTGCGGGTTCGCCCTGCCCCCGGGCCGCCGTGAGGCCGGCATGCCCTGCGCTCTCCGCCTGCCTCCGACCCTGCAGGCCCTCCGCCTTGGGGCTGAGAGTGCGGGGACGGCCCTCACGCATGTTCACTTCTTCAAATCTGGCCCTCTTTGAAAAAAGTTTGGACACCCCTGCTGTAGAACTATAGTAATTTAAAGGGCCCTCATGCAAGACGTACAAAAGGCTTTTAAAACCTCACCGCATTAACCAGTCAAGTGCTGCTGAGTGTACTTCACGCATTCAAAGAGCACGTGAGTTTCCTCTCTGAGTACCAAGTTCACATGTTCAGCGCTCCGGTGTCACAGTAACACTGGGTTAAGGAAATGCCACACTGTTTATTTTGTGCAATAAAGTGATAGCTGAAACCTTTCTAATAGGTAATCTTCCAGGCAAGTTTTACCACTTAATTTATTTTAAACTGATCTTCTGTTTCAGGGGTTTTTTTTCTGGATGATGCTGGAACTAATGTAGATAAAGGGGCCAATGAAAATTCCCCTATTGCTCATAGATTCATAGAACAGACTTTTTACACCATACTGCATAAAGGAAAAAGTGGATTCCTGAACCTTAGGGTCATATACAGGCAGTCCCTGGGTTACATGGATCTGACTTACATCGGATCCCTACTTACAAACGGGGTGAGGCAACCCCGCACTAGCTGCACCCCTCCCCCAGAAGACCGCCGAGACGCGCCGCGGTCCCGCCGCCCGTGTCCTCCGCAGCGAGAAAAGCCGCTCCACGTCTCTCTGGTCTGCAGGACTGAGGGAAGTGAGGTGTGGGAGAATAAAACTGAGCTCTGGAAAAATGTTTGGCTAGAGTTTCCCCTACAATATGTACCAGTTCCGACTTACATACAAACTCAATTTAAGAACAAACCTACAGTCCCTATCTTGTACGTAACCCGGGGACTGCCTGTAATGTAAAATGTATTGGGATACTGATAACTGCTACATAATGTTTTTTATTCTAACTTCTCTTTTCAGTCACAGCGAGCACTGGTCTACACTAGGGAGTTATTTTGAAATAATAATAATAATAAGCAGCGTGTCCACACTACCAAGCCCGTTATTCCTAAATAACAGGGCGGTTGTTTCGAAATCTGTACTCCTGCTTTCCTTGGGAAACAATGCTAGTTTTGAAATAATTATTTTAGGAGTCATTTTGAATTTAGTTATTTTGAAATAATTTCCTAGTGTAGAAGTGCCCTAACTTTTCGTCCTGAAACAGTCCAGAGTTGATAGGTGATCTGGCCCCCACCAAAGTCAATGAGAGTTTTGCCACTGACCTGCATGGGACTTGGAGTTTATCCTTTGCCAGAAGATTATTTATTGTTGATGAATTGGAGTGTTGTGGAGCACAAGAGGTAGTTAAAAACGCCATGATTTCTGAAAACAAGAAAACCTCACTATTTGAAAACTCTTCAGCAGCAATTAGAGGGCGACAGCGAGCTGAAATGTAGCACGGAACTTGCTCTTCGTGCAAGTGCTGGGTGTGTGTGAGGAAAAACTAGCTTTGATTTGAGCGACCCATGAGACTTTGAAATTTTGAACACAATGCAGGCATAATACGTTTTTATCCACAGAGTGAAATTCATCTCTGCACAGAAGGCAAGCCCAAAGACCAGGCATGACTTAAATCCTACCAAAGCCCTATTATAAGAACTTCAGTGGGACAAGGCTGTTCTGTGAATAGCTCTAAGCTGCCCCTTTTTCACGGCAGGTTACCGCCCCTCCAGACGAAACCAAAACAGAGGTAATGCTCCGGCTACAGATTGGTCTTGAATTTGGTAACTGATTCCAGATTCCACAGGTCCTGGATTGAAGGTTGCAATGCCACACCCTGGCTTGAAGCAAATTGATACAGTTTGGTTCAAAGGCTCCCAGCACCCCCTCTGCAAAATAAAATTTTCCCAATACCCCTGCTGGTATGTTCTCTGGTCGACCCTTCCAATGCCGGATCCAGCCTGAAACCAGACCTGAAGGTACAGGTTTGCACCTGAGCAAATCCAAACCTCATTTGGGCTTTTGAAGGGATGCCTGGTCAATATTTTGGCATTTTCCTGCCTCGAAAACAGAACAATGATGCTGTGTGTGGTATCCGTAGTTTTATTGGGCCGAGTGTGGGTTAGTCATTACTTTACGCATAGTTTATAGAAACTATAATATTCATCTTATTACTGCAGTCACTGGCACCAATTAAATTTCTCTCAGGGTTTCTGAAATAAACTGGTGCAACTCGGCTGCATGATGTCAGTAACTAGGACATGACCTGATCTGATTTTTTTTTTTTTTTAATCAGCGCCCATTTAAAATAAATCACATTGAACTTACAATACAGCTTGGACCTCCCTGGTCCAGCACCCTAGGGACCTGACTGGTCCCAGATGAGGGATTTTTCCAGATCGGGGGGGGTCTTTCTGTTCCCCTTGTCACCTGCCCCCTGAACCCTGGCTTGTCTGCCGGCTAGAGGCCAGTTCCTGCCCTGCTGCCAGACCTGCAGCTACATGCCAGGCTTCTGGGCCTGTCAGGACTTCTGGACACGAGCCCTCCACTTGGACTGTCTGATCCTGCAACATCCATGCCAGACCGCGGATATTGCCGGACCAGAATCCTGGTTAATAGAGGTTCAACCTGTACCAGCAGAGCTTCAGGACCACTTCTGGAGATGTTTACCTTATAGCTGAGGCTCATTATTCATTCTTAACTCACTCTCTTGTGCCTCTGTAGTGCAAGGGCTTCTGTAGCGGTATCATCTTGCATAGGATTATTTGTCTCCATCTTTGCACACTTCAGTCCCGTTAATTTTAATGGGAGCTACCGTGGTATCTTGAGAGGTTCTATAACCTCAGCCTAAGGGGGTTGAACTGAGCCTTAACTCTGAATCTCCGTGTCTCTGTCATTTTAAGGCAAACCCTTAACACTTCTTGAGCATGAGTTTGTGGTTCTGTGCATACATACACTGCTGATTGAGTGTGACTGACAGTCTTACTTTCCAGATTCCTACTTTTTGAGTGTGTTTTTATGGTCTGGGGTGGGTTTTGCTCAGATGTTAACTCCCCCCCCCCCCCCCCGTCTCTGAATGCAGGGATATCAGACGTCTGTTGCTCGCAGCATGTTTAATATTATGAGTGCTTTGATGTCCACGCTGCTCTATCTTTAAGCTGATTTTTATGCAGGTGCCCTGAGGTCCTCACATGCGAGGATGCGTCCGCAACACAAATTTGATTGGAGGAATGATTTTTCTCTCTCCGTTCCACACAACTGGGTAGAACCGTGGCTTTTAATTAACATTGGTGAAGGTTTGGAAAGGAGTCGCTCTGAACATAAAGAAGTTAAAGACGTAATCACGTGCTAGCTTGTCCCCCTTTCAGGGTGCACCGAATGTAGGGAAAATATGGGGACTAAGATTGAAAATGATGAGGATTTGGGAGCAAATCTGTCATTTACAGTTATAGCTTTCAAACAATTTAGGTTTAGGGGTTTAAGTATATATTTTATAGATAAACATAAAAGGCTCCAATTCTCAGCTGGTGTAAATCCACAAAGCTCCACTGAAGTAAATCTAAATATATATATGATCATAATATATACATTGTGGTCCTGCAGCATATGGGATCTCAGAGAGATTAATCTTGTCTGGATGTAATGAGACTCAGTCCTTCGTTAATCCAACTTCTGTCAAGGACTTTCCCCGAAGTTGGTGGTTATTTAAACAAAAGCACCTGGTAAATGCGGTTTATAAGTATAAGGGGAGGTGGGGAGGAGACGATTTCAGGCTGGCAAGCTTTCTGCTGGCTCTTTCAGCCTGCAGACCTGAGTATCCTGAGAGTCCCTGGCTGTGAAACAGCACTTCAGAATTTTCAATTGAATTAAAAAAAAACAACTTATTTTTCTACCCCTCATGGTTGCTAGAAAACTTCTTACATTCAGGGACAGAGTGTAAATTACGGATATTGTCTTCCTGAGTCAGAGGGGAACCTGAAACGAAAGCTCCAAGAATTGCGATCTGCCCTGTTGTAGTTTATCCGACAGTCCCAAATGCATTCTCGTGTGCCAGACTGTCCTTCTAGCCAATTGCCAAAGCCTCTGGTTTTCCCTTGACAACCTCTTTCCTGCAGCTGTGCGGGAATGCTGCACTCTTTCCCACAGGGCAGACAGAGCAATGAATGCTGAGGCTAGTGCTCATTACATTATTTAATAAAAAATCAACAACTTTTTAATGTCCAGGCTTCTGCCCAAAGACTGAGGAGTCTCCACAGGAAAGTGCCAGGGACCGTACCACAGAACTGGCTCCGCTTACCACGGAATGCACTCGGGCTTGCGGAGAGCTCCACTAATACAGCCCAATGGGGATTGTTTTCTGGGAGGAATAATGATGAGACTTGGTTTCCCTTTTCGAACTCGTTGGGAATTCAGGCACGTTCTCATCTGTATATGAGTTTCATTGTAAGATCAGGGCGTGTTGTGGGCAAAAACAATGGAAAACATACCTAAAGTTCTGTTGTTTGTTTAATTTGCCCCTTCGGACTGCTTTATGTGCTTAGGAACAAGGAGTTCTCCAAAGATCCCTACAGGAGTCCAGATTGTATTTGCTAACATGTTTCCTGCTGACAGATCCAGTCCCGCAAATGGATTCCATTCCAGATCCCTTCACCTGCACAAAGCCCCATGCGGTTGAACAAGGCAAGGTGCAGCTTCCAGGAGGCTATTCATGGGCTTTGGATGCGACCTACATGCCTATGGGGTGTGGTGGTCTATCCCATGTAATAGCACTGACACCACTTACAGAGAGGAAACAGATTCTATTTACACTCCCCGGGTTCTGCTTGGGTGTTCATGGTAGAAAAGTAGGAGCCACGTTTGAGAACCTTAATAGAACCGGAAATGTGCAATGCAAGATGTTTCCAAAGCGCACCACAAAGAGGAGAAGGCAAGGCACGGATTTAGGGTTCAGTCCAATTTCCAGTGAACTTAATGGAAAGACTTGTGTTATCTTTAATGCAAATTGGATAAGGCCTTTAGACAGATGTTGATCTGGCCTATTAAACCCTAGCCCATTAAAGTCAGTGGCAAACCTCTGTTGGCTTCTGGTGAGCCAGCATTCCAGTTCTGTTCAGGGATGCTTGTGTAAATCAAGAATCGATGACTTTTGGAGGTGTCAGATTGGTGTAAATGTGATCAGAGTCAGACGCTAAGATTTCCAAAACTTGGAGCAAGATAAGCAGCATGAGGGATTTGTACTTGCTGTTGCCATTGGTAGAGGTGGACTTTGAACAACAAAGAGTTAATCATCCACGACATGACAAGAGGAAGAAAGGGGCTGAAGAAAAGAGGAGAAGAGGGCTAAACAAATACCTGACAAAAGACTGAAGTGGACCAAATTAAAGCAAAAATGTGTCCGGCTTCCGCACTGCGGAACCCCGTGGAAGCTAGAAGGGTGTTTTTTTAATCTCTCTGTTGAATTGGGCTCAGAGCCAGGGGAAAGAAAACATTTTCCCAACCCCAAATGGAAAAATTCAACACGGCTCTCTCAAATGAACTGTTAAAGGAATGGAGCTGTGAAAAGAATACGTTTGCTGTGCACCAAGGTTATGCATTTAGCAGATTTTGACTGTACTTGACCTTTGCAGCGTGTAGGCAGAGAAACATGTTGCTGAAATTTGAGAAAGTACTGAGTGTGGAAGACAAATACCCAGCATCTCATCAACAATAAAGGATTGAGACTTGCTTAAGAAGAATGTAAGAGAGCGTTTCATGCTAACAAGATCTTGCTGACTTCCTCTCAGCCCCTTCCCCCTCCTGTCCTCTTTTCTTTTGCAGATCCTAGCAATTCTACTCATGCTTTAAAATAATCCAGGCTGAAAAGTGTGACTTGCGTTTCAGTGATTTTTGATTACGCCCACGATCTGTTTATATTGCCATTGAAATCATCTGTGTTAGCTTGTGATTTGTTTCTGATTTATTTATTTCAAAAGCCTACTTTGCATTGTTGCTAAGGAGAATAATTTTTTTCTTTCAGTTTGGGGAACTTTGGAATATTTACGGATGGTCGATGGATATAACTTTTCTACTTTGTGTATATTGGCTTAGAGGTGCAACATTCATTATCGTTCAGGGCAGTTAGAGCTTGATTCAGTGCTTATTAAAGCTAGTCGAAGAATCTATTCACTTCAGTGGGCTTGGATCAGGCCCCTAATTGACCTGGACTATAAGTTTTAGTTGTATTGCCTGTTTCATTCAGCAGATGTCTCAAGTGATCCATTCCAAAAAGTAGCCAAATTTCTTTTTTCTTTCCTCTACTAAAGCCATTAAAGTTAGTTTCTTACAGCCCTGAAATCTGTTTCCCACTCCTTTTTGAAGAGAGATTTGATTCCTTGCATAATTTCTAATCAAGTGGTTTAAAGTAGGGATGTAACCAGTTAACTGGTAACCAGTTACCAGTAGCAAGTTAACGGCAGCCCAGCAGGGCTGAGATGAGGAGCGGGGATTTCTTTTTCTGTTTTATATTCAGGTTTCCTGTTTTTTCCAGTCCAGCTCATCTGAAGAAGTGTGTTTTGTTCACAAAATCTCATGATAGTGTATATATATTTTGTTAGTCTCTAAGGTGCCACAGGACTACTTGCTGTTTGAAAAAAATCTCCTTTCTTCATCAAAAAAAAAAATTGGTAACTTGCAAAAATGTTATGTTTTGATCAGGCTGGGTATCTTAGGGTATGTCTATACTGCACCTGTAGCTCGAAATAATCTACGCAATTTGAACTACGCAAATTGAGTAGCTTATTTTGAGTCAGTTTCAAAATAGAGCGCTATTCTGAAGCATCCCTTACTCCTCGTGGAATGAGTTTTATAGCGAGATCGGAATAGCAAGCCCATTCTATTTCGAAATAATGGGTGCGCTCAAAATACACGGAATAGCTACTTCGGGATACTTCCAGTATCCCAAAATAGCGCAGATGTGTAGACATAGCCTTAGAGAGCTAACACCTCCGTGTGTTTCCAACATGAATTTTGTAAACCTGTCACACAATGTTATTTTCCCCCTGCTGGATTTGTTCGAAGAGTGCTCCAGAAATGTAATCATTATTTCACAGTAGTCAGAAAATGGGGGAAAAAAACAACAACCCAGCATTGGTGTATATAACCTGCTAAAACTTGAGGGAACAAAACAAAACCTGTTTAGGTTAGGGATGTAAGCGATTAGTTGAGTCACTACTCGCCTACTCGCTTCCCCACCCCCTTTGCTGCCTCTGTATGGGTATGTCTACACTGCATTCCTCTTCTTCTTCAAAAAACCCTTCTTTCGAAGTAACCCTGAAACCTCATTATTTAAGGAGTAAGGGTTATTTTGAAAGAAGGATTTTTTTTCGAAATAACCCCGTCTCAAATGCTTTTTTTTCTTTTGAAATAGGGTATTTTGAAAACGCACCTGGATGCCATTATGCCAATGAAGCGCGGGAAATCCAAATCCGTGCTTCATTTGCAATTTCACTCGGCTGCATTTGCATTCCTCTCTTGAAAGAGGAATGCAGTGTAGACATACCCATACAGAGGTAGCAAGGGGAGGAGCAGGAGCCTGTGCTTGGGGGAGCCGGCTTAAAAGCCGGTTCCCCCAGCACCATCTCCGTGGGGTGGAAGGGGGAGCAGGAGAGACAGAGGTGCAGTGGGGGACCAGGCCCTGAGTCTCAGATACTGTGCCTCTGCTTTAAAAAACAGAGCTGTAGTGGTCTGGGACCAGGTGCGATCCAGGACAGCTGAGATCCTGGTGGCTCTTACTCCATTTAAAAAGCAGAACTGCAGCGCCACCCCAGAGCGAGCCTCCTGATTGACTAATCGAGTAGTCGATGGAAATTCTTGATTAGCTTACTCGCCTCTATTTAACTTCCCTAGTTTAGGTTCCAAGAAGCAAAGGGAATGTATATTTGTTCTTCCAAAGGGACGTTTACAGCTTCTATCACTATAAAATAATTGGGGGGGGGTTAATAAAAACTCACTCTAGGCATGTTTTTTTAACCTTAGAAGCCTCCTAAAATGCACTTGTGGAGTTTAAAGACTAAGCCACTGGTATATACACGCCCTCAAATTTTTGTGCAAAAGGATAGTTACCTATTCAAATTGGATAGTTAACAGTGCAAACATTTGGCATGTGTGTCCCGTTGCAGAGCTCACCAGATAATTTTGCCTAACCAGCTTGTTAGTGATTCTCATACAAACTACCTGACTCTTTTGACCAGTGTACATACTCTTATCATTGTTAGGACTGTGATAATTGTCACGGTGACAGGAAAAGTCATTGAGCTTGCGTATGGTGCAGGGCTAATATAATGAAAGCCATTTTAAAAATGAGTCCTTCAAAAGTTAAAGGTATCCTTCAGCACAAATAAACCATTTACCTCACTTTTGGGCAAACAGCAAGAATAATTTGTACTTAACTCATGTGTTACTCGTATCAGAGTAAGCCTAACCAGACTTTCTTTCTAAAATAAATCTACTATATATATTGAGACAGGCAGTGTCTGTTTGTCTGTCTGACTGCTCAAGAACTCCTCCTCAACAGCAAGAGCTAGGACCACCAAATTCAAGGTGAAGCTTCCTCTGATCATAACTGAAAGCAAGGCCAGGGGTTGGTTGTGCCAGCACAAGGGGATGTGCCTGGAATGGGATTGCTTCTCAAAAAACCAAACAGAAAAGAGACAGAATCACCAAGCAAGCGAAATGGGCTGGCTGGGGGTGCCTGCCAGTCATCCAGGACTGCCCCCAGCTCCAGCCTCACACCCCTCCCCAGGTGTGGTTTAGTGGTAGTAGGGGGGCTGAAATCCCCCTTCCCAATTTGTACGGAGACATTGCTGTCTGTTCCCCTTTGCCAAGCTTCTGCAGTGAAAGGGGACTGGAGTTGTCCTCTCTCCCAGGTCAGCCTGCATACCAAACCCCTCCTTCTCCGTCCCACCCCAGAGCAATGATTTAAATGTAGAAAAAAAATTAATTAAGGATCTGAGCAATGCCAGGTAAATCTTCTAGAACTGAGACACTTCATTACTGGACCTTTGTGTACCCTTTTCAATGTATAATTGGAAGTGGGTTTGCAATATTTTGTGGCAGGCATATACCACATAGGAATGTGGACTACTGAAAGGGTTAGCTTGGAATAAACCTGGTTGTTAGGTGCTCACATCTGCCTGTGAACCTACTGTGCGTTCCAGTTCACCAGAAGCAGGATTAGAGTTAGTGGCCGTGTTAGAAAATAACCTAGCCTCCTTTTTCAAAAATGGCTAGTGGTTTTGGTGCCTGGCTTGAGGCTTTGGAAAAGGGAAGGTACCCCACCTCTGAAAATCAAGTCTTTTTAAAAGTCCCTCAAATACCCGAGCAATCTCTAGTCATTTATGTAAATTTAGGTCACGTGCATGACTTTCCCCATTTGTCCTAACCCAGTACCGCAGGTCCAGCTCTCCAGACATCATGATCGACGGCTTTAAAACATTTCCGTATTTCTAGATGGAGAAAAAAAGCCGACAAAAAGTGTTCCTGGACAAACTGTGATTACTCACACGTAAGGCTGATTGAAAAATTTCTGCCACATTTAACTGAAACTTGGGTTTTAAGCCAAATGATTTTTTTCCACAAAAAAAGCATCTGCTTTCCATGCACAGTGTAACTTTCTCAAAAAACAATGTTCAAAAATGGCAATATTTCAATCTGGAAATTTCTCAGGAGGTTATTACTTGGTTTCCTCATGTCCCTGTTCTCCTCTATCGGCTGGCTCCCCAAGAAAATCTTCCATGTCCACGGATTCCCCTGTTCCACTTTGCCACTTGCCAAGAGAGGAGACTGTGAAGTATTATGGGATGTACGGACCAACCAGCAACCCCTGCCTGAAGTGGGAAATGGAAGCTGGAGGAACCTAAACCACCATGGTAAAAAAAAAAAAAAGGGTTGGGCTGAAATTTTTCAACGCCTGGCTGTACTTAACAAGCAATGAAATCTCTTCAGTTGGCTTTCGCTGCCCAGACCACACCAACAGCTGTAGTGTTCCTAGTCTTTTTTTTTAATGTTTTTATTTCACATAAAATAGAATTGGCTCCCTGTTGCCATAGAAACCAGCAACCCTAATTATAAGGCGTGTGATTCACTGGAGGTTGTAAGCCATGATTCTTCTTTCTATAAAAAACCAGAGCCGGGTCACAAAAATGACAACCCAGAGCTGGCACAGGATCAATCTTGAGAACTCCCCATGAGACTCGGGTATATTTGGATGACACAAATAACCTTGCCTTAGTGTGGGGTCAGTGATGGTGGGCTTCTCGACAGCCAACGCTGGCTTCCTTTCGAGCTCTGTCCCTTGTACAGTGGCATAGCATTTCCACATGGATACCCTAAACTAAATCAAACTGATTATGTACCAAGAATGGAGATTGGACTATTCTTTTGCTGCATCGTGTGTAGCAGCAGAGAATAACTTAATGTGACCGATTGGAACACTAATGGAGCACAGTTGAAAATAGCTTTTTATGAGCTTAGTTCCTGCAAGGAACTCAGAACCTTTATTAAAGAACTCAGGGCCTTTTCAGGATTGGTCCCTGGCCTCCTGGAGGTCCCAATCCAGCAAAAAATGAGGCATGTGTGTAGCTTTAAGCACCCGAGTGGCCCTGTTGACTTCAAAGCAGCTACTCAGATGCTTGAAGGTCAGCAGGGGCTGAAAGTCTTGGATAGATCAGCCTTAGAACTTGCCAAATTTGCAAACAGCAGTTAAGTAGCATTATGACTAGATCAACACAGGATCTGAATCAGAACATAAATAATGCACAGAGTTATGCAGTATGCATAAAGCAGATGACTCTTGCGTTGTCCGGCTTCATCTCTCCAGCTAGTCCTGCCATCTGTTTTCTGATGAGCCTTACCAGAAACTTGTAACATTGGGAAATGTTTTTAATCTTAATCTCTTTGCTTGCTTGCTTCAGTGAGCCGGAAGAGTGCTAAATGACTTTAACTAGTCGTGATATCAGTCTTCTTTGGATCAATAAGGCTACCGGGAGGACAGAGAACGACACATGGAATTAATTATTTTATTCCATGTTTAGAATGTGCTTACAGCAGGTTAAAACTTCGCCTGCAAATTCATTTCATCATGTGAATATTTAAATGCTGGGCTGGAACCTTAGATTCAGAGGGAAATATAGTTAATAGCCACTGAAATCTTAGTTCAATTCCTGTTTCAAGTACACATGTAAGAGCGATGTGTTTTCTTGTTTAGCTGTCAAGAAACAAAGGTTGATGTTTTAAAATATATTCCATTAAATAATGTACTGTGAGCTTTAATAATGCACATGAAGTTTGTTTACTGCCAGCCTGCAAAGTAAGAAACATTTAGAAGGCCTATATAGGCAGCTGTATTGGGAAAGATACATTATGCCTGATTGCCCCTTGCAAGTAGGGATTTTTCCAACACTAGGTGGCGTTGGTTATGAGGGAGGACTTTATACTCCATCTGGCTATCGGGAATAGTTGGTGCGGTGGTATTTTGTATGGCAGATGTTACAGCAGTGGGCCGTGGGCCATAGATTCTCAATACCCCTTTGAGACCTGTGATCATCATTTTACAGAGGGGGAGGAAGGCACAGAGAGATTGTGTTTTGCCCAGGGTTACACAAGAAATCTGTGATGCAGCAGGGAACTGAACGCAGCTCTTCCGGATTCTGGTTCAGTGTGTTAATCACAAGACAATTCTTCCTGCGTCTTTTCAGCACTATTGCTGGGATTTGGTCTGGCAAGTCTGTTTAACAAGGAGCCTCACAATGATCCCTTAGTGAACAACTGCAGGTGATGGACGTTAGACCTTCATAAGCCCATGCTGTCAAAATATGGCAAGGATCTTAAAAACAAAACCAAAGGCATTGCAGCCACATGGACTATACCAGTGTTTAAAGTGGTGTTTATCACTGGCCAAGAAGGGAGAACTATAATTTTTCATAGCCAGGCAGAATTTGCAAGCATTTTTTTAATGGGTGGTTAGCTGTGGAACGAGGAGATCTATTTATCATGGGATAGTAACTAGGTGCTGCAAAGCAGTTTGGGGAAAGATAATTTTCTCTAGCGCTGGAGTGTTCATCTGGTTCTGACCACGCTGATGATTTGTGGTTACATCATTCCAAGATTTGGATGGTGGTATGTTATTCCTACAGGTGGTGCCTCCAAAGGGGCAGTTCTTGAGTGAATGAGATTGCAGCACTGGGAAAAGAAATTGCTTAGAGAACATTTCTTTAGGGACATTAACTCTGCAAAGGATAGCCAAATAATTGTGGCTCAATCAGTGATTATATGCATAGTATTTAATCATGTGCATCGCTTTAAGCACATGCCTAGATCAAAGTCAATGCAGGTACTCTCATGCTTAAAGTTAGGCATGTGTGTAAGTGCCTTCTTGACATGTGACCTTAGCAACTAATCTGACCTTTTCTATCTGGACCTTTTCCAAATTGGAATCATTTAGCTACGTTTTACATTCTTCATCAGTTCCATCAGCGATCCAGCTCTGGCTGAAAAGTCCCTAGCCAGGACGGAGCATATCTGCCTCTGACAGCTGTGACCATGTAAGAAGTATGCTGATGTGAACAGAATTTACGAAACCACAAGATGAAAATTAAACTAGCACTCGCATTTTTGAACTAATGCAAAGGTAATGGAGCACTTTTTCACTTAGCAAGTAACCGTATGACTGATACTTTTTTTTTTTTTACCTACCCCCCACGTTCGGAGTGTGGATTTTGGGCATAAGTAAATTATAAAAACCATTAGGCAAGAATAACAGGTTTTAACTGTATCGTACATGTTTTTCTTAGGCTGAGTCAACCATATGTTAAAATAAACTTCACCAATGGCAGCAGTCCTTAGTTGAGGCTGATTGTCTGAATAAAACAGTATGTGGGTGGTAAATATAAGCAGATACATTACTGCACAGAAAGGAGGGCTTGAGGTATTTTATATGTTGTTTATAGAGCATATAATGGAGGTTACAGGTGACCAGAACTTGGCTGGCTGAGTTTCCTAAGGTGGTCTGCTCATCTGTAGCATGTAAAGGTTACTGATTTTATTTTCTGGGCTACCAGCCTTTATGTGAGCGTTTATTTTGCTGCTGGCCATGCCAGTCAGTTCACGCGTGCAACTCCGAGTCAACAAAATGGAATCAGTGGCTCTTATGCAAAAGGGACTTGATGCAAAGCCCATGGAAGTCAGGAGTCAGACTCCTGTACGATGTAGCTCAGGTGCACAGGCGGGGTGGAAGGCAGGTGCATTTAAAAAGGAGGAATGTGTCAGTCGGGTACAATCTCAGTCAGGGTGTGGGCTTCAGAGCGCTTAGACACACCAGCTGAGCAGTAAGCCAGTCCCCGCCTTCGCGACTGGGATGCAGCCACACAGCGATAAGCAGGCCCCCGAGTAGCCCTTTGCTAGATCTAGGCACCTGCTGCATTAGGATGGACCATAGGGATGTAAAAAGGGGGTTAGAAATGTAACCGTGTAACCGCTGAACATCCTAGTGGTCACACGCGCTGCAGGCTCTGCAGCATAACGTTTAAATAAGCTTTATACTACAGAGTCCGCAGCGAAACTTCCCGGGGATCCGGGCTGCAAGGGTTTCTGGGAAGCCGCGTGTAACCTGTGCCGGTGGGGGCAGCCGGGCCCACTATGGACAGGGCTACTCTGCAGGGTGTTTCTCCAGCCCCTAAGCAGAACCAGCCTCGCCCATTAGGGGGTTAACCGGTTTTACACCCCTAACTGACATCTGTGGCCAGTGAAATCAATGGCAAATCCCCCACTGGCTTCCATGGAAGCAGAATCAGGCCGTTCGTGATCACATAGGTCAGGGTGTGACGCCATAAGCAACACCATGCATGACGGGCCACTCCACTGACACCAAAGGACACTTTGTGCGTTCGGGTCCTATCCAGGCAGAGTACTGCAATCTGGGCCCTTGGGTGCAATGGGGCATCTAGTTCAGGAAATCCCAAGGCTCCTGTGAACAGGACCCGTGGCTGCACTGCTCTGTATTTCTGTGTACGCTCCAAGCGACTTGCTGTGTTCTTGTGATCTATTGTGGGCCTTTTGACGTGGAAACATTTCCCCGCTGGTTTAAAGCCAGGCTTACAATCCGCTCACGCCTGGATAATCCTGCTGCGTTTTACAGTGATGGCCCTGAGCCCGAGGATAAAGCCCCGACACACACAACTGGTTTTGTGACTGGTTGATGTTCTGATGCTGTCACTAGGCCGGTTACTTTTTCACAAGTCACTTCCTAAAATCCCCGGGAGCTTGTCTATTTTGCAAGCAGGGAGAGAAATGCCAAACTTCCAGAAGTTGGTACATAAATTCCACGTTCTGCAATCGGTCTGTGTGCAGGGCAGTGCTCACGTTGTCCGGAGTGTGGGCACTGAGCAGTGACGCTTCCTCTAAAGTATTCCCCCAGGGCTGCAAAGGGAAGGATAGCTTGGAAGCTATGGCCTCAGCCTTTTTACTCACCTGCGCAGGTGCACATGCTTCAGATTATGCATTCATGAAGATGCTTGAGCCCTATGCTTCTGTCAATGTGACTGCATTAGTGGCTCCCATCTGTTAGCTGCATGACCTGCAGAAACTACATCAGTAGGATCAAAGGGTTTGAAATCCCAGGGATGTACATCTTGGAATAGGGGGACTGAGGAATCATTACAGGAAACGAAAGACAAGGGCTGATCCACAGTCCAAACGTAATCCACACACAGATTAGCTTCAGCTAGCGCCATTTCCCCGGCTGAGAAATCCAATAGCCACAGAAAGTTAAGCGACAAGATTGTAGGGAGCAAAAGGGAAGACAACATATGAGGAAGTGGGTTTTGCCCACAAAAGCTCTTGATACCACACATGTCTTTTTGTTAATCTATAAACCCTGGTCTACACTAGGGAATTATTTCGAAATAATTAACCCCCATTAGGTCGAATTAATAAGTAGTGTCCACACTACCAAGCCTGTTATTTCAAAATAACAGGCCGCTTATTTTGAAATTGGTACTCTTGCTTTTTTCAGGGAATAATGCTAATTTTGAAATAGCATTAGTGTAGCTATTTTGAAGTAATTACTCTCCAGAGTATTTCAGACTAATTACTACCCAGTGCTCCCTGGGGTTCTAAGTTGAATAGTGTGTCTATTACTGCCACCAGGCCAATTTGAACCTGGCAACTCTGGATCTTAATGTAGGAGCCTCTACAGTTTGAGCTATAAAGCCAGCTGACTCTCGTCTTAGGCTGTAGAGCTCCCTTGTTCTTCTCTCTCTCGCTGTAAGTGGTCTAAGTGCCACTCCATGGGACAGTGAACCACACGAGGTGTGTGGGTTACACGTCCACATTAATGGATCTTGCCTCGGACTAAGTTCAAGGCTTCCCCCTAGTGTGGACACGCTATTTCGATTTTGTTATTTTGAGAGTTATTACATCGTTTTTAGTTATTTTGAAATAATTTCCTAGTGTAGACGTGCCCTAAGGTGCTACAGGCCTACTTGATTCTTTAAAGTTACAGACTAACAGGGCGACCCCTCTGAGACATTTGGTACTTTGGGGAGGTGTTTTGGCAATGTCATTTTGTTTTCTGCGCTGCAGTCCTCTGCAGAACAAGCTGTTTGCTCAGCCTTTACCCCCAAACTCCTTCGGTTCCCTGCTTTGGTCTCAGTAGGAGATTTGCTTGAGAAAAGACTACACGGTGTCCAAATGGAGTTCAGCTACAGCACTCTGGAACGATGCCCTTTGTTTCAGCAGGTTTGTGCCTTTCCTGCTGCGGGTTCAGGGTTTTACACTCCTTGCAGAGCATGTGAACGGTTCGCAGAGGTTGTTCATGTGGCCACGGATATATTTCCAAGTGCTCACCACAGCTTCTTACAGTGCATATGATTGCTCAGCAAGTTTACGTAGTGTTGAAGGGTGTGTTTGTGTGTGGTGTGGGGAGGAAGGGTGCACAATCGCCCTTCCACACTGGGCAAGTTTTATTAACACCGTTGTTAGACACGGTGATTCCCAGGCACGAAGAGTGAGTCCTGAGCTAGCTGATGTTCCATCTCCTGTAGCATATTGAGTTCAGTGCGGGCTTTTCCAGGCCCTTTCCCACACAGTGGGTCATGCTCCAGATGGCAGTTTGAAGGAGCTGGGCAAAGTTGTGTGGAGCTGGCAGCCTGGAATGTGCTGCAATGGACAGTCAATGCTCTGTGTAATAATCTGTGGCTGAGACCTGGGGAGAAACCCTCCGCTTGCTTTAATCAGGCTTTACTTTTCTGTACAGACCTTCCTAAAACTGGGGACCAGACTTCTTCTCCCCCCTCCCCTTCCCTCTGCATTAGCAGAATGTGCAAGAAAAATCTAAGAGAGGTCAGCTGTAGCCATGGATCCAACTCGAGGTTTGGAGAAAACCACATCAAATGGTAACATGAGTCCAGGGATGAGCCTGACTCAGCCACATGCATACTCCAAGCCAGTACAGATGGTGCATTGCGTTGGTGGATTTCATGGCCACCCTTTCATCCTGTATCCTGCTCGCCACATGCCGATGCCTCAGCAGGACAGAAGAAGCTGATGTCCAAATAAATCTGTTCATCTTTCGGGTGCCACCAGACTCCTTGTTGTTTTGGCAGATACAGACTAACATGGCTGCCTTTCTGATACTGGGGCTTTCGGGTCACCCTGCACACACCCAGTCGCCTCAGCTTCACTTCTGGGAAATAAATTCCACGGAGGGTTCTTCCAGGGCAATTGCGACAGCCCTCTTTAGGCTCTGATTTATTAACTTAAAGTTCAAAAGTCTTCCCTGCCCACTGCGCTTTGTATCCTTTTTGCCACCTCTTTCTTTCTCTGCTCTTTTCCTTGCCAAAAATGGTGGGAAATATGGGAAAAACCTTTGGATGGTCCTCGAAGAATCTGGAATTCCATCCGCTAAACACACTCCCCCTTTTAATTCATGAACTTACTCCCTCGCTGGCAAAGCCAGGCTGTGGGTTTTCACCATCGCTTTCCATCAACACTGGCCTTTGCCGGTCAATTGTGTTTTCAACAACGGTGCCTTGCGCTCGTCTTTGTTCCTTTGGCTGGTGCTTGTGCCGCAAGAAGATGAAAAGGGGTCAGTGGACTTGTTCGAGCCCTTCCTTTTATTTTAAAGCCTATCTCCTGACTTCATTGGCATTGGGCTTTGGAAAGCTCATGGCTGAAGTGAGAAAATGGACGTGCCCGGAATTGTTTTGCTTTGTGGATTTTCAGGAGTGTTTGGAATGTAGCTTGTCATTTCATCCTTGTCATTATTCCTCAGTCTCTTAGGGCTCATCTAGACGACGCTAGAGTGTCGAAAGAGGATATGCAAATTCTGCCGGAGCTTTCGAAAGTGAAAGTAGTTTAGATGCGGCTTTTTCGGCGAACCTCATTTTTTGAGGAAGAGCGGCTTTTCGACCCATTACGTAGATAGCTTCCCCAATTATCACCTCTAATACCATTATCTCATAGACATTAACCTTCCCCCCCCGCCCATCCCTCCTCTGTTCTAAAATCTGATTTGTCTATTTTATATGTGTTCACTTTTTTTGATTGTATCCCTTTGGTATATCTGGTCATGCCAATTTTCTTCCACAATTTGATCTGAGGAAGTGGGTCTGGCCCACGAAAGCTCATCACCTAATAAACCATCTTCCTACTCTTTAAAGTGCTGCATAGTCTTGTCTCTTTTTTCGACAAGGCGGGGAGTTCACTGAAAAAGCCACACCTAAACTACTTTCACTTTCGAAAGCTCCACTGTGGAAAGCCCATGGAATTTGCATATCCTCTTTCGACACTCCAGCATAGTCTAGATGAGCCCTTAGAAATGTGGGGTTTGGATCGCCTCTCGCTCTTCTGTTAAATTAGGAACTGACTCCACTGAAACATGTGGTTTATAAAGTGGCATAAGTGTATAGGGAATCTTGAGTCTTAGATGTCATGGGGTTTATATGTTTTACTAGCCCCTGATTAAAGGATCTCCTGGTTATTGTCTTGGAATCACTCCAACTCCATGGGAAGGTTGCGTGTTCTGTTCAGTTTTTTGAAGATAAGCGATTGTCACTTCCCGGCAAACCAACATGGGGGTTGAAATTTGGAATGTGAACCGGCAGCTAATCTTCAGGAAAGGCTGCAGGCCCTGAGCTCTTTCAGCCGGGGCGATTGGAAACCCGAGGAGGGTTTTGACAGTCTTTGCTTTTAATCTGTGAACTTGAATGTACCATTTGTATAGTCATTTGGGATTTTACAATGCCTCCTTCTCCAGGGCTGCAGCTCCATCTGAGAAACCACAGCCACTATTTTGGAAGCATTGGTGTGGAGTTTTGGGGTGTCAATTAGGGATGTAAAATCTTATTTAATTACTTAACCGGATAAGCGTTATGTTTAACTGGTTAGGTGGAGCAGGTGGGGGGGCCTCCACCCCAGATGGAGCCTCTAGCATGCCAGGCTAGGCCCACCGCAGACGGGAGATGCTGGAGCGCCCCCTGTCGGTGGCGGGCCCTGCGGGGCTGGAGCGCCCCCTGTCGGTGGCGAGCCCTGCGGGGCTGGAGCGCCCCCTGTCGGTGGCGGGCCCTGCGGGGCTGGAGCGCCCCCTGTCGGTGGCGGGCCCTGCGGGGCTGGAGCGCCCCCTGTCGGTGGTGGGCCCTGTGGGGCTGGAGCGCCCCCTGTCTGCGGTGGGCCCTGCAGGGCTGCTCCAGCCCCTGCCTGTTAACCGTAACCAGTAAGCATCACCTGGTAAAGGTATGCTTATCAGTTAATCCATTAACTGGTTAACCAGTCACATCCCTAGTGTCAATCTGCCCCATATTTCAAGAGGCATCATTGCAAGCCCCCTCATAAGGGAAGGTAGCCAAAATATTTCTCAGCTGTGGCAGCTCACTGCTGTTGGGTGTATAATACATTCTGTCGCTCCAGAATTCTAGAGCTGTTTGTCTTTACCTCTGATCCTTTACTCAGCTTTGCATTCGTGTAGGGTTTAGCTTGAGCAGCTTGTTTTAATGGCTTCTACGGCAGTGTTGTTTTGCTAAATTCAAGACAGATGGCGCTTCAATACAGACCACACAGAGAGACCTGCAACAATGGGGCTTCCTTGCTCTGCTGGCCTAGAGGAAAGCAAAATCAACCTGCCTCTTTTGGACAGGAGGGGACCCCGATGGAAAATACAAAGGCTGGGAACTGGCATGAGAGTCAGCGGAGCCTTCTCTGAGCTGAGTGAGGCACAGCAATTAGGACGAGGAAGAGAAAGGGAAAACGGAATCCTGCTGAAAGCGAGGAAGATCCCATGGAGCCCAGCTTGATCTGTTTGTGTGTGCACATTTCCATAGATAGTCTTTAGAAAATCAGAGAATTTTTTCAGGTGTGTCGAGATATTAAATTCAGGCAGGTAATGGCCAGGGGCCTGTGATGGGGTGTATAAACTCTACACCTGGACAATAAGGGTGAAGGCAGTGGTTTTCGAACTACCCAGAACTGGGAGATGGAATGTCGGGCGCTGGGGCTCGTTGCTGCAGGGGGATCAGGTGAGCAGTGCGGTTTTAAGACAGCTCGCTGCCTGTCCTGGCACCACAGACTCTGCTGCACCCCAGAAGCAGCCGGCAGCAGGCCTGGCTTCTAGGTGGGGGTGGAGGAGAGCACAGGGCTCCACACACTGCCCCTGCCCCACGCACTAGCTCTGCACTCCCATTGGCTGGGAACCTGCTGCCAGTTCCTTCTGGGGCGCAGCATAGCCAGGAGAGGCAGGAAGCCGGACTGTCCTGGTGAATTCCAGACACCTGGCAATCCTCAGTACAGTCCAGGATCTACCTCAAACCCAGATACCCTGACCCCACTTCCTTCATACCGCTTCTCTGGGGCCCCACCCCGGCTCATTCCACCCTCCCTCCCTTTCACCAGGCAGGGGCAGAGGGTTGGGACACAGGCTCTGGTCTTGAGCGAAGGGATTTGGAGTGTGAGAGGGGCTCTGAGCTGAGCTGGGGTGCAGGAGGGGGCTCAGGGTTCAAGCTCTGTAAGGGAGTTTGGGTCCAGGTCTAGGACAGGGGCTTGGGGTTCATGACTGGGGTAGGTTTGGGATGTGGGTTCCAGCTGGGCATTGCTCACCTCAGGTGGCTCCTGGGTGGTGATGCAGGCTCCCCCCTGCTCCTGGCCCTGCATCACTCCCAAAAGCAGCCAGCAAACTCCCTCCCAAGCCCTGTTGTGCCCCCCCAATGACTGGTTGGAGACCAGTGCCCCAAGGCACCTTAGAAAGGAAGAAAAGGAGCCTGTGACCGGCACATACCCTGCACTGGCCCTTTAAGGGCAAAACCCCAGCCCTGAGTGAGGGCTGTGAGTGAAGCCCCGGCTGAGGCAGCTCTGGCTAACGAGGGCCCAGCTGGGGGCTGTATAAAGAAAGACTCCTGGCAAGAGGGGAGAACTGGCCGATGCTCTGGCTAGGGAGCAGGGGGGACTTGGCTGCCTGGGAAGCAGGAGGGTTCCTGGAGGTAGAACAGGCCTGGGGAAGCTCTGGCCAAGCAACCCCCATGGTAGGCAAAGGCAGCAGGTCCACACCCCTTTGCCAGTGCTGAGTGGCCATTACAGACGGCAGTTTGCCCCTGAGGCAGGGTTGGCTGTGGGTCACTGAGGCAGGGGCTAGATGAAGGTTGGCCGTGGGTCACTGAGGCAGGGGCTAGATGAAGGTTGGCCGTGGGTCACTGAGGCAGGGGCTAGATGAAGGTTGGCCGTGGGTCACTGAGGCAGGGGCTAGATGAAGGTTGGCCGTGGGTCACTGAGGCAGGGGCTAGATGAAGGTTGGCAGTGGGTCACTGAGGCAGGGGCTAGATGAAGGTTGGCCGTGGGTCACTGAGGCAGGGGCTAGATGAAGGTTGGCCGTGGGTCACTGAGGCAGGGGCTAGATGAAGGTTGGCCGTGGGTCACTGAGGCAGGGGGGGTCCAGGGAAACTGGGGGTTCCCTTGGAGAAGGATTGGGTTCCCTTGGAAGGGGAGGCCCCTGGAGTGTGCAGTTGGGTAAACACCCCTCTCCCCCAGAAGGGGACGCGGAGACACTGGAGTGGGCGCTGCTGGAGGGCAGAGTCCTGAAGAGGACGCTGTGGTCAAAGGGTGACGTGGGTCTGGACTGGAAGGAAGAGCGAGCACACGGGGACACCAGCTAGAGAGAGGCATCCAGTGAGCCGGTGAAGCTAATTCCCTGGACTGCCGGTGGGAGGCCTCGGGGTGGTGAGTCTGCTCCGTGACGTGGGGGAGAACATGGGCACGTGCGGTCCCCTCTGATGTGAGGGGGCTGTTGGATAGACTTGGACCCTGGGGCTGTGCTGCCTACGACAGTTAATTTTTGGAACTCTGGCCATTGGGCCACGCCACCCTGTGACCAAGGGGGCTATTTTAGGAGCTCTGGCCATTGGGCCACGCCACCCTGTGACCAAGGGGGCTATTTTAGGAGCTCTGGCCATTGGGTCGTGCCACCCTGTGACCAAGGGGGCTATTTTAGGAGCTCTGGCCGTTGGGCCGTGCCACCCTGTGACCAAGGGGGCTATTTTAGGAGCTCTGGCCATTGGGCCGTGCCACCCTGTGACCAAGGGGGCTATTTTAGGAGCTCTGGCCATTGGGCCGTGCCACCCTGTGACCAAGGGGGCTATTTTAGGAGCTCTGGCCGTTGGGCCGTGCCACCCTGTGACCAAGGGGGCTATTTTAGGAGCTCTGGCCATTGGGCCGTGCCACCCTGTGACCAAGGGGGCTATTTTAGGAGCTCTGGCCATTGGGCCGTGCCACCCTGTGACCAAGGGGGCTATTTTAGGAGCTCTGGCCATTGGGCCGTGCCACCCTGTGACCAAGGGGGCTATTTTAGGAGCTCTGGCCGTTGGGCCGTGCCACCCTGTGACCAAGGGGGCTATTTTAGGAGCTCTGGCCATTGGGCCGTGCCACCCTGTGACCAAGGGGGCTATTTTAGGAGCTCTGGCCATTGGGCCGTGCCACCCTGTGACCAAGGGGGCTATTTTAGGAGCTCTGGCTGTTGGGCCATGCCACCCTGTGACCAAGGGGGCTATTTTAGGAGCTCTGGCCGTTGGGCTGTGCCGCCCTGTGACCAAGGGGGCTATTTTAGGAGCTCTGGCCGTTGGGCTGTGCCGCCCTGCAAACAAGGGGGCTATTTACAGACTCGGGCCATCAGGCTATACGAGGGGATCTGTGAGACTGGAAGGGGGAGGAGGGGACGGATGTTTATTGGCAGGTGTAGGTGGTCCAGCTTGCTGAGCAGGGACTGGTCTGGTCACTACAGGGGTGCGCACCTGGACTCCAGGGGAAACCAGGCACCAAGAACTGGGGGTCGGTGCCTGGACCCAGGATTTGTTTGGCCTGTGGGCGCAGGGGATACCTGAGGAAGGAGTACCCCTACTGGGTTGGCGCACGGAGGCCCCACCCAGATAGCATGGACAATGGGAGAGATGGACAGTGGTACTCTTGTGAGCGGCAGAGAGATCTAATACTGACCACCCGGCGGTGCATCATGGGTGGTGGGGAAGGAAGGCATTGCCTTCCCCAAAATACCTACGCTCCACAGCCACCTGGGCAAGCCGGCGCCGACTTCCCAGCTGAGGCTGTGGCACAGCATCTCCAGGAGGCCAGGAAGGATCAGGCGGCGCTTGGCTCCACCGAGGCTGGGAGAAAAGATGGCTGAAGGGGCGGGGCTGGAGCTTGCCTTCCCCAGCTGGGCCTTCACCCACTGCCCATGAGATGTGCATATTGTGCCAAGCTTTTCTTGACAGTTTTATTTTCACTTGCGTGGCGCTCCTGTTGCGAAACTGAGAGCAACACTGCGTATTAAAAAAGTCAGCTATCTTCTGTTCAAATAAATACAGCTATTTCGAGCTTTGCTTATGGCTAGATGACGACTCATGATAACAGGGAAATTAACAAATGCTCTAGATCTTAGGACAAATAAAATGTAATTTTAGTCTGATTAGCATCCTACGTGCTCAATAAAAAACTAAAAGAAACCACGTGGAACAAAAAATGATCTTAAAAGCCAGAGCCGGAATAGAGCTATTAGCTCATCTTGTCCATCTGCCTAACAACTGTGTGTTCTCAAATGTTTTGTCTAGCTCAGCTGAAAATGACTCAAGCCATGGTTTCATTGTCCAGTCTGGTATTAAATGACTCAAACCTTCTCCCGCTTCCGTTGCCTGCAATTCCATAGTCTAATAGACCCTTCTGCTTTAGGAAATTGTTTCCTGATATTCGATCTAAATGTTCCCCATGTCAGTTTCGTCTTGCGAGTTAAGCACTTGCGCCACCCAAAGTAATTCAGTTTTCCATCCTTTGTTTGCACTTCTCGAATCCTGAGAGGTTAAATGCAGAGACTGATCCCATTTCCTCCTCTGTGTGCACAGTTCTGGAAAATCACACCGTGTTTTTCCCGTGTGTAGCGATATTAAAGTCAGGCAGGTAATAGCTATGGGACTGTGATGGGGTGTCTAAATCCCACACTGGGACATTAACGGTTAAGGAGCAGTTCTGTAGCCACATGGACACCTCCCTGTGGGAAGGCTATTTTATTAGATCTCTCTGCAGCTCATGAGAGCACCAACCAGCAAGTTTATTGACTTGCCCACGTGACTGGACAGGAGTGGTCATGCAATATATATCCCTGACCTTTAATATTCTTTCCTGTAGTCCTCAGTTTTGTTCTGCTTTTCTGGATTCCTGCCAGTTTACCATCCCCATTCTGCAGTGCCCAAAATGCTGGGCACCTTTCTTAAAAAGGATGCTTAGAAAATGTATTGGTTCCCTTTTGACTAGATTTCATTCAAGCATAAGAAAGAGGCAGTCATGCTTTGGATGAGATGCTAAAAAAGATCTCTTCTGCCTTGCCTCGTGAGGCTGAACAAGTGGAAGTTAAAGATTCCCCAGTAAGTAGAGAGCAGTAGCTCTTCTGTCCCTCTTCCCAGCAGACTCGAACTCGAATCATGACTGGTGAGCCGTTACTGAGCACAAAATGGAAGCTGGCTGTGTGCACGAAGCTCACTGCAGGATGGTTCTCCGTAGCGGCACCCTCAACGCACCATATCGCTGTGTAATGCAATTTGAGATGCCTGGAGTCTCAATTGCTCAATGTGAAATGAACTCCCTTTCCGGGCTGTTTACTGTATTGCAGTCAAGATGCTTTTAAGTTTTTTTTTTTCTGAAGCATTTTATGGAGTGTGTTTTCCCTAAAGGATGCTTTTTGAAGTGGATTTTCCAAGTCAGCTTTTTTTTTATATATATATATATAATTACATCATGTTTGCTGATTCTGGCTCAGGAATTTGTAACAAATGAATGTTGTATCTGCCTTTTGTTGCACTAAATAAATACAGTAGAGAGGAAGGAATCCAATCAGCTGATTAGCTTGGGTTCAGATTAAGGCCTGGTGTACAAATAAAATTTACGTGGACAAAGCTAAGTCAGTGGGGTATGAAAAATCCATACATCTGACCACTATAGCTATGCGGAGATAACTCGGCCAGGACTACATGAGGGGGGCAAAGTCAAACTAAGGCTATGTGACTACTGTAAATGGAGTTGATGTACCTTAGTTCCATTTATCGTGGCTTCCTGGCTGTTGGGGGTTGACAGGAGAATTTCTCCTGTCAACTTCTTACTCTTTCTGACCCAATGGATACCAGAATCAATGGAAGCGGGATCAGTGGTGGATTTTGTGGATCTTTATTAGACTTGCTAAATCAATCCCAGGAAGATCGATTTCTGTGGCTTCGATCTCCCAGTAAGTGAAGACAAGGCCACGGTTACGTTAAAGGAAGAAGACTTCTATCTGTGTAGCTACTATTGTGGGTGGGGGGTGTCTTTCTACACCAATGGAAAAGTCAGTGTAGGCTTTGTCTATGCCAGGGGTGGGGAACCTTTTTTGGGTCAGGGCCACTGAACCAAGGAAAAATCAGTCGGGGGTCACACACAAGTGAGAAGCCCCAAAAACCCCAAACCCTCACTCACATGGCCCCTGACTGAGAAGGAGAAAGATACTCACCACATTCCCCATGCACACCGGAGCCCAGTGGGGCCCAAGCTAGTAGATTTTGTGTGCTCTGGTCCCTCAGTAGGCACGGGCTCCCCTGTGCTAGGAGGGGAGTCCTGAGCCTTGGGGGCCAGATCCGGGCAAGCCAGGGGCTGCATTTGGCCCAGGGGCCTAAGGTTCCCCACCCCTGGTCTGTGCTACAGAGTATGCAGGCTTAGCTACAGCAACGTAGCAATGCTGGTGTCGAGTGGGCATACGCTTAGTAACAAAGGAACTCATGGTTTATTTATTCCTGGTGTTTGACCAGCCACTCTGGGAGTTGCCCAGAGGCTGATAGAGAAGAGGTTTAAATTATTGTATGAGTTCTCAGTCAGCAAATTGTAATCAGTGTTTAAGTAAGTTTCAAAGTCTATCAAAATTTTCCCATAGGTCATTTGTCCTCTGCTTTAGTGCTACTGTTGGAATCATTCTGTACAACTAATTATAGTACCAGGCTCATGTGCGGGGAAGACTTTTCTGTGACTCTAAAGTGGGTGTGGTTGTGATCTTTTTAGCTCCTCTGAAAAAAATCAGTGTTTAAAAAAAAGGGGAGGGGGCAAAAACCCAAACCAAGCCTCGGGAGTCAATATTCGATGTAAGTGGGTGTGTAGACCAAACTTTTATACAGCTACATGTCTGGTCTGGCGTGATTTAGTTAGCTGGATGTGTGCTTATCATGGGTGTGGCCAAGTTTCCTCCGGTCCCATAAAGTTTGTTGGCAGCCACCAGTCCTGCTCTCTGTTCTGTTCTGTGATTTATCTCTAAATTCCCCCTAAATGTGTTTTAAGAGCCCAGTATGCAGTGGAAGTGTTGGTGATGCTGTTAGACAATATTGATCTCCCATGGTCTGGCTGGTGCAAAAGTCATGCAGATCCTGAAGAGTCACCGACTCTGTTACAGCGTTGCAGCCTGACTCATAAGGGCAGCGCTGCTGACGTGCTTTGTGGAGAAAATATTTTTTTAAATGAAATACATAAATCTCTGGACTTTGCGGTGAGACATGAGCGCGAGAGAGAGCAGGAAGGTCACATCTTAGGCTTGTTCATCCTACCAAGTGAAATCAGAGTTTGCTTCTCTAGCGGAGTTCTCAGAAAGGGTGGAGCCAGTAGCCACTGAAATTAAGCAGGGCGATGCTCCAGCTGATTTCAGTCAACGCAGGTCTGAGCACTAAGGGTGTAGTCTGCAGAGAGAACCCAGGGGATTAGCCCAGCACACCCCCCCTCTACCGTCCACCTCGAAAACTCTGCATGGATGTGCTTTGAGCCTGGTGTAGCTGGCCTGAGGGGCTCTGCTTTAACTTAAGTGGGAACTTCACACATTTTGCAGTGAGGGGACAGTTTAAATCGCGTGAGTGCTGATAGTCCTCCAGCAACCTTCCCATAATTCCCCCTGTAGGACAGACAAGTTCTCCCCTGGCTGATTGGGAACGAATCCTAACGTGTCTCGGTGCAAAGAACCGTGGGATATGTCCACAAACACCCACGGGGGCAAGTGCAGAAACAGTGAGGAGGTAGTAACGTGGGAGGCACAAACCTAGGTGAGGTGTCAATCACCCGGGTTCATGCCACAATAAAGACGTGGCCTATCTCACTCCAAACTTTGTTGAAAATGGCTTTAAACTTCACTGGCAAGCTGGGAGATTTCCAATAGCCCTGTACACAGACTGTCAAGACCAGCTAATCCGCTTTGTAATAACTCTCCCTCAAGTTTTAGAATGGCATTTGTCTCCAGTCGCCAGTTTCACCGCAACACAAGTGCTGCTATTTGCTACTATTATCTTGTTGCATGATTTATTAGAAAAATCTTTACTGTGGGGCCTTATGAAATGACCTTTGCGTTTGATTGGTCTGGATCAAATAACTTTCACATTCAGATACCTTGATGCATTTATTTGATTATTTTTTCCTTGTGCTCAACAATAATTTTGTTTATGCGCAGTAGATATTCATAGATGCATGCAGAGATGCCACGAAGCTAAAAAATTCCAGAATTCAGACACAATGCGTCTGAGAACCAGTCTGTGAATGCATCTATGTTGTCTAGAGAGTTATCGGATCTGGCAGTTTATAAAACAAGGTTTGGTAATGCTCCTCCAATCTCCCCTCATCTGAGTTAAAAAACCTGTTCTATGCAAAGCTGCAACCAGCCCTATCCCTCCCCCCCAAAAAAACCCTAATTGAATATTACAAATCTAAATATTTGCTCAGTGAACATTAAATTCTTAATTACAGTGAAGTTGCTACAAATTCTCCTTATAATTTTTTGTGAAAGAACAAAAGCTACAGCATGAACACAAATATTAATAATTGCTTTCTACAATTGCTCTCTCTGAGTGGTGTGGTCCCATCTGGAAATCATTCATTCAAACACACAGCCTACACAATAGATCATTATTTTCCAGTTTAGTATGACTTTTGTTCCCCAGAGCATACATTATATCCAGACTCTTGATGTATTTCTTATCTTCTATATTGTCTTATTAATAGTACACAAACTGACTTGCAAGATTACATCTCTTTTCAACGGTTGAGTGTCCTCCTTTGTAGCCAAAAAGACTTGGATTAGTAAACTACTCATGCACATTTTATAGGACTATTAACTAGCCTCTCCCACTTAGATTTGGACTATTTTTGTTTAAATCCTGACCCAATTGATTGCATTTTTAGTCAAAATAGCCTCATGTTGGTTAAAACACATTGAGACCGTGCGAGAGATTTCCTAGAGGGATGGATTTCTTAGTCTATGGTATCTCATGTTGGCCAACATTCAGATTGAAGTTGTAGTTTAAGCATGCTCACTGCAAAGAGCTGAATGGTTAGGTTGTGCTAACGATGGAACATTTAGTTACATGGTGGACCAGATTCTCAGCTGGTGTAGATTGGTGACTCTACATTGAACCTACACAGTGCCCATAAATTCCAAACACTTGCGTTCCCCAAATGGACAGGAAAAAGTTTTCCTTTCAGAAGATTTCATTGTGGAAAAAGGGGAGAAATTTCAAACAAAATAATAATTGTGCCAATTTCTAGTGCCAACCCTTCCCTCCCTCTAAAAGAACAGCTCTAACTGGGTCCCCAAAAAGCAACACTGATAAAACCACACATCAGTATTTTCCTGCTAACTGAATCCAAATCTCCTTCCCTTTCCTGGAGCTACTTGCAGAAGTAAAACTACTCACACACATGGGTACTTGTAGAATCAGGCTCTTTATAAACTAACCAGGGCAACAGCCTGGCATGAAATCTTGGCCCCGGTGACGTCAATGGAAATTTTGCAGTTGACTGCAGTGGGACCAGTGTTTCAGCCTTTATCTTTATATTTGTCTGTAAAGCATTGCACCCAACCCTAGAACCATAGAAACAGCAAATAATAATGGGAACACTAAACCGTTTCCTCTAATCCAAAGCAGACTTGTGTGGTTATTTTGTGATCTGAGCACTGTCATTTCACGAGAACGCCACAATGAGAACTTTCTGTCCCTATCGGTGAGGTTTCCTGTATTAACACTGACCACCTTCCAATGAACCCAGAATACAGGCAGTCCCCGGGTTACATGGATCCGACTTACATCAGATCCCTACTTACAAACGGGGTGAGGCAACCCTGCACTAGCTGCTTCCCCCCAGCAGACCAGGGAGACGCGAAGCTAGCGCCCCTCCCCCCAGCAGACCAGGGAGACGCGGAGCGGCTTTTCTCAGCAGACACCTCAGCTTGAGAATAAAGGACTGAGGGAAGTGAGGTGTGGGAGAATAAAACTGAGCTCTGGAGAAATGTTTGGCTAGAGTTTCCCCTATAATATGTACCAGTTCCGACTTACATACAAATTCAACTTAAGAACAAACCTACAGTCCCTATCTTGTACGTAACCCGGGGACTGCCTGTATTTACAAATTAGACAGTGAAGTTTAAGTCCTTTGGGGGGATTTTCACTTTTCATGTCAATCACCTTGGACAGTTATATTAGGCAGCTTGTTAAAAGAAACATGAGCTACTTGGGGAAGAAATACACACATATTACTCTACATAAATAGCATATAATTTTATCCCTTTGGTGACTTAGAACGTTGCCTTTTGTGTCCTGGATTATTGGATTGCATTCACAATGTCAAATGTGTGTAGCATCAGAAAAGGTGAAAGCTTAGTGTACTTTCACTTAAAAAAAAAAAAGCAAGCTGTATAGATGTGGTTGGCATTTTTTCCCTCTGATATGATGGTGCAATTATTTCCTTCTTATTGTGTGGGATATTGTTTACCAGGAAGTAATAATATGTTCTTATGCAGGGCTTATGCACAGAGTGGAAATCTTTTAATTGAAATGTAAGTCACCAAAATAGCACGGCTCATCTTAAAAAAAGAAATCCACTTCAAAGCCCAGTTTATAACATTCTCTACAACACTGAGAAAGCAAATCTGCTTGAACATGTATAGGTAAAATGAAATGTTCCGGGTTTGTTTTTAAGAAGTAATTTGTGGATTGAGCTTTAGATGATCACTGATCTGAATAGGACAACATTGATCTAATTAGCAAACAAAGACTATATTAGTGGTGATTAAGATTGCAACTGGAGACGTGTCATCCTCCCAAACCAACATCTTAAAAGCATGGACATAAATTAAGGAGACAGATTTATGCATCCCTTTTCTACCTTCATAATGCCCAGACTCCTATGCTACACTGGGTTTTTACTTCCATCTCTAGCAGATACCCTTAAGCAATGCATACTCACCCTGCTCTGATTCGCATAACCCTCATACCTATACTTCATCAGATTTGCACTCAAGTGCAAAGCCCTTAGCTTGTATAGCAATCACATTGCTAGAGCAGCACAGTTGACTCTCGCATGCCGTGCATTTGGGAAGTTATTTTGCCTTAACACTGCTGGGTTGGTGTTTAGATTTTTGCATTCTGTGCCTCATGCCCCCGTTCTCCTGTGTCAGCTGAGTTCTCCACTCAAACTACACCTCTGACAATGCACCAGAGACTCCCATGATGCACCACTTCGGTTCACAAACAAGGGAGACGATGGTGCATTATGGGAGTCCAGCCCACAGAGACGAATGGGGATATGAGCCTCTGAACTATAACCCTCATGATGCACTGTTGCCAAATGGAAACTCTTTGGTTGTTAGCTTTATAGGTCAGTACACCCTTTAACATCAGCTGGAAACCCACAGGCAGCCAGTAGATCATGGAACAGTAATGTATTATGCACTGAACAAGTAAGTTACTGTAGGATAGGTATGCTTCAGTTTCTGAACGATGAGAGGTATAACCACATGGACAGCATCTTACCACAGCCTGGGTTACAAAGACTTGAATTGTGGTGAGTGATGATGCAGCCACATCCAAGAGGAACATTTGCCACGTTCTCACATTCCCACGTGATAAGTGGCCATTTCAGCTACTGCTGAAGGTTGCCAATGTGACAGTGGCTAGGAATCTAACCAGAGGTTGAAGTAAGAACCACTCAAAGCATTGGAGACAAACGAATGCCTGTGAAATAACGCATCTGAGAGAGAATCTCGGGACTTGTTCAGTATTGCTCACCCAAAATCTTTGCAGCCAGGCTGGGTGTGACCCTCCTTATGAGAGACAGAAGAATCCCATGCATTCCCTTGCACCCCAAGATCTACAAGAACAATGCTTTGTCTTTCTTTATAACCAGGACACCCCCTCTCTTGCTGTTTGTTTCATCTTGTAGATTTCCTTTTGCCATCTCTTCTTTTATCTGAGGCTCAATATGCATATCTGAGGAGGCATACCATGCCCAAGTGCCCAGACAGGGACATAGCTATCTGTCTCCCCTGTGGTCCCATCAGATGTTGGCTTAGAATCTTCCTTATATATCTATCTCCCAGAAATAACTTTCTTCCGCTAGCTTCCTGTAACCGTGAAAGCAGTGAATATTTTATCTTTGCTCACACGTAGCCTGAATGCTTTTAAAGGATGCCTTTTCTAAAGCAAGCTGCAGATTAGCTCAGGACGCTTGTCTGAATTGTAGCTGGTTAAACTGGGCCAGGAGTGAGACTGCGTCAAAGAGTTCAGGGTTGAATAGTTGGATGCACTTTCTGGATCCCTACTGTCTTGGGAGCTTCCCTGCACCCCTGGCTGAGCTAGGCCGTGCCAGGCTCTCTTTCCCCATTCGACTTCTGTTTCAACTGGGAGAGGGCTCCGTAATCCTAGGAACACTGGCAACAGAGGCAAGAGGCTGCCAGACAGCGAGGTGGGAAGGCTTCCTGATGCTGGCAGGAGGCCAGCAGTAGCTGAGGCAGGAGGACTCAGTGGTCTGGAAGCAGTAGGTCTGGGGATGACTGCATGTGTGCAGCAAAGGGGCCGTACAGAGGAGACCCCAGGAATCTGAGACTCCCAGGGCTGGAAGAGACCTCAGGGGGTCGTCGAGTCCAGCCCCCTGCCCAAAGCAGGACCAGCTAGAGTTGTAAGCAACTAGTTGACTATCTGATCAGCATATCCATGTCAGAGAGAGGCAACAAAGGGGGGAGCAGGAGCCAATGCTGGGGGGCACCGGTTCAAAAGCCAGATCTTCTCCCCCCCCCCCCCCCCCCGGCACCATCCTCACAGAGGGCAGGGGAGGCAGAGACGTAGCAGAGGACCCGGTTCCCTCCTCCTCCCCCCGCCCCACTGTGCTTCAGCCTGGGGCTCTTAATATATTTAAAAGGCAGAGCCGCAGTGGGGTTAGCTCCTGGGGCCGGGAACAGATCTCCAAATTCCCCCCCTTATCTACGAACTGACTGAAGCATGAGGATTTATAGCCCTTGTAAAAAGCAGGAAAAAAGTGTGTGTCCTGTGTAATGTAGCTGTGCAGAGTCTCATTATCTGTATAAATGTCTAATCTTTATTAAGCTCTTGACCTCTGTGTTGGCTTGTGTGACGGCATGTCAGGCTTCCCCCGCCTGCTGCACCCCTGTAGTAGCATGAACAGACTCCACCAGCCAGTAGAACAGAGGGAGTTTATTGCTTCTCCAAGATACAGCACAGCACAGATGTAATCTGGTTCCAGGGCAGGCCTAGGATGCCTCAGCCGCCCTTGAGATGGGGGAGACTGGGGGAGCCGCCCCTAAATCCCAGCCTCCTTGCTCAGGCTGTTTCCTCCATGATTCCAGACAGAAACTCTCTCCAGCCCTGCCCCCCAGCCAGGTGCTGGTCTCCGCCTTCCTCCCTTTGTCTCCCTCCATGGGGGGTGTCTGGGTTAATCCACATTTGGGAGAGTCAGTGAGAATCTCCCATCCCAGCGCAGGGGGACCCCGGGTCACAGAGCAGACAGCCCCCCACTACACCACAGCTTGTTGCGATGGCTGATGTGCAGAACGGCACTAAAACAGTCTCTGTTTTTCCTTTCCTACTCCTCTGCACTCGAGCATTGTGTTCTCAGTTTCAAATCAGGGCTGTGCATGGACCAAAGTTTAATTTCTTACAAAGATGTCCGGGGCTTTTCCAGAGTGGCCACAGTACCGGTTGAAACTCTCTGTACCGGGATTCTCTGGTCTGGGAACATCCATGGTCCGGCACGGATGTTGCAGGACCAAAGAGTCCCAGTGGCAGGACCTCCAGCGCATGGCAGCTGCCCAGTGGGTTTGGGAGACCCGGTGTGTGTCTTCCTGGTGTGGCTGGGATCTGTGGTAGCTGTGGTTCAGTGAGACAGGGAGCCGTGGTGTACGGCTGCCCGTCAGGTCCCAGAGCCACGACAGCATTGGCTGCCTGGCAGGGCAGAGGGAGCTAGCAGGAGGTGGGAAGCCAGGAGGCTAGCGGGCCAGGCTGGGGGGCCCAGTGGCAGGGGTCCAGAAATAACCTCCCTCATCCAGGTCCAGTCAGGTTCTGAGGGTGCTGGACCAGGGAGGACTTACCGATGGTTAGTTTTGAATGCGTCTCGACTCTTGCATCTATTACTAATGGTCCCTTGGTTTGAGAAACACAGCTAGTCTAACGTGCTTCTGTCTGGCTTGCAGTGCGGACATTGTTGGGTGCACATTTATCTTAACAAGCAAATTCATCTTTGTTAGATGATCTATTTTCTCAGTTCCAGGAACTGAACCGAAATCATCCATTTTATGTAAATTAGCTCACCGATTATCACAGAACCAAGAGCACAATAGCATGATAGTGTGTCTTAGACGGCAGTCGCCTTAACAGAAAGTCTCTCCTGATGAATCTTTGGGGACGTGCCTGGGGTTATGGAGGAAATTGTATCCATCAATTTTAATATTTCAAGAAATGTGCACGAAATGGTGCTACTCAGGATGGCTACAACAGAGAAGCTATACGTTTTGGGATGTCATTTTGACACTAAGGAAAGACACCTGGGATTCTGTAGCTCAATGTTATTTTAATATTGCTTTTGACTGTGAGTAAAGCTTTTAGAGAGAGGATTTGTTTTAATCCCTTGAGACTTTAGAATCATAGGACTGGAAAGGACTTCAAGGTCTAGATAATACTTAGTCTCCTACCAGGAGACTAAGTATTATCTAGACCAGCCTTGACAGTTTATCTAATCTGCTCTTAAAAACTCTAGTGATGGAGATTCCACAACCTCCCTGACAGGTAGGAATTTTTTCCTAATGTCTAGTCTGAATCTTCATTGCTGCAATTTAAGCCCATTGCTTCTTGTACTATCATCAGAGGTTAAGGAGAATAATTTTTCTCCCTCCTTCTTGTAACACCCTTTCAGGTATTTGAAAGCTGCTATCAGGTCCCCTCTCAGTCTTCTCTTCTTAGATTAAACAAACCCAGTTTTTTCAATCTTTTTCTCATACCTCATGTTTTCTAGACCTTTAATCATTTTTGTTGCTCTTCTCTGGTCCATCTCCAGTTTCTCCCCAACTTTCTTAAAATGTGGTGCCCAGAACTGGATATGGTATTCCAGCTGAGGCCTAAACAACACATAGTAGAACAGAAGAATTACTTCATAGACTTACTTACAACACTCCTGTTACTTCATCCCAGAAATGGTTGTGTGTGTGTTGATTGTTTTGCAACAGTGTCACGCTGTTGACCTTTATTTAGCGCATCAGATCCAGTGAGGAAGCTGGCCTATAGAGATAAACAAAATAGAATTATGGAAGTCAGAGATAGAAAACACGCATGCTGTTCATTGAAGGACTACTCCCTACAGTAAATTGTCAAAGATAAAATTCCCATTCATTTCAAGGGGACCAGAATGTCACCCTTAATATTTAGCTTCTTTATTTTTTTGTTTGTGATTAATTTTAGTTTTCATAAAGAAACTAAGAATGAAAAATGCAAAAACATAAATGATTTACAGCTCTTTCGTGCTACCAAATACTTCACGTTTTACAGGAGAGCGAGGAATATGATGCAATTCCACCACTTTACAGCTTGTCAAAGGTTCCCAGGCTGGACAATATAAAACCAGACAATATTGTACAAACATAACATCTTACAGTGAGGACACTAATACCCAAATAAATGAAAAGGCCTACGCAAATAGCCTACAAGGGAAGGAGAAGGCTTGGGTGGGATGGGAACAACTGGGGAGATTGGGTGGAATGAAAGTCTCGAATTATGTGAGCTAGCTCAGTATTCTTTAGCCAGATGTAACAAGGTCCTAATTTGTACAAATTCACACCAATGTTTTCTAGGTCATTAAACTAGGCTTTCTCCATCAACTCAGACAGGTCCAAATATCACTGCTCTTTTGTAGTGCTGGGTCTTCAATTTGTGTAAAGTCCCGCTCTTGGTAATCATTGAGGGCCTCAAAAAACAAAGGCTGTGTGGCGCAGTTAACCTATCAAAGGAAGTGCATTATCTAGGCCAGTGCCTTATTTGCCTTTCCAGACCACCACACCCCTTTAGGAGCCTTATTTGTCTTGTGTATCTCCAATTTTCATCTCACAAGCGACGTGTTTACAAAATCAAACAAAACTACAAAAGTTGCACTGTACTAAATTACTGAAAAATGGTTGATTTCCTCATTTTTACTGTATCATTATAAAATAAATCAATTGGCAAATCTTGTTCTTACATTTCAGTGTATAGTCTATAGTGCTGAAAATTGTTGTTGTCTGGAATGTTAGTTTGTACTCTCTTTGCTACTCCTTTTTATGTAGCCTACTGTAAAACTAGAGAAATGTGTAGGTGAGTTGATATACCCCTAGAAGACCTTTGTGTGCCACCAAGGGTTTGCATATTCCTGGATGAGCTGACAAAGTGGGTTTTGGCCAATGGAAGCTTATGCCCAAATAAATCTGTTAGTTTTTCAGGCTATGTCTACACTAAGTTTTGGTGACAAAAGTGCTGTCGACATGTAAAAGTGAAAACTGGTTAAGATGTTTTTCCTGCCTCCCATTTCATGCCCACATTGCCAGCTCCCCTGTCGGCAGATGGAGCAAAGCAATATGGGTAAGCATCCCACAGTGCCGTGTTGTGGGAAGGCAAGGGCTGATCCCTGCATTTCTTGAGATTCTCTCTTGAGTTCTCCCACAGCTTTCTCGGCTGCTGGGAGCAGCATCATGAGTAGCTTTGTGAGCTCTCTGTGCTGAGGAATGTCAAAGCAGCATAGCCATCTCTCCAGCCCTCCCCCTGTAGCAGCAGCCTGCTGCTGTGTTTCTAGCAGGGCAGAATAGGAGCATTCCAGTCATCTGTTTTTTGTTTGTTCCCCAAACGGAGCAGCTCGTTCAGCTGTCAGATACTTCCCAGGGCTTTGAAAGGGGACCGATGCATGCCTGCAGGGCACCAGAGACCACAAAACACTGAACACAGCCATCAGGGAAGGCATGGTGGGATACTGGTGGAAGCCAGTTCTCTCAACAAAACAAGCAACAGAGTCCAGACTGGCTCTTTGTCGACAATAAAGGGATGGGTAAAGACAAAAGTGTCTCTCGGTGTTTTTTCCGATAAAGGTTGCATTGTCGTGTGTACACTCTCAACTGTTTTGTTAACAAAAGGCACTTTTGATGACAAAACATGCCTGTGTAGACAAGGCCTAAGGTGTCACAGGACTCCTCATTGATTTTTGCAGATACAGACGAACACAGCTACCCCTCTGATACTGCCCTAGAATATAATTTTCAGCTGAGATTTGGTTGTTGAAACCAAGCACCATTTTCGCTCTTGTGTCCACCTTCTTTGACGGCTGCCTTACAGTCGGACAGTCCCTTGGCATATGTATCAGGCTTCCTTTATTGCAGAGCCCAAAAACATTAGCGGACAAGCCGCCCTCCTCTCCCTGCCTCCCCCACCCCCACCTTTCCACAACCTCTGGGGCATCCGATACATTTCAAATAGAATCGGTTACTGTATCAGGTATAGTCATATACTGTGCCATCAGGGTTCTTTGAAAAGTTGTGAGAACTTTCCTTTACATGCTTTCACAAAGAACTGCAAGGGAGTTCCTTTTCATTAGCAAAGTCTATGTGGTGCTATTGGGCCTAGGGAGGTTGAGGCATTTCCAAGGCTCCCAATAAGTCCGGAGCCTCTGGCAGTCGTCGGACATCCGGACCAAGCTGAAATGTCAATGGTTTAGTTGTAAGTACTGCCGCTCTGCTGAGGGTGGCAGGTCACATTGTTGCTTTACTTTTAGAAGAAAAACAAAAGACCTCATCCTTGGCTAATTGGGAGACAGCTTAGTCTTGTTTTAAAAGTTCCCATACAACATGGCTCTGGGGCTTTGAGTGCAGTTGTTCATGCTTATGTGCATAGCTGTAATGGGGCATGCAATTACAACTACAGACTATTGCTAGGAACAATTAAACAAGGCCAACGGTAGGCTGAGGAAAATAACGAAGGTGAAAGCTCGCCATTAGAATTTTGAAGCGAGCGATATGTATGATCAATAGGCTTGTGTCACGACAGACCAATTTCAAGGATGAGATGAATAAAATGCTTAGTCCTTTGACTAGCAGCTGTTTGTATTTTTTTTAACTTTCTTAGAGCTTGTAAGGGCTACTTAGCTCCAATCCCTTTGCTACGCACAGTAGCAGATACACACACACACACACACACATTAAAATCCTGCCCAAACATATTGCTGATACAGTGTTGTGTTGGGTTTTATTTTCCCCGGTTGCATCTGTGGTTTTTGGAAAGCTTGATTTTGTGTCAAGTTTTCCACCCTTGTAGAAGGAACCCCTCCCTTCCATGTGGTGAAATCTATCTCAATTTCTGTTAAATAACTAGGATCGATTACACTCGTTCTTGCTCTGTTGCTGACATGAGCACTCTCAACAACACCAGCGAAACACATATTCTTTGCTTTCCACACTAATGAGCCATCCTGAGTCGCTATATTAAATCAATTTACGCAATTTTTTTATTATTATTATTTTTAGCTCCCAGCCTTTCCTCTAAGCAAGCCTGTTAAAAAATAGTGGTAAATGACTGTGGGTAATCATTTTCTCTTGGCCTTTTCCATTAGAAATACTATTTGGGAATTGTTCTGCCAATTCTGTATTACTGTGGGAACATTTTCTGCAGAACTTTCTGTCACCGGAAGAGCTTTGTATGTGGGCTACTTTGCCAATTGTGCCTGTCATTTCTGGTTTAGTATTTGATTCTTCTTCCCTATTTGTTCCCCTTTATTCTTCACAGTGCAGGCATTTCTTGCACACCAGTTTATCTGCAAGAATGAGTAATCCCTTCTCCTGCAAGGATTAATGAGAGGAATTTTGTTACCTCGGTTATGTAGAACGTCAGACTAAATGTTGCCCCTTCTGGCCTTAAAATGTGTGAGTCTACAAGATCCTGCTTTTCTAAAAAACGGAGACTATTCAAGGAAGCTATATTTCTAATGGCATGTCATTCCTTTAATATTTCTGCAAATCCAGTGCCCTTCCCTTTAAAATTGGATTTGTCTCATGCTATTCCCCTTGAAAACCTCACTTTCACCAACACTCTTTTGACAAAATGAAGTCCTTTTTGATTGCCATATTGGGGACCCTTCAGAAAGTCAGGCCCTTTTGAGATGTGTGTCTGCACTGAAGTCATGGGGTGTGATTGTAGCTTGAGTAGATAAACCCAAGCTAGCTTGAATTCAGCTACCTCATGTCATGGAGTAATGAGGATGCGGCAATTTATGGGCTCACACTTTGGTGGTGTCTAACCCTCTGAGTAATTACCCAAGTTCTGGGGTGATTAAAACTAGCTTGTTAATATCTATGGGTGCATCTACACAGCACCCTTACCTCAAAATAAGCTGCGCCATTTGCGCTACACTAATTGCATAGCTTATTTCGAGGTAATTTCAAAATAGCTTATTTTAATTTCAAAATAAAGCGCTATTCTGACACATCCCTGAACCCTCCTCATTTGAGGGTTACAGGGATGCCAGAAGAGCGTACCCATTATTTTGAAATAAATAACGGACGCGTTTAAAGACACAGAATTGCTATTTCGGGATACTTCCAGTATCCCAAAATAGCCCCACTGTCTAGACTATGCCTGTGTGATCTGTAGTTAGTCCCCATGATTGCAGTTTAGACATTAACCCTCAGTTTGGCCACTCAGAAACTGCAGTGTCCCCAAATCACCGCTTACCTGCAAACGTCTTGGGACAGAGCGTTTGCTTCACCCAAGTAAGCTTTCGACTGGGTTTTTGTTTCAGGTGGCACAACATGCATTTTAATTTGCCAAGATTCCTCTGCAGTGTATGTCTCCCTCAGCAACAGGTATCCAGGTAACCATACCAATGTTATTCCCCAGCAAAGTGCCTGGAGCAACTTGTTTCTTCAGTCCTCAGGAAGAGCAGTTCAGCAATTACTGTACAGTTTAGTTTTCACTCTGGTGCTGAAATTGACATCTGAACAATACGGGTTTCTAGTTTGTCACTCAAAGCCAGGCACCTTCTAAAGCATCAGAGGTTTACACACAGGTCAAGATCATCTGAGCAGTCCTAGGTAAATTTCATTAAAACTCATAATTACAGTAGTGTTAAGATTATGTTGCATTGGATTGTATGTTGGAGGATTTTAAAAATACTTTCCCAAATGATTTCTGTTTGATATTATTAAAATGTTTATGGAAACATAAGTGCATGAAAGACCTCTCTGGGTACTCCTTGCATTTAAAAGCATATAGTAAGAAGCTTATAATAGTTTGCAACTATATGTGTATTGTTAATACCTTTGCTTTCTTCGCTTGTTTTTTGAAAGACAACCATCTTGTTGAGCGATTTGTGTAAATAGAAATATTTACCTTTTTAAAAAAAAAACAGGAATTTTCTCTCAAAAAAATCTACCTCTAATCATTTGTGAACACTCCGTTCCCACAATTAAGTGGCGCGTTATGTCGGCACTCAAACACATTATAACCATAGTAATACTGGCCTTGATTCTCCATGACCTTCGGCCATGGGCACGCTTGCTCAACCCCAGACTAAAGAGGCTGTAAAAGGTGACAATTTTTATTTGCCTTGTATTGTACTTTTTCCCAGCCCAGCTGTAAATAACTACTGAAGGTCACGGTCAATAGAGAACAAAACCCAGAATTTATACACCCGGAAACAATGTCCCTTTTTTTCCCCGTACTATTAGCTGATGAGCCTGTCTTTTTAAGACCATGTCAGCAGAAAGTCAGAGCAAATAAAGCAAAGCACAAAAAAAAAAGCCATGCTACATGATTCCAAAGGAAGGCCCCTGCCTTAGGCATGGCAATGGTTAAAATAGAAAATACCTAAAATATGTACATTAAATAGTTGTCAGGCGCAGGGAAAGAGAGCTTGTGGTGGTTGCTCCAGGGGTTATCTGACCTGTGCTACCACAAAGGCTTGATTGCCCTTTAATTTAAAAGCATGATGGTGCAACCCCTGAAAAGTTGATGGCAACATAGTACTGGCCTTACTTTGGCGAAGTCCTAACACACACGCTTGGGTGCTGCTGGCTGCAATGGGGCTTTTGAATTTGTCTCAAGAACATGTTTGAAGCTTTACAGACTATGAGGATGGGATTAAAGTCGAGCTTATGCCCAAAGGCCGTAGTGAAGCCGGGTCAGAAATAACAGCCAAGAGGCGACGTATGCCAGGTGAGGTGTCTCGTTATCAGAGAGAATCAGAAGTTGGAAGAGACTTCTTCTCATCAACCCTCCACTTGGTAGGTAGCCAGAAAGGAACCATTTCACGGGCCAGTCCCATTAAGGGAGGACTTTTGCCTGCTTTGTTGTATGGTCTTTGTCCAGGAACTGGCCCTGAGGTAGGCTTTATCTGTCGGTTCTACTGTCCCTCTTTCAGGTGTCCTTGTCCTCTAGAGCTGCGAAGGGGAATTCTGGCTTACTTATAATTAGGCAATTGTATGATGTTGGGGTCGGGCTTTAATTTTTTACCTCCCTGGAAATATTCTGGAATTTCAACTAAAAAAGCTTTTCAGTGGAGATTTATAAAAACTCTGCTGAGTTTCCACTTTGAGATTCCATATTTAGAAGGTCTTCTCTAGCTGGCCTGCATGCACGAAGAGCTTTCAGCATGAACACTTTCACATTTTATAATAACGGATGTAGCCTTTTTGCAGCAGCTGACCTTTGCAGCAGTCTCTGTAGTGATAATAGATCCTGTTTCCCCAAGTGGTGCTCTTTTATTGATGTGAAGACCTGCAGTTTCATGTAAGCAATCAAGGAATGCCCATTCTGACTCTTGGCCACGGTGCACTTATAGTTTGCATGTCTCAGTAGTGGGAGTCGGGCAAGTCATGGTCTCTGACGCATGTGTGTACTGATGGGCAGGGCTCGACAAATAATACAATCTACTCGCCCCGGGCGAGTAGATTGTAACCTGGAAGAGCTGGGTTCGGGCGATCTGAGCATGCGCAGATCGCCGGACAGTGCGGCTGGCGAGCAGGGCTCGCCATGGTTCGGCGAGCCCTGCTGATGGGTGTGTAAGGGCTGGATTTTCCAGCCTGGCTAAACAGTGCTCAGTGCAAGTTCATGAGGAGAAGGGAAAGACAAGGGGTATGTTTACGCTACGGGACAAGGTTGAACTAAGATATGCCACTTCAGCTATGTTAATTGTGTAGCTGAAGTCAAAGTATCTTAACTCGACTTTTGGCACTGTCCACGCTGCAGGAAGTCAAAGAAAGAACACTCTCCCTCCGACTTCCCTTACTCCTCATGGGAGTAGGACTACCGGCATCGACCCAAGTGGCCCTATCAGTTCGAATTAACGTGTCGTCACTAGACCGCTAGTTCGAACACTGGAAGGTCAACAGCAGCAGCTTCAATCTTTTCTGTAGTGTAGAGGTACCTAAAGGCAGTTGTAGGTCACATTGACATCTTTCCGGTCTCTCAAAGAAGACCAACATCTGACCCAGCTACCAATAGCTACATATGTCCCCTTTCGCCCCCTCACAGCCCAGTGTCGGGGAATCCTCCATTAGCTGGATTACAGAGCTTTGTATTGTGCATGTACAGTTACATATACGTTGTGCAGGCAGTGTGTGTGTGTGTGTGTATAAACATGTCTTTCTGTCTGCATCCATCTGTGAGTCCATTTGTTCAAAAACTCCTCCAAAACAGTAAGCACTACAGCCACCAAACATATTCAGTTTCCTCTTCTCCTACCTTAAAGCAAGATCAGGGTTTGGTTGTGCCTGGAAAACTGGAAGCCCTACAAGCCTTAGCTCTACAGGCAGGCTGGTTTGGCTGCTGGCTGGTAAATCTCCTGGCCACAGCCTGCCTCTGGCACCCCAGCCCCTCCCTGCCCCAACCCTCTGCCCCCCACTCAACATACTCAAATTCTCTGCCCCCTTCTTGCACCCATACCCCCTCCCAGATCTGTCACCCCAGTCTCCTGCCCCAGATCACAATCTCCTTCTATCCTAAGTCACATCCCAAACCCCTGCACACCAGTTTCCTGCCCTAGGTCACAACCACCTCGTTCACCCAAACTCCCTCCCAGATTCCATTTTCCCTCTTGCACCCCAATCCCTTACCCCAAGCTCCCTTCTGCACCCAACCTCCATCCCAGACCCCACACCTCCCCCATTAATATCATGGAAGAGTGCGGCCCTCGACCACTTTCCAAAATCTTGGAGTGGCCTCCCCAGTCAAAAATTCTTGCCCACTCCTGGCTTAGCAAATCTTCGGCTCAGATTCTGCAGGTAGGGAAAAAAAAGAAAAGTGATAGGACCAGGTCTTGCTAGCATTGTGGCTTTGCTCTTAGAAGCTCTGAAGCTGTTTATTTAAAATCTTTTTTCTTTAAATATAAATTATCCCCCCAACTGCAACTTTAAACATCTGTATGTCAGCATGGCAGAAGTGTTTCCCATGGGGAATGATTTGGTTAAAACCCCACAGGTAGCCTTCCTTCAGTTGATCTATTTTAATATTTGACTCTGTCTCCTGGATAAGACTGAGCCATGTGGATCCTGAGGAGTCACTGCATTTTAAGTCATAACACATCACAGGGACATTGCAGCTTTAAACCGTCGATTTGCTGTGCCTTGTAAAACAAGCATGATAAGCCTGAAACAATGATACCTACAAACTCTCACTGGGTATTTAGGCAGTGAGCTGCTGATTCTATACAATGTGGGGGGGGGGGGATTTTTGATTGGGACCCATTCCAAGATTTTGGCAAGTGGTCAAGATTTTGGCCCTGCACTTCTATGGAGGGGGTACAGGATCTAGGATGGAGGTTGGGTGCAGAAGGACATTTGGGTTGGGAACTGGGGTACAGGCGGGGATGTGGGGACTGAGAGGGAGTTTGAGTGAAGGAGGAGGTTGTGATCTGGGGCAGCGGTTGGGGTGCGGGATCCAAGAAGGGGTATGGGTGCAGCAGAGGATTCTGACCTAGGGGTGGGGTGTAGGAGAGGGCTCAGGATCTGGGAGGCAGTGGGGAGAGGGTATACAGAGGGGGTGATGACCTAGTGCAGGTAGTTGGGGGAAAGAGGGAGTGGGCTGCTAGAGGCAGACTCTGGCTGGGAGATGCTTACCTAGGCAGCTGCCAGCCAGCAGCCCTGCAGGAACCTGAGTGGCAGTCGCAGGCTGGGCGGCTGGCTTCTCCACATGGCTCTGCTCTGGGGGAGGGGGAGCGAGAGAGAGGGTTCACACGCTGCCTCTGCCCCTAGCAAAATTTCTCAGCTCCTATTGGCTGAAATCTGGCCAATGAGAGCAGAGAGATTTTGCTGGAGGCAGAGGGAGCATGTGAACCCTCCCCCTCCCTCTTCAGCATCCAGAGCAGAGAGTAGCCAGCTGTTTAAAATATGAGGTACTCTGTGCCTAGAGGTACTGGCAAGGCAGCTGGTGGCTTAGTGAGCCGGATCTGACTGTTCAAGAAAGAATAAGCAGGATGTGGAGGGGAGCTACTTTTTGTTGTTGTCTTGGGGTGGGGTGTTTGTCACTGTTTGGATCAGAACTTCCAGTGGATTTAGGTTGGGATTTGTAAAATAGCCTAAGGAGTTAGGTGCCCATATCACTGGGTGTTCAGTTAAAGCATCTTTGCCAGCTCCCACCATAAATATATAGAGACATTCAGACAACCCTTCAAACCGCAAATAAAACAATCACAGGAAAATAAATTTAAAAGGAGAAGAAAATGTTTGAATCAGCCAGATCTGAGCTCCTGAAGGGCTGTTCCATCCTTCTTTCAACAGCATGCCAAATGGATTATGAATTAGTTGAAACATGTTGAATTTTTCTGAATGTCTTTCACATGTGTGTTTCCAGTAGAGAAGGTACTTATCGGTTAGATGAGAGTTCTCAGCATCGCGCCTTTTTTCCAGGATAAGAATAACAGTATATAATAGTGGGGTTTGATTTTGTTTGAATACTAGCTTGATTACTCAGGGAGAGTAACTTCAGAATAGCAAGTGAAAAATCAACTTTCAACATTAATCTCTATTTAATCAATTAGTTTTCCCCCAAATATCAAAAGTGCAAAGAATTTGAATCACAACTATTATTGAAATATAGATCTGTTGGTATCAGATGCACCATGTGTAATTTTATTAATAGCCAAAAACCAAACTCAGGTGTGAATAGATGGTCTGATTTCAAGGATCTGATCTATTTTCCCCTTATTGTAAATCAGCCTTTGATATTTAGTTCTGACTGTAAACTATTTTATTCCCACATGTGATACAAAACATTCCATTGGCCTCCATATGTTCCATGGAAGTAATTTAATATATTTTAGAGGCTGTATAAAAAGGTGATGATTGCCTTGTTTTGATGGTTATATGACATGAGAAACTATGCAGTATTTAATAACTGAATATATTTATAGTTTTGATGGAGAGAAACCAATAGTCTTCTTGTAGACTGGGAGTTAATATATCTTTTCTCTGTTTGTATAATGAAGAAACTGAATATTTTTCCATCTGTGGTTTTCAATAAAATGTATTTTAATTAATTTCCTCCTGAACTGTATAGTTATTTATTTGGGAATAATTAGAATATTAGCCATGGCTTTATGTCATGTAAGAAATGACTTAATAATGTGAAATCTAATTGGAAGACAATCCAATGTTAAATTACACTGACACTTGTTTTTGATAAATAACCAGGGTTGTTGTATTGACCGCAATTCAGTTTTCAGTGTTGCCCTAGCATAATGTTGGGATTATTTCCTGCTGGTTTGGAAGCTGATGTGATGCCTTGGTTCCACTGTTGGAGACTTTTGCTATCAAGGCCCCATAGCACAAGGCCTGGTTGGAAAGTCGAGAGGCAGCAAGAGTCCAAGATACAGATGTGCATCAATGTCCCAGGAGCATTGGATCTGTCTCTGAGAGGCCCCCACTTCCACGTATGTCCTGCTCTGGGTAGTGGTTGACCTATATCAATTTAACCCACAATCTACGTGGCTCTAGAGGCGGCTCTTTCGTTAGTGCAAAGCCGAGGCGGTTAGGGAAGGCCAATGGGGGAAGCCTTGACATTCATGGATTCATTTGGTGAGCACTGGCATGTGACAGGATGGGGGCTCCTCAAATGGGGGCTCCTGGTCTCCTAAGTTTAGTTCTGTGTTCGGCTGCCCGTTTAGCTTCCCACGTTGTTGCTGCAGATGGATATTAGCCCCTGATGCGGTGGTTGTATAAGCTGCCTCGTGACTGTGTTTCAAAATGGAGAGCCCGGGGTTGTGACCAATTTCCAGTGTGTGTTCTCCCCACATAATTCCCTTAGCCACAGTATCATTCAGTTCTAACCACCAGGGATGTAAAATCCTGTTTAATTAGCTACATGTGGTTTAACCAGTTAACCGATTAAAGGGGGGAATGCCCCACCACAGGGCTGGATTGCCCCTGTCCACCACAGGCAGGGGGTAGAGCAACCCCTATCTATGGCAGGCCCACCCATGGTGGGTGGGGACTTGCTCCAGCCTCTACTGGCTCACTGATTAAACTTCCCATCCCTACTAACTAGGGTTGTAAGATACTTTCACCAAAATCCCGAACATGGCAGGGGAAAAAATTAGTTGAGCAAAAAACGGGGCATGAAAGTTGTTCAGCCCCCCCCCCCCCAAAAAAGGTCACTGCACCTTTAAATCCCCCCGCTCACCACTCCCTCTAGCCCCGCCAGATGCGGCAGGGGAAAAATGTACCCACCAGCCTTCTGTCTGAGGAAAAATAGAAAATACCGGACATTTTGTATATCCGGTATTTTCTGTTTCTTTTTACTAGACGGGCCACAAATACTGGGCTATTGGATGAAAACCGGACACCTGGCAACCCTACTACTAACCATTCACGGGGATAGAGGAAAGGAGCTGTGCCATGACATAAAGAGAAGATTATACAATGTAAACAGTTGTGTTGATTCCGAAAGAGACGCTGTGCTGTTCTGCTCTTTCAGAGTGTCGCTGTGAGGTGAAACTGCAGCCCATTGGGAATATCAGATCTCTAGCAATAGATCCCTGCTGTGCAAGCCTCCTTGTCTCTCTTCTAAAGACTGCTCGCTGCTTTGGATTGTAACGAATCAGCTTTCTACTGAAGGGTTCCTTGCTGGAAGCAGTTTCATTCACAGAAGTGTGTCGGGAAATGTGTAGTCCTGCTTCCAGCCCAGGGACAGACTGCATGGCTTGTCGTGGTCCCTTCCCGGCCTGCATTTTCATGATTCTGGACAAGCCAAGCAAATGGTAAACTTCCTACTGATTGCAATGCACGGGGCGTCTCTTTGTGTTCCATTTCCTGGAAAACAAAATACACTATGTCTGCTGGACATACATCCGTTAAAAGCTGCCACGCAATGCTGGGGGTTTATGAGCTAACCTTGCCTCAGAGAAACAGGAACCTGCCAGATTTAAGGAGACCTCACTTAGTTTGGAACAAAATACAGGACTATGTAGCACTTTAAAGACTAACAAGATGGTTTATTAGATGATGAGCTTTCGTGGGCCAGACCCACTTCCTCAGATCAAATAGTGGAAGAAAATAGTCACAACCATATATACCAAAGGATACAATTAAAAAAAAAAAAAGAACACATATGAAAAGGACAAATCACATTACAGAACAGAGGGGGGATGCGGGGAGGGGGGGAAGGAAGGTACATGGCTGTGAGTTAATGATATTAGCGGTGGGGAAGGGGAGATGTCTGTGAGTTAATGGTATTAGAGGTGATAATTGGGGAAGCTATCTTTGTAATGGGTAAGGTAGTTGGGGTTTTTGTTCAGCCCCCTGCGTAGAGTGTCGAATTTTAGCATGAATGCCAGTTCAGAGGATTCCCTTTCAAGTGCAGATTTGAATGTCTTCTGAAGTAGGATGCATGTGATTAGGTCATTGAGACAGTGTCCTTTCTGGTTGAAATGGCAAGAAACTGTTTTTTCTTTGTGATCCTGTCTAATATCTGTTTTGTGGGCATTGATTCTTTGGCAAAGTGTCTGAGACGTTTGTCCAATGTACATAGCAGACGGACACTTTCGGCACATAATAGTATAGATTATATTTCTGGAGGCGCAGGAATATGTATTCTTGATCTTATAACTCACTTGGTTAGGCCCAATAATGGTGTCAGCAGAGTGAATATGTGGACAAAGCTGGCAACGGGGTTTGTTGCAAGGGAAAGTACCAGGGTTGCTATTAGTGTGGTATGTCCTGTGGTTGTTGGTAAGGTTAGGTGGTTGTCTATAGGAGACTATGGGTCTGTCTCCCAGAGCTTCTTGGAGTTTAGTATCCTGTTCCAGTATAGGCTGTAGTTTATTGATAATGTGTTGGACAGGTGTAAGTTGGGGGTTGTAGGTGATGACAAGTGGTGTTCTATTGTTGGTTTTCTTGGGTCTGTCTTGAAGTAGATGGTTTCTAGGTATTCGTCTGGCTCTTTCAATTTGCTTTTTTATTTCTCCGGGTGGGTAGTTGAGGTTTATAAATGCTTGGTAGAGATCCTGAAGTTTCTGGTCTCTGTCAGTGGGATTAGAGCAGATGCGGTGGTATCGAAGGGCTTGGCTATAGATGATGGATCGTATGGTGTGTGCTGGATGGGAGCTGGAAGCATGTAGGTAACTGTATGAGTCAGTGGGTTTTCTGTAGAGGGTGGTGTCTAAATTTCCATTGCTGATTTGTATTGTGGTGTCCAGGAAATGGATCTCTCGTGTAGAATGGTCCAGGCTGAGATTGATGGTGGGGTGTAGGTTATTGAAATCTCTGTGGAATGTCTCCAGTGTTTCTTGGCCATGCGTCCAGATCATAAAGATGTCATCGATGTAGCGTAAGTAGAGAAGGGGTAAAAGGGGATGGGAGTTGAGGAAACATTGTTCTAGGTCAGCCATAAAGATGTTAGCATACTGTGGGGCCATGCATGTACCCATGGCTGTGCCGCTGATCTGGATGTATAAGTTGTTCTCAAACTGGAAATAATTGTGGGTGAGAACAAAGTTACATAGGTCTGCTATCAGGTTGGCAGTGGTGTCCTCTGGGATAGTGTTTTAATAGCTTGTAATCCGTCTTCATGTGGGATGTTGGTGTATAGTGGTTGTACATCCATGGTGGCAAGGATGGTGTTATTGGGGAGGTTATCGATGTTTGGGATACTTTGATACAAGAACTTTCTCAGCACACTGGAGAGCTGGAGAATTTTACCTCTTGAACTTCTGAACCAGAGAGTATGCCAGCCTTTTGGCTATCAGTGCTCTTAGAAGTCTTGCCACAGACCCTGTACTTCTGAGTATTACATCACAGCGTGAGGCCTAGTCTAATGGTGTGACACAAATTGCAATAAAAACAACCTTGCTTTCCATGTGGCTGCGCTTCTCGGAATGACACAAACACCCCAACAGCTATGGAGCAACCATGTGATAAGCCAGATAGAAGGAAATTCCTCAGAATTAGAGCAGCATATGTTGTCCTTTATCACTAGCTCCACAGCATTGGACAGCTGGAGAGATTACAATGGGCCTGGTAATGTTACCCAGTGCGGAGGAATTCACGGTATAAATACTTATATCTTCCTGTTCCTTCATGTGCCTGGTCTATAATGGCACATGTAATGTTGTGTAACCCACACACCAGCTGAGGTCATATCTACACTAGGAAACTATTTTGAAATTAGTAAATTTGACTTCTCTCCCGATTTAACAAAATTGAACTAGCGTGTCCACACTATGGGGAAGCCTCAAAATTAATCCTAGGCAAGATCCTGTGGATGGAGATTATTCTGGCGAGGCTGGAGCATCCCCTGTCCACAGCAGGTCTTGTGGATCTGCTCCAGCCCCCGCTGTTTAACTCTAACTGGTATCCTCACCCATGAGGCTTACCGGTTAACTAATTAACCAGTAACATCCCTAATGTCCATCTCTGTGCCTTGATCCGCAGAATGCTTCCTCTGGTCTGGTACAACCTCCAGCGGCAAAGCTGGTCCAGGGTGAGATGAAGAGACTCATGGACTTAGCTCTGGATGTTTCTGGTTCCGATCGTTGATGTTAGGCGAAGTGGTGGCTCTCCGGTATAGTGATACACCATAGATGACTGATCAGGGAAATGGACGGCAGTGTAGGAACGGATGAGAACTTGATTGGAATATAGTACTTGGTTCTGCAAAGTCCCGGTACAAAAAGGCCTCAGTCAGATGTGAAATGACTCGGCACTATGTCGTTTGGGTTCATATACAAGATGCCCCCCTTACTCAGATGCCATAGTTCTGGAGATGTCACATACGTTGTGAAGCTAGCTCTATGTAATTCATGTCCTTTTATTTGTAAACAAGGACATGAGGAATCAAGAATGATCTCGTTAATGTGCCACTTGTAACTCCTACCACTCAAGGGTATCTGACTGCTTTCTTCCTCCGTTCGGTAGCCACTGCCGTGTTCTTACAAGGGGGCCACAGTTAAGGAAGGATGAGAAATGAGGGGAGCCGGTGTAACTGGACGTAGTTGCGATTGACTCCAGCAGAAAGCAAAGTCCACGTGCTAGTTGTGAAGCGTTCCATCTCTGCAGGAGGTCCTCCACCCAGTGTCGCCAACCCCACATGCTCAACCATCATCAGGCAGGCCTCCCAAAATTAGGAAATGGGCTTAAAAATCAGGAGACGTAGGGTTTGTTGCTGTTTTTTAACGAGAAATTTTAGGTTCATTTGACTTGTCTTCTGTGGGGGTTTTTTTCTATTTTTTTTTTTTGAGTCTGCAGGATTTAGGGATGAAATCCTCATCCCATTGCAGTCAATGGTATTTTGTTGTACTTTCAACCTTTTCTCTTGTACCAGGAGGACCAGGAAATTGCGTTTTTAAATGAAGATTTTCTCATAATCACCTCGCTGCAGAAGCGGGGGCTTTAGGAGACACATCGCATATTGTAAGGCTCACACTAAAATCGTGTAAGCTGGCAATCCTGAGCATTCACTTCACTTTTCCTGGCTTTTCTTTCACTCTCAGATTACAGGGTTAGAGATAATTCCTTTCAATGCGATTTAATTATGCCACTAGACAGTGCTCCTACATTGTTTTGATCTTATAGCCTACTTACCACTATTATGTGTAGGAGAGCATTTAAAAAAAAAAGTGAAAGGGTTACTCCTTTCGTCTAATGAGCACCAGTTATCCATTGCAGCAGAAATAACTGCAGAAGATGGAAGCAATCGGGGGATTATTAAAGCTGAGACCCAGCTATAGTTGTCCTCAATTGAAAAATACATATAGGAGCTTTCTGTTTACAAAAGATCAAGGATTTCTTTAGGGCAGTGGTTCTCAAAGTGTAGTCCGTGGACCGCTAGTGGTCTGAAACCGTGGGCCGTGGACTTGGGACTTGCCCCTTTCTCTCCTGCAGTGCGGAACCCGTGCTGTGTCCCACCCGCTGCACCGGTGCCAGCTTCCTGCTCGGGATGTGGAGGGTGAGCTATGGAGGCTAGATCTGGATTGCAGGGGAAGGAAATGGTTGTGTGCGCTGCTGCTCCCTTCCCCTCCCACCCCAGCTGGGGGAATGGCAGCTCAAGGACACCACTTGCCTATATATACACCACTTGCCTAGAGGTTTTCTCTGCCGCTCCCATTGGCCAGAACCATGGCCAATGGGAGCGGTGGCAGCAGCGCCTGTGAGTGGTGGGGTATGTGGCGCCAGGTCAGCGCCTCTTGTGCCAGACCCTGTATCTTCTCACCCTCACATACCCCCTCCCACCAAGACCCCGCATCCTTAGCCCACTCCTGCACCCATTTTGTCATCATGGGTACTAGGCTGCTGGTCCGCGGAAAGGTCTGTGTTAAGCAGGGTGGGCCGCAATCCAAAAAGTTAGAGAACTCCTGCTTTAGGGGTAAATATCTGTTCATGAAAGGGTTTAAGGGGAATGCTAACGCTGATGTCTGTGATGTTTTTAGAAATCTGTGTTTCATTTTTTAATTTCCACATTTCTTTGGTGGTTCCCTTTCCCTCTTTTTGTGCTATTATGATAATATCTTGTTTTCGCCTGAACAGTTACACCCTAAAAAGGCTCTAAAATTGAGGGCGGCTTATCATCAAATGGCAAACCACAGCTGTGCTCTGTGGTGTAAACTATTAGGAGAAAAACTGTATATGATTTTAGCTCGCGTAGTGTTTACATTTGGTGCCAGAGATAGTTGAGCATTTTTGCAATGTGCATCTGCAGTGCAGTCCGGGTTACCAAAAAAAAAAAAAAAAAAAGAGTACAGTATCCTTTGAAATCTATACAGGATCTTGCTTACCCTTCTGGGTTTAATTTTAGAATACAGAGTTTATCAACAAGAGGGGGAAAGGTTTTTGTATGTTGTGCTCTCTATTTATATGTGGACATCATTCGTTAGATTTATCTATATGGGCAAATTCTTGTTTCTGTTTTAGTTTTCTAAAAATTCTGCTCAAGTGAAATATATTGATGATGCAGATCTGAGGTCCCTGATATTGTTACCCTGGTGTGGAATTGTAATGGTGTGGATGGGCAGCTGGGTATGTGTTGGATGGCGGTTTAATACTGATAACTGTGTTTAATCACCATGAAAGTGCCTGGACTATAGGATACTTAAAATAGAACCTATTTCCCTCCACAGCTTCCCAAACAATGCTTTGGAGGATAGAGTCAATATTCAAAATGATCTGGACAAATTGGAGAAATGGTCGGAGGTAACTAGGATGAAGTTTAATAAGGACAAATGCAAAGTGCTCCACTTAGGAAGGAACAATCAGTTTCACACATGCAGAATGGGAAGCGACTGTCTAGGAAGGAGTACTGCAGAAAGATATCTAGGGGTCATAGTAGACCACAAACTAAATGAGAGTCAACAGTGTGAGACCGTTGGAAAAAAAAAAAGCAAACCTGGTTCTGGAATGCATTAACAGGAGTGTTATGAGCAAGACATGAAAAGTCATTCTTCCACTCAACTCTGTGCTGATTAGGCCTCAGTTGGAGTATTGTGTCCAGTTCTGGACACCAAATTTCAAGAAAGATGTGGAGAAATTAGAGAAGGTCCAGACAAGGGCAACAAAAATGATTAAAGGTCTAGAAAACATGAGCTATGAGGGAAGACTGAAAGAACTGGGCTTGTTTAGTTTAGAAAAGAGAAGACCGAGAGGGGACATGCTAGCGGCTTTCAAGTACCTAAAAGGGTGTCACAAGCAGGAGGGAGAAAAATTGTTCTCCTTGGCTTCAGATGCTAGGACAAGAAGCAATGGGCTTAAACTGCAGCAAGAGAAGTTTAGGTTGGACATTAGGAAAAAGTTCCTTACTGTCAGGGTGGTGAAATACTGGAATAAGTTGACTAGGGAGGTTGAGGAATCTCCATCACCGGAGATATTTAAGAGCAGGTTGGACAGAAACCTGACAGGGATGGTATAGACAATGCTTGGTCCCGCCATGAGGGCAGGGGACTGGACTTGATGACATCTCAAGGTCCCTTCCAGTTCTAGTGTTCTAGGATTCTATGATTCTAACCTAAGACATGCCCGAATGATCTCCACTCCCACCTTCGAAAACTCGTTTCTCATTGTCCAGTGTCATGTTCCCTCAATTCCTTCTGGAATGTGAGTTCTTCCCTCCCAAAGCCTCCCCTCCCCCAACAAAACTCCTTTACCACCTGCACCCTCAGTGAACAACATCCCCCAGCTACCCGAAATCTCCCAGGTCCCCCTTGCTTGTTTGTGATCCTGAGTGTGACTGAACAAGTTATTTGCATGTTGATTAGAGAGTAGTATTCTCCCAGGGTTCATTCAGCCCTGGAAGCAGGAATGCTTTGTGAAGCCACACCGTCTGTGCAAAGTTGCATGATCACTGCTGGACCCCTTATGAATGCATCTTACTACTCCCTCCCCACCACATGGCTGGCCAGCATCACCATCTAGTGCAGGGCTCGCCCCTCCCAAGATGTTTTTTGGACAATGAGCATGCTCATTGGGATGGAGCAATCCTTCATCACAATGACTATACTTGGTCCTAGTTCAGGCCATGTGTTATGGAAGGCAGGCTGCTTGTATCCACCAGCACTAGAGGAACCTAGATACCAAAGCCGAGTAGCACGAGCAGTTAGGGCCTTTTTCAGGGAAAATGACTTATAATCTATGACTATATTTTGTGAAGGGATACAGCATTTGCATAGTTTGGTGTAACATAGAAGGATTAAATAAAACATCACATTGTATCAATAATGATATTGTATTCAGTCTGTCATCCCACCACTAGGTGTCTCTCTGTGCTGCAGAGAATTCTGAACAGGTCCTCCCTGGTAAACAAGAGACAAAACTGGAACTCAAGCTCTACTGGAAATCTGTTAGGGTATGTCTACACTAGCCCCCTAGTTCGAACTTGGGAGGCTAATGTAGGCATTCGAAGTTACAAATCAAGCCCAAGATTTAAATATCCCGCGCTTGATTTGCATCTTTCCGGATGGTCACCGTTTTTGAAATTTACAAGTCCGGACTAACTGCCCGCATCTACATGCAGCAGGGACCCAGTAGTTCGAAATAAAGCCCTAAATCGAACTACCTGTTAAAAGCTCATTCCAGGAGGAATAACAGGTCGTTCGAACTAGAGCTTTAATTCGAACTACCGGGTCCCTGCCGTGTGTAGACACGGGCAGTTAGTTTGGACTTGTACATTTCAAAAATGGCGACCGGCTGGGAAGATGCAAATCAAGCGCGGGATATTTAAATCCCAGGCTTGATTTGCAACTTTGAATGCCTATATTAGCCTCCCTAGTTCAAACTAGGGGGCTAGTGTAGACATACCCGTAGAGTGTTGTGGTAGGGGCCCAGTCCGGTCCAGCTGTCGCGCGCGCCAGGCCATGTAGAGCCCCGTGGCTATGGGGGAAAGGGCGATGCGGGCGGGGCAGGGATGCGGGCGGGCCGGCGCTGCGGGAGCTGGGCGCGCGGCTCGTGATGGCAGCTGTAAGGGATGCCGCGTGCCCCTTACAGCTGCCATCAGGCGCCCCCCAGCAGTTGGCGCCCTGGGCAGCTGCCCGGCTCGCCCATGGCTCTGTCCGGCCCTGTGAATTGGGTGCACATGTGAAATACCCAGATGACCATTTGCACAGGCAACTGTAGTAATTGCTTGTACCGTGTTTGAATGTTCAGTAGTGAAAATCTGGTCCTCAAATGTGGTGGTTAAAAAATGGCTTTGTATAAGATAAGCCTTTCTGCCATGTGTTTTTTTTAATGTAATGGTACGTGATGACAGTGAAGCGAGAGTTAGAATGCTCAGGATGAGAACCACCACCAACAGAACCCAATTAGATTTCATTTTCAGCAGGTCCTAATTCAAGAAACAATTCCTGTTACTGTAGGATCCATTGGCACATGAAAAATGTAGTTTTCTAATTCTAATTCTACCTGTCTGATTTGCACATCTGTGTATTCATAGCATTGTGCATTCTTCTGTTAACTAGGGATGTTTAGTATAGAGCCACTTAAACGATTAATCGATAAACCTAGGCTTATCAGTTAATCCAGGCAACTACATGCAACCTCCCTCCCCTTTACTGCCTCTGTATCAGGGGTAGCAATTTGGGGGAGGTGGGAGCTGGTGCCTGTGGGGAGCTGGCTTTTAAGCTGGCTCCCCACATGTGCCGGATCCCGCATAGCTGCCTGCCTTCCCCTCACTCCACGCTGCCTCTCTATCAGTGGCAGCAGCGCGTTGGGAGCAAGTGGGAAGTCAGCGCACTCTCTGTCCACAGGGAGCATGGGCCCCCTGCAGACAGGGGCTGCTATTGCCCTTCGCTGCTGCCTCTGTATCAGAGGCAGCAGCGCAAGGCGGCAGACGAGAGCCGGTCTCTGCATGGAGCTGATTTTTAAACTGGCTCTGCCTGTCACCTCATGCTGCTGCTTTTTATACAGAGGCAGCAGTGCAGGGTGGCAGGGGGAGTGAGACCAGGAACGCACTGGCTGCCGGCCTCACCCCTGGGGAGTAATTTAGGAACCATGTAACCGCTAAAAATAGTTGTGGCTATGTGATTACTAAAATACAGAATCTCTAACATCCCTAATGTTAACACGTGCCCTGGAGCAATGTTTTGAGAGCTGCTCTGGTAATACAAACCATAAAGGGTGGTAGGTCCCTGGACTGCTTGTGAGGTTGGATTGTTCTAGCATGCCCGTGAAACTGCCACCAGGCAGATTTGAACCTGAGACCTCTGGAGCTTAGTTTAGCCTCTATAGCTTGAGCTATAACGCCAGCTTAGGCTGCGAGCTCACTCGCTCTTATCTCTCGCTGTAAATGCCACTCCATGGGACAGTGAGCCACACCCACTAAGTGTGCCTGGGTTACACCTGCACAAAAGAGAAATTGTTTGACTACTGCAGGAGGCAGGCTTCTTTGCACTGATTAGTGCATGGTATTTGAAAGCACCCTCAGAATATGTTACTCACACAACACGCTCAAGCTGGAAATAACGGAACAGTTCATCATGGCAGTGGCTGATCCATTCCTTGAGGCATTTTCCAAACTGTTCAGAGGTCCCTTGGAATGCTTGGCCTGTTGAGCGATTTAACCGGTTGAACACCAAAGCTTTAAAAGCAATACTGCTACGTCTCATGGGTATTACTTATAATGCCACCTAGCCAGTAGTTTGGGGGTCCGAGCTGTAAAGATGAACAGTTATAGCCAAAAGAAGCTTTGAACTGCACTGCTGCATATTATTCAAAGTGCTGGTTACGATTGTCTATTTTAAGAAGAGGTCATGTCAAGACATGTTTCTTCTATTATTCCAATGCAAATAATGAAACAACTGTGACAGAATGATCAAGATAAAAGGTGTTAGAAAGAGCTCTCTAAGAAAAGAGGCAGTTTTAAAAACAATAGGATGGATCATCAGCAGGTGTAAATTACCTAGCCCTGTTGACTTCTGCCGTTCAGGCCAGCTGATGATTTGGCCATGATGCTCATCAGCGTTATCCAGTTTTCCCAGTTCAAAACTTCGGCGGAACTCTTCAGAACATGGGCTCTTCCAGTTGGTAGTCCTGAAGCTGCTCCCACAGTATCAGTTGCAATCCTGTGATTGCAATGTAGACAATGTCCTAACTCCTCCTCCGATCCCACTATAATGTGAGAGGAGAAGTTGGCATTCCCCAGTGCTGGGTTTAATGTCGTAGTTTGGGTATTAGCTATGTACATGGTTTAGAAACTTGTGTCTGTCTGTCTTGAGTCTGTCCAAGAACTCCTCTTAAACGGTAAGAGCTAGGGGGCACCACCTTTGGGATGCAGTTCCCTCTTATTCTAACTTAAATCAAGGCTGGGATTTGGTTCTGCCAGGAAAACCAGAAGTTCCAGGAGTGGAACTGTTTTCCATAGCATGGAAAGGGAGGCGCTGTTCAGAGGGACACGATACTCACAGTGGCTACTGGAGGCAGCGAACCAGTAGAGGAGAGCTATATCGCAGTGACCACTGGGGACAGCCATACCACCAAGGGCTGGGGCTTGCCATCTTGCCTGCCTCCAGACTGGGTAAGTGGGGAGAAAGTCACCAGCGGGGAGGGAGAAAGTGAGTGGGGTGTGCGGTCCCTGCTGCCCTAGGATGCCCTTGGGGAGAAGACAGCAGCCACACCCACCTTCTGCCCTGAGCCTCTCTTCTCCCAACACCCCCCCCCCCCCACACACACACATCTCCAGCCCCCTGTCCTGAGCCCCTTCTCAAACCCTGACTCGGACTCCTGCACCTCCCATGTCCTCAGCCTCCTGCCCTGAGCCCTCCACCTCCCCAAGGCCCTGTCCTGAGTCCTGCACCCCCTCCCCCCACACCTCCAGCTTCGTGCCAGCAATGCTGGATAAGTCTTCTAGTATTAAACAATTCTGCATGTCTGTGGTGACTTTGACCTACAGGCCAAGATACATGGTGTATTAAAACAAGTATTGCTAGCAGAAAACTAAGCTAAACCTTACCAGACAACACATTAAAAAAAAAGCAACTTACCAGAGCCCAAAATGTCTTCAAAGGAGCTGAGATCTTAAACATTTTTTACGAGTCTTTTATGACTGTCTCAGCCACCTTTTATCTTGCTCCGTTTCCCCATCGTGACTAATGACGCCTGCTTGGAGGGGGCAGGCATGAGCGTTTGCAGGAGTTGCTGCGGTTACAAGCAGCTACGGTTTTTCCTCACTTCAGCAGACATGACATTTCTTTCCTCGCCTTCCCTCCCCCTATTCCTGCTGCTCCTAAGGCCAGAGCCGGATTTTCCAAACCTAGTCACCTACTTGATCTGCGTGCGTAATTTCCATCTGCTTTAATGGAAATGGCCCAGATGTACCGAGAGGAGATTGCGTCTCTTGTTTCTCTGTGCTCCCACCTCTCAAAACGACTGCCCCTACCGTTTTACAGTCGCCATCTTGCCCAGGATGGGGAGCAACTTGTCTGCCTGGGGGCACTCTGATGAGGAGCAACAAAGTGTAGGGCACACTGCAGGCTTGCTGGCTCTCGCCTTTCGCACAAAAGCCAACAGCCAGCACACAGCTGATAAGTGTTGGCAGGAGTTTGCTCCCCTAATTATTCTTCCTTGCATGCATATGCAATTTTAATATAGTTCCACTTATCAGCCCTGTTGTTATCAGAGGTGCATGGACTGACCTGCTAATCGTAACCAAAAATGAATGGAAATTATAAGTAGGCAAGACTGTGGTCTCCGGAGCACTCAGCAAGCAGCTTCAAAGGGGAACTGAAAAGGGAAGCAGCATGTGTTGCCCATGCAGCTGTAGATAAAGCGGGCCCAATGTCAGTTACCGAGGGGCGTGGCCGGGAGGCAAGAAATAAAATGGAAGGAGCGTAAATAGGAGGTGAAGCACTGGCCTTGGGGAGACGCGGCGCCCTCTTCAGCCCCCGACAGCTCAGCAAATTGCAGAAACAAGACTCTTGCATTTCAAAAAGAAGAAAGTGCATACTTTGCGAGTGTGTGGTGGCTCTAGAAAGAGAGAGGCTTCAGCAAGGCCAGGCAAATCAATTCCACTTTTACCATCTCCCTATATCGTAGGGAATAGATCCTCACGTGAATTGTGACTAGGGATATTAAAGTGCTTTTATTTGTGTAAATGTGTAACCGCTGAATTTTTCAGTAGTTGCATGCTCCTGTTCTCCCCTCCCTCCTCCTCTTCCTACTGCTGCCTCTGATAAAGAGGTGGCTCCACAGAGGCAGGGTTTCACAGGGAGCCACCTTAAAATCTGGCTGCCCACATGCACCAGCTCCAGCCTCTCTCCTCCCCCTGCTGCTGCTTCTGATACAGAGGCAGCAACTCGAGGTTGGGGGTGGGGAAGCTGCATGTAACCTAGAGGATTAACCAATGAGCCCAGATTCATCACTTAACTGTGTGCTCGGGTACATGGTTACATCCCGAATTGTGACATCACAGTTGCAGCAGCGTGGCATCAAAGAATCCATTCAGAGTTACACCAGCTATGTATCTGGCCTGGCCACTGTGGGTTATTGCCAAATAGCTCCATGAGTTTATTTAGATACTTCACAAAACATTTTTCATTCATCTTTTGAGAAGTTTTCTTTAAAACGCCACAGATCCATTTTGGCTGTCGAGATAAAATATCTTATCAGTACAGAGGGGCAACAGAGTCCATAAACATGCTTTCATGTTGGTGAGGCTAAAAGAAAGAACCGATGAGCTTGTCTTGAATATCAAAAAATTGGTTGGCGTGTATTTGAGTTGCCTGTACATACATCTCAAGAGAGAGGCTTTTGAACATGATGTTTCTTAGCCATAGTTTGGTAAGTCACACTTAAATAGTACTGCGATAAACACATTCAAAGTGAATCTATGGAAGGCTGCTTGGAGAACTGGCCAGAAGATACATAGCTCTATAAAATAGAAATAAATTGTTTATACGTGCAAAATGAAACTGGTTCAATGAACACATTTTCTTTTGTACAAGTACATGCAAAATAAAATATCATTTAATCCATTCCGTATGTATAGCAAAGGATCTTTAAAAGGATGTTTATTGGTTTTCAGGCTAATGCAATATTGGTGGGAGAAAACTGTATAGACAACAAGAAAAAGATTTATAGAGCGGGAAAAGAGGATGGGTAGGAAAATATTCATGATCTGATCAATTCTGGCTTTTGCGCCCTGCTGCTTCCTGGAGAGAAATCACATCCCACTGCCTTCAGGATAATAAATTGATAGTGTTCATGTGTTTGAGCATCTATACACAAAAAAGAACTTAATTCTGAGCTGAAGTTGCTCCTCACAGTAAAAGAGACATTATAGAAGGAAACCCTAAGGCTACGTCTATACTGTAGCCTTCTTGTGGAAAAGCATATGCAAATGAAGCGCAGCATGGAATATCGCCGTGCTTTATTTGCATAAGTAATGAGCAGCCGTTTTTGTGCAAAAGGCTTTTGCGCAAAAACGAGCCACGTAGACAGCTCCTTTTTGTGCAAAACCCCCCTCTTGCGCAAGAGCCGTTCTTCCTCGTTAAGGTGGTTTCAACCTTTTTTTTATTTGGGGATCCCTAAAAGATTTCACAAGCAGGAATTTCCCTTTGGAAATTCAGCCTGTGCTCTGCAGACCCCTACAATAGAAGTCGTAGACATGTAACTGATTGAACAGAATTCAGCTATAAATATATCTATATTTTTAACGGAGATTGCCTATCTCCTAGAACTGGAAGGGACTGTGAAAGGTCATCGAGTCCAGTCCCCTGCCTTCACAGCAGGACCAAGTACCATCCCTGACAAATTTTTGCCCCAAATCCCTAAATGGCCTCCATAAGGATTGAACTCACAACCCTGGGTTTAGCAGGCCAATGCTCAAACCACTGAGCATTGGATGCAGCATGAGAAGGGCATTAAACTGTGAGCTTCTTTGGTAATGACAGCACTTACAGGTTTTGACCTAGAGATGGGGGTATTCACATACTTCTGATTGAGCTGAAAAACAGAATGCCCTTTCTGGGATCTGAAACGTTATTTTCATAGTCACCTTTTGTGGATACCTTAGACACAGTCTGCGGAGCCCCCAAGGGTCCGTGAATCACAGGTTGAAATCCACTGTCATAACTATAACATAACCACAGATTTATTCCAAATGTATCTAAATTTTTGGCCTAAATTCTACAGTTACATTATGTCATCAGACGCTCTCCAGGTTTGCACAACCATAAAAAATCAACATTTAGCATGGGATCATAAAAGGCCTATATTTTCTTCCATGCCCATTTATTGTTTGGAAATGAACAGAAAATGTCGAGGTCATTGTGCAGCGTGTAGGAAGTGACACATGTTGTAGCTGTGCAGTTTGTAATTTTATGAATAGCGCTCCCTCCCCTCACCCCCGCCCCCGTTTAGTGTAACATAAAAAATTAGTACCATGATCAAGCATGTAGATCTGTATGCAAAGAACTGAGCCTCTTACAGCTAGGTTCTGTCGAAAAGAACACACGTGAATGGGTTATTTGCCAGGTGAATCGTTAACTGAAATTCGTTATTATTTTAGAACTACATGCTGGTTATAAACCTTTTTCTACTGACGTACAGCTACGAGCTGTGCTGAGCAAAGTACCTTCTCTTTCACTTTGTTAAAGCTGTAAGAGATGCTGACTTTTGAGGTCAGAATTTGGTTAGAGGGACAGGGTTGGGTTATGCCTCCTCTCTTTCACCAATAAGCGAAAACTTCGGTGAGCGTCACTGCAAACAGCCTGAGTGCTTTAACTCCCCAACTGACCTAACTGATTTGCAGCTACAAACAGCCCTCTCAAACAGTAAAACCACTCCAAATGGCAGTGTTTTAGTCAGGCTGTGTAAGAATGCTTCTCCACCTCTCGCTGAGTACCCCAGAGGGCCTCAGTCAGCATTTTGCTCTTCGCTACAGCCACCACACTTTTCTCATTAGGAAGACATTGAAGAGACGTCTCTCTTTTTACCTCTCCATCTTTCTCTCTTTCCTTTCTCCTTCCCATTGACGCAGTGGGTTTTTCAACACGTGAAATAAATGCCTGTTTAGTCGGGGTAAGTAATCGTGTTCTCTTTGTAACACAGAAAAACATGAGCCGTTTAATCTGAGACTAATATTTGCATTTGGGAAGTTGATTTCAGTTGTAATTTTCTGTCTCGGGGTTGCTTTTGCAATTGGGCAGGAAAACTTGAGCTAACCAACTCAAATGCTGTAGAGAACTTTGGTCTCTCTTAATTACTGCTGCTAAATTACAGAGCAGAGAGTTGATTTACTAATATAGGATGTTAATATCTATACTTCAAGTGGGATTTGAGAGGGGAGTGCGTGTGTGGTTTTTTTTTAACTTAGGAAAGTTTAAACATTTTAACTTTACGTAACTGTGACTTTGCATTGCTTCTCTTTCCGACTTCTCAACCACTTGTAGTTTTTAGAGCATTAAGAATTTACACTGTAAAACATTATGGGAGTCTAAAGCTTATCTTTAGCTTGTAGTTTCAAAATGTAGTGTATGTCCTCTCAGCTGCTGTGGGGATTTGTGTGGAATGACAAAATGCAAATCTTGGACCTTTTGACAGCTGTGTTTAATAGAAGCTAAGATGTTATTTTTAACTCTTGGGTGTTGGGTTTTTTTTTTATTAAAAACATTAGCACACATTCTAAAGGGAATGTAGACTTTCTCTGATGCAAACTAAAACAGAATTTTTTTTCTTTCAAGTAAAACAAAGGGGTTTTAAGTATCTAGTAAAACATGCTCAATGTTAGGGCTTTAGAATACTTTTGCAATTAAGCAAGTAACAAGTCACATTTCACAGGTTCACTGGTTAGTCATAAATGACACATGGTGGGATGACAAGAAAAGATTCTTCTCGCAAATTCAAATTAGCTCGTAAACTGCAGAATTCTGGTCTGTATTAAGTTACTTTAGCTATTTGCTGCTATAGACGTATGTAACATCCTCTTCTATTTGCATTTGTTTAGCAGGGCAAATCATTTGTATGGTTTGAGATTCCAGCTTTCTTCAAGCAGATGTGTTTATCTGTGCAAGTAATTGGAGAGGCAGACATAGTGGTCTGTGTATACAGACAGAGCACATATCCACTAGGGAAGGGAGTAGATTAAGACAATTCTTAAAATAATCAGTTGCAAAAGCTTGAGAACATAGCGCTAAGCAACTGAAGGTGTGAAGTGAGTGAGAGCAGAGAAAAACTGTATGTTTCGCATTCTGTTCATAATATTGCACACTGCCCAGTAGTAGGGATAAAAAAAAAATAAAACTGATTCAGTATGATGTTTCTGTAGAGTCAGTGTATGTCCCGTATCCACAGATCTGCGCATAATCCCAACCAGAGGAACAGTTGGTTGATGAGTAAAATCAATGTAAAAAGCAAAAGTTAAGGTCCAGTTTATTTGACTTTATTTCTGTTGAGAGAAAGGGGACGTGTGTGTGTGTGTGTGTGTGTGTGTGTGTGTGTGTGTGTGTGTATATATTTGCACAAACAAACAGCTGCTCCATTCTGGAGCAGAAAACTGTTCTTGTTCTTAAGGCAAATTCCTCTGAAAGTGTGAATCATTTACTTTGGATTTTTGTGGTGGAGGCTTGGGATGATTAAATGTTCTGTCTGCAGGAAATTACCAGGGGATTTGAGTATTTTCCTGAATCAGCCTCAGATGGTACACAGCTTTTGGTGTAATACAAGAAAGCACTGTTACGGGGCAATCTTTCTGTGCCTTGCTGCCTATCGACAGAGCAGGCCTCCCTGCATTTTTCAAAGCCCAGGTTTTGCAAGGGTATTTTTTTGTTACGTTCCCATTTGCAGCAACATGCTGATTTCTCTAATGATCTTGATTAAGTTATCACTTAGGTCCTTAATTAGCTGCTTGATCTTCTTACGCCTTCAGTGAGGTTATTTTATTTGCTCTTCTGGTGTTTAGCGTCTGTATGGATTATTCCCAGTCTCCTTTGCAAAGGTGTCTCTCTTCTTTGGTAACACTAGCGCTTCAATGAAAGGCCGCGAGCAGGATGAAGCCAACACATAGCAGTTCTGTTTGACTGTTTATGGCATTTGCATTGCACGGTTGGGGGAGTGGGAAATAAGGACATCATTGTTGTAGCTGCCTGGGCTAGCCGTCGGTGCATCATTCAGGAACAGAAAAAGTGAAGATGTCCAGGGGAACAGGACACTGTCCATGCACGATTGTGTCGCAGCACTGAGCTGCTTCCAGTGAAGCTAAGCAAAACCTTCCTCTTTTGTCAATGATCATTCAGAACTCCAGGGGATTGGATCCCCGGCGGAGGGAAAGCATGGCTTTTAGAATGCTTGTCTCCAGGGCAGATGCCTGTTGGCTTAGAATAGGTCTGTAAGACAGTGATGCGGATTTGAAATAGACCAAAGGGACAGCTGATAGAAGGCTACCTTCATATGCACCCAGCCATTTCAAGTTCCGGGTGGGGGGAAAAAAAACCCAACAACCCAGCCACCTAGCCTTTTTTCATGCCATTGAAAACCAGTCTGGTCATTGGTATCTGTAGGTGGCAGTTGCTCCCAAACAGGGCGAGAATCGAACAGAATTACAAAGTGTGTTTGGCCGTGTGGAATAATCATAGACCGTCACTGGAGTGGAGGTTGCTGTCTCTAACCCAACCAGGGGCAATAGTTTAAAATGATGTGTAAAACGCGCAGGCAAGTTGTGTTATTTGGGCACAGAGGGGTGCGTGCAGAGATTTGTGTAGTACAGCTTGAGGAAGGGATTGTGACCTTGGCCCAGCAAGGGTCCACCTAGGCTAGGGAGTGGATCGCATGACTGGGCCCTCCATCTCAGTGGGCTACAAGATTGTCACAACTAAGCAAACGTCTACACTGCAAGCTTATTTTGGAAACAGCTATTCTGGAAGGTATCTTCTGGAATAGCTTATTTAGAAATAGTGGGTACGTCTAAACTACATGCCTCTGCCGGCAGAGGCATGTAGATTTGTTTGTTCAGCAAAGGCAAATGAAGCCGCGATTTAAATGATCGCGGCTTCATTTACATTTACGTGGCTGCCGCGCTGAGCCGACAAACGGCTGATCAGCTGTTTGTTGGCTCGCGCGCTAGTCTGGACATTCCCCCTGTCGACATCAAAGCCCTTTGTCGGCAGCCCCGGTAAACCTCATCCCACGAGGAATAACGGGGCTGCCGACAAAGGGCTTTGATGTCGACAGGGGGAACGTCCAGACTAGCGCGCGAGCCGACAAACAGCTGATCAGCCGTTTGTCGGCTCAGCGCGGCAGCCATGTAAATGTAAATGAAGCCGCGATCATTTAAATCGCGGCTTCATTTGTCTTTGCCTATGTGTCTAATCTACATGCCTCTGACGACAGAGGCATGTAGTCTAGACACAGCCAGTGTGTCCACACTACAGGGAAGCCTCAAGATTAGTCTGAGCCAGGGTCCCCTAATGTGGACGTGATATCTTGATGTACAGCCCCAGGAGGCACTGGGGAGGAATAACTTTAGAATGGCCTCGGTGAGAAGCTATTTCAAAATAGCAACAGTGAAGCGTCCACACACACTCTCTTCCGAAAGAGCTTTTTCGGAAGAGTTGTTATTCCTCGTGGAATTAGGTTTACCAGCGTTGGAAAAAGCCCTCTGTTATTCCGATTTTCTTTCGATATAATGCAATTGCGGTGTGGATGCTAGTATTGTTTTTCTGGAATAATAGCCGTTAGTCCAGAAAAACGGTGCCGTGTACATGCACCCCAAGACAATCTCCTGGATAGGGCGGTTTTGCTAATTGCGCTTGGGCACCTTGACTCTGCAGGGGCGCCAGTAGTACCGTAGCAGCACTTTGATTGGATGCAGGGGGAACGCACGGCTCTCACAGTTAATGTCCTGTGCAGTTGTCACACACCTCACTTCATGCACCCTTGCTTTATGCGTGTGGCACTGTGGTAATACCGGTAGGAAAAAACTATGCAGATGGAAACCAGCAGGATCTGGCAACCCTGTGCATGGCCAACGGTAAACAAAATACCTCACGGGCCACACGCAGAGCCCCGATAGGCCTCGGGTTGCCCATCGCTGCCTTGGGCCTTCCTAAATTCCGCAGCAAGCATGGAGGAATGAGCAGCTTTCTTGTCGGGCAATCTGTAGCGTGAGAGGCTGGAGTGTTCACTGGGTCTCACCCAAGAGTTGTGGGGGAGATAGGAAGGTTTTTTGCACCCATTTCCACACTGTCCCCTTGCAAATGTCAGCGACAAGACAGCCTGAAATGTAGCTACAGGTCTTCGCATGGTGTATCTGGTAAGGAGTTGGAGGCTGGGGTAGAAGGGGTGCTGCACTCCGCTTGTGCTAACGACTGTATTTGGTTGCTGTTGGCAAGGGGGACAGTGCGTGGGTGGAATGAAGTGGTGCGTTACTATTGCACCCCGCCAGTATCGTGGGAGTACCAGGGCGCTCTCAGAACTCCTGGGCCAATTCATTTACAGTTTCTTTGGAAATTCCACAGTGTTTAATCTTGAAATGCCTTTTGAGGTCCTCCCGTCTGTGAAAGCGCACCCCGCCGAGTCACAGAGAACGTACGTTCCAGATCATAAACCACCTTCCTCTTCTAATTAAGAGCACAGCACCGTGTGCCTTTCCACTGCACTGCTCGCAGGCGCACACCTAGTGGCTTTTGTAGGAAATGGCATGTTATTGTCAAATTAGCACATTAACACAATGCGGGGAGGAAACTCTTCATAACGTCCTGTGGAAAACCCATGGAAGAGGTACAGCATCTGTAGTAATGAGTTAGTGTTACTTAATGCAGGGTCAGTTTTGTTTGCATTCATCCATTGGGGAAGGAGCTGGGACAGTATCCTCTGATGACAAATGTCAGTTATCAATATAGAAACAGCTCCTTATTAAAAAAATATCATCGGAGCCGGGGACATGCCTGTGACTAAGCACCAGCCACTATTGGAGCCCCATTGTAGTGGGCGCTGTCCAAACACAGGCCACAAAGAGCTTACAGTCTAAAGAAACAAAGAACGGAATATTATCCCCATTTTACAGATGGAAAATTGAGGCACATAGGGAGACAGTGGCAGAGAAAAGAACTGAACACAGAGCTTCTGGATCCCAGCCCAGACCTTTAACAAGATCATTCTTCCTTGCCTTGTCATCAAGCAAATCATTGTATTTCGTAGAGGTGTCGGGGAAAATTCTTACAGCATAACCTCATCTACCCCTTTCAAGACTGTAAGGATTTTCTGTTTCAAAAGGATGAGGTTTTGGCTACCGAAGGCTTCACTGAAATATGAGGCCTTTTAACAGAAGTGGAAAAGACCTGTTAGATCAGCTGTTCTCAACCAGGGTATCTAAACGTCCTCCAGGGGCACTCAACTCATCTTGCTATTTGCCTTGTTTTACCGCAGTCTACATAAAAAGCACTAGCCAAGACAGTGTGGGTTGAATTTCATACTGACAGTGACTTGTTTGTAGTGCTCCATATACTATACGCTGAAATGGAAGTCCAATATTTTTACTTCCATTAATTTATAATGGTACAGTGAAAATTAGGGAGTAAGCAATTATTTCAGTAACAGCATGTTGTGACACTTGCTTACAAAATCAGATCTAAAAATACACAAGTAGTTTTAAGTGAGGTGAAATTCGGGGGTACGCAAGACAAATCAGACTCCGGAAAGAGGTGTAGTAGTCTGAAAATGTCGAGATCCCACTGCATTAGATCACTTGGCTCATCCTATAGGGCCTACCATTGACTTATTCTATACAGGATATCATATCACTCAGTACTTTGATATCCTGTTTTACCCATGCCTGGTAATGGGTCTTTCATTATTAGTCTTGGAGAATGTTCAACTGCCTGATATCCTGGTTCCCAAACAGAGGGCCCTGGATCTCCATTGGTCCACCATGCATTCCCTGGTTATCTGTAGCGAGCAGCTGTTGATGTGGTGTTAGCTCGCTTCACATTAAAAGAGATTAGGGAAGTAGAGCATGTATTCTTAACTTGACGTGACCATGTCAGTGACTGTGGCTGCCCTCAAGGGATGTTAATTTCATCACCTGTAGTCAGAGAGGTGTTCATGAGGTTCTGCAAAGCATGGTCCATTCTGTGAAAAGGTTTGGGAATCCCGGTAGGTATCTTCAGCTCAGTATGTGCTTAGACATTCTTCCGTGCTTGGTGCACTGAACTCTGCTAGAGCTCTCATTTAGGAGGCATGTTCTCTTAGCCCAAGCTGTAGAGGCTCATGTTCTCAACTCTGGAGGTCCCTGATGATGTACAAGATGACTGCTCACAATCCTAACGTTAAACCTACATTTTTCTGCTCTTAATTTCATCCTGTTACTCCTAAATGCAGAGCCCCTTCATTCTGCCTCTCCATCCCGAGTTATTTATGCAGGACTTGCTGAAATGTATCTTCTAGAACGAGGCTGATTCCACATTTCAAATGAAAGCCCAAAGAGACGTAAATTGGGCCTGCCCCAACTAAAACAAAACTGAAGGGTTGCTTTGTGACCTTCAGATACATTTTAACATCTGTGCCAAAAAAAAGTGATATACTCTGGATGGATTATCAAGAGGGGTAACATATGCAGGATTTACTCCTCTGTGTGATTTATTTTTAGCGATGACTAAATTTTAAATAGACCACTTTCTCCTCTTCCTTCAGGAACTTTACAACTGAAACATGGCAGGTCAGATTTTCTGGTGCAGGACTCCAATTTCACCCTGGTGTAACGCTGCCAAAATCAGTGGGATTAGTCAATTTCACTCTGGGGTAATGCAGTGGGAAATCAGGCGGCTACACTGCAGCCAGAGTACTCCAGCTGGAAAAATCACACATGGCTGTCATAGAACTCCCTTGCGTCTAATCTGGCACACTGTACAAGCTGGTTTCACCAGTTATAGAATTCCATCTTTTAATGCTGCCAGCTCTCATGATTCTATCACTAGACTTATGTGAGAATCTCAGCTTTCATTTTTTTAACTAAACTTCCTGCCCTAATGGTTGTCGAGAAACATTTGGAAACATTAACTCTACAGGCTCAGTATCGAGAAGGCAAATAAAAAGAACCCACTATTGTTATTGAAAAATCTCATGATTTTAGGACAATCTCATAGTTTTGAGAGCCTGAGGCATATTTTTGGCATGCTTGGGGTGGACAAAACTGCATCTAAAGAATATTTTGTCTATCTTTTGCACCCATCTCTTATTATTTTGCCCGAGATTTGTTTGTACATGTCGTTTCAGTGGGAGAGTATTAAGTTGGACAAAATTACAGTGAACACTATTAAAAATCAATATTTACCCACCGCATACAGCAGCGTTGGAAATTACCTGCAATTTTTCTGATGCTAGCACAGATGTCACTGTGGAGATGCTGAAGGAATGTTGACTGCTTATTAGAAATACCGTACTATGGGTGTAAGATGCTACTGCTATGGGCCAGGTGGGATCCTGCCATAGTGGGCCGGTTTCAGTCGCAATAGTGGGCCGGTTTCAGTCGTGGCCGTCTGGGTGGGGGAGAGCAGCAGTGGTTGTTAAATGTTCTTATCGTTTATATTTCAAAGGCAGATGATCAGATATGAACTAGAGGCCCTTGGCCTGGGTTCGGCCATCCTTTAGGCCCACGCAGACTCACTGCAGTTCATGGAATGGCACAGGTGTAAATGAAGCCCAAATTGAAGAAGGAAAGGACCCATCTGTGGTTTTGACTCTGGGCTGGACCTTAGGAGGTCAGTTCCTAATGTAAGAATGGCCATGCGGGGTCAAACCAAAGGTCCATCTAGCCCAGTGTCCTGTCCTCCAACAGTGGCCAATGCCAGGTGCCAGGGAATGAACTGAACAGGGAATCATCAAGCGATCCCACCTGTGTCACCCGTTCCCAGCTCCTGACAAATAAAGGCTATGGGACAGCATTCCTGCCCATCCTGGCTAATAGCCACTGATGGACCTGTCCTCTGTGAATGTATCTAATCCTTTTTTGAACCCTGTTGCAGTCTTAGCTCTGCCACTATATAACCCGGGGCAAATCACTTGACTTTCTGCATTTCAATGGCCCACTTTTGAAACAGGATTAATAATGCTGCCTTTCACATAGCCGCAGTCTGTCTCTTTGGCTGTGTCTAGACTGCAGGGTTTTTTTGAAAAAAAGTAGCCTTTTTTCGAAAATACTTCACCTGCGTCTAGACTACAGCTGCGTTCTTTCGAAATTAAATCGAAAGAACGCGGCTTTCCTTTCGAAGGTGGTACTCCTCATTTCACGAGGAATAACGCCTTTTTTTGAAAGTGCTCTTTCGAAAAAAGGAGCTATGTAATGCAAACTGTGCTTTTTCGAAAGAGAGCATCCAGACTGCCCGGGTGCTCTCTTTTTCGAAAAAGCGGCTTGCTTTTTCGAAAGTACTGGTTGCAGTCTAGATGCTCTTTTTCAAAAGAGGCCTTTTCAAAAGTATCTTTCAAAAAAGCCTCTTTCGAAAGAGGCTTGCAGTCTAGACATAGCCTTTAAATCAGAAGCTCTCTGGGACAGGAGCTCTTGCTCTGAGTACCAGAGCTAGTACAATGCGGCTGGGCTGTTGGTTGAGGGCTACTAGAATATCAACACATGAATAATTATGATAATTTGGCCCCAACACTTATCCAGAAGCTCCTGTTGCTGACTTGTCTCTTCAGCGTTTCTGCATAAACTCCTGGATGGAGGGTTGTAATGAGGTAATTGTTGTTTGAATTTTGTCACTTGACCTGGCACATTGAGTTTGGATTTTCTTCTTGGGCTTGGGAATGTGGACTGATGGTTCCAATATTCCATTCCATGGCTGTGTTTCCGGCCCAGACTGTGTTGCAAAGGGGTAAAAGTGAAAGAAGAAGGTAGAGTTTGGTAATGGTGTTGCCACTTAATCAAATCAGGACTCCAAAGGGAAATATCCATTCAATGCTTATTGGATTGTATTCATTAACATTTTCACTGTGCTGGCAAAGGACAGCAAAGCTCTCTTGAGAATTCAAACCTAGGTCATATAGTGCAGTCTCTGAAAAGAGTTTTAGTCCAGAAAGCTATGCATGCTTTTATTGTTATACTATTAGGCTGCGCAAGAGGGCTTATCCCTGAGTGGGAGCGCCAGAGTATTTGCGCAAGAACCACTGATTTTGTACATTACAAAGTCAGTGTTCTTGCGCAAATACTTGCGGCCAGTGTAGACAGACGGCAAGATTTTGTGCAAAATCATGCCAGTCTAGACGCAGCTTTATAGTCCATGAACCTGAGTTGTACTTTGGATTAACAAGAATGGCATTATGTCGGAAGTTTAAATTACTGTCATGGGAATGATGATAGTCCCGCAACACTTTTTAGTCAAAAATATGTAGCACAGGGGTATGCATCCCCCGCCTTGCCTGAATCTGGCCCCTGAGCCTCTGGAAACCCCCCCCCCCCAACACTGGGGAGTCCACACTGGGGCTCAAGCCCTTCCATTGTCCTACCATGGGGCTGGAGCACACAAAATCTACTAGCCTTTGCCCCCTCCCCCCCAGGCACTGGTGTGTAAGGGGAATGTGTCTTTTTTGAGTGTCTTTCTCCTCATTCAGGGGCAATGTCAGTGAGAATGCTTCTTCCTTGTGTGCAACCTGACTGATTTTTCTGTGGGTCAGTGGCCCCCAACCCAAAAAATGTTCCCCGCCACTGATATATAGGATCTTGAGCTTTCGTGGGTAAAACCCACTTCATCAGATGAATGATGTTATAGGAATGTTTAGAATAAATATTTTGGATCTGATGATTTGACTGGTGCCAGCTTGGCTTCAGATTTTTCAGGTACTGTTGATAATACTTTAACATCACACTTCTTGATTCATAGACACAACGGGCAGTTAAGCTACTTGGCCCACATTTGCAAAAGTGACTAGTGATTTTGGAAAGTCAGAGAGGGGTTGCCGTGTTAGTCTGTATCTGCAAACACAATGAGGAGTTCTGTGGCACCTTAGAGACTTACAGATTTATTAGGGCATCAGCTTTCGCAGGTAAAACCCACTTCATCAGATGGATTGGAGTGGAAGTGACAGAAACAGAGTTGTATATAAGGAAGAAGTTGCTTGTGTTGATGAAGCTAATCAAGTCAGGGTGGAAGTGGGTCATTCACAGCATTTGGTGGGGAGATGTGAATATCCATAGAAAGGAAATTGCCTTTGTAATGCATCAGCCAGTTGAGCGCTTTATTCAATCCTAAAGTGTAGTGTTTAATTGGCAAATTAATTCTAGTTTTGCTGTCTCCCTTTGTAATCGGGCTTTGAAATTCTTTTTTAGAAGAATGGCTATTTTCAAATCCATTACTGAATATGCAGGGTGGTGAAAGTGTTCCCCTACAGGATAATGTGTGTTACCATTCCTGATATCAGAAACAGAAGTTTCAGACAGCTCAACATGGAGATATTTTAAAGGGGCTGGATTTGTTAGAGTTTGGGTCCTCTGTGCTTCTGAAAACCATCTTCTTGATTCAAGTTCAAAGACAACAATCCATTGGAGGTGCAAATGTATGGACAATATTATTTTGGAGCACTAAATGATGCCCTTAAAATTAGAAGTGGTGGTAGTGTGGTATAAACGCTTTTATTGATTTTGGTAATCATTATGAAATCACAAGTTGTAAAATATTAAATTGCTGTGTGTGAAATTGCATTTTACCCATGGAATAGCAAGCTAGCTAGTGTGTGACATGTATTTGACTATTTGTGACAGTATAATTGATTATAGATCAAGTGGAATGTGTCAATATATATCCCTCAATAATAAGTGAAAGTTTTTGAAGCAGTAGCAAACTAATGCAAAGATCAAACATTTCTAAGGAGAAGGAAAAAAGACAGAAATTTATTATTGACTCATCTTGACAGTTGCTTTGTAGCATTCGGGAGAATTTTGGGAACAAAATTCAAGTATGCTATTTAATTTGACAGTTGCAGAAAGTGAGGTTCTTATAATAAATAATGGAAAAGATATAGGAAAAATGCCTGCTTATTGTAGCAAGAGAAGTGAAAGACTGATGGGGCTAATTTTGTCCTTCCTACATGTACCCCATTCATTTCAGCTGGAGTTTTAACAGAACTGCAGAGTACAACCCAAGTAGCAGACATGACCATACCTGTAATTTCCAAATGTCTCGTTTATTTTTTTCCTGCAGAGCATGAGAAATGAACCTCCTAGCTCCCAGTAACATTAATGAAAATTGCCTGGCTTATTCTGCTCTCGCACAGCTGAGCATTTCCCACTATGCGTCAGCTTCTGTTGTGTCATGTTTTGTCATTTCATGTAAACTGATGCAGTGTAACCTAATGCTCAGACGTGTTTGATTAACCTGCCTTCTACCTCTCTGCTGAATAACTGATTCCTAACATTTGTGGCTCGTTGGCTGTACACTTGCTGAATTTGTGAGGTCATGGGTGTTGCTGGTTTGAAAGGGTCCGGATTTCTTTGAGGTGATTTCTCAGAATTGGTCCCAACATTGATTAGCGCTTCCCTCCCCCTCTCGATTTCCTAAACATGCAGTTTGTCATTCAAATAAATATTTATTTTATCGCGCTGGAACATTTGAGGAATTTTTGGTCTGGCTTTTTAAAGTCAAAGATTTCTTTTCCCCCCAGCTTTTCACATTTTGTTTGTTGACCTTGTCATCCCATGATTTCACCACCGGTGTGCACTCACTAATGAAACTCTGCCAATGGCATTCCATTTGGGACCAAATATTTCAAGACTCTTAACCTTATTTTATTAATAATAATTATAGTATAGTATCACTGAGAGACTCTCGAATCGCTGCGCATACACACAGTCCTGTACTTAGAGACATTCCCTGCCTCAAGGAGCTAACAGTGTCAATAAGCCAAACAGAGAGGTAATGGAAAGTAAGGGGGCTTATCGCTATTTTATGGGTGGCCCAAAGAGCTAGGTGTTTTGCCCAAGGAGACCCACAACAGAGCCTGGAACTGACTTCTGCTCTCATGAGTTCCAGTCCAGGGTCTTTAACTGTAGGACCACCCTGATTTGCATCCGTTATACTCTCTGAAAGTAAATTGTCATGATCTATTGCCATTCCCAACCTCTGGGATGAGCCTGCTTTCTGAAAGACCGGCACAGAATTATATTCGTAGATTCCAAAGCAACAGAGGAACAAATGCCAGAGAACTGCCCCAAAATCATTCCTACAGAAGATCCTTTAGAAGAAAAAATCCATCTTGATTTTAGAATGTTCAGTGTTGGCAAATCCATAAAGTCCCTTGGAAAACTGTTCTACTGGTTAATGACTCCCCCAGCCTAATTCCCCATTCACTCCAGATTGCTCTACCATAGTTATGGGGGTAGCTATGAGTTGAATATTGACCAAATGTTTCTGCAGAGTAGATGGGGAAGCCCTTTTCAACAACCAGTCCTACCCAACAACATTTGCCTTGCTAACAGCCATGATTCACCTTCATTTCTTTTTACCGTCTTGCTGAAGCATAGGTCGGCAGACCTCCCCAACAACACATTGTTGCCGCAGTGAGAGTAAGCACAGGAAGGACATTTCAACATCATATGTGCAATCTGGTGTGTTGCTATTCATGTCCGTGACCTTGCGATGGATGGAATTAATTTCTAATCCTAGAGGCCCCCACCATTTTCCATTGTCTTTATCTAAACTTCCCAAAATTATTAACTGTTATTATAAAGGAATTCCACATTTTTGTTCATGTCAATTACATCACCTCTGGGATCTGAAATTGTCAGATATGCATCCAAGCCTGACTGTATGTGAGATTTCACTTCTTTGGCCAAGGTTTTTTCAATGAGGTACAGATTTGCTTTCAGTGGCTATTAGCTAGGATGGGTAGGAATGGTGTCCCTAGCCTCTGTTTGCCAGAAGCTGGGAATGGGTGACAGGAGAGGGATCAGTTGATGATTATTCATGCTGCTTGTGACTGGTTGGATCACTGGGGTCTCTTGGGATTGTCCCCCAGTGTGCTGATCAATGTACTGATGACCCCCTTTCTGTCCTCTGGAGCTCTCCACCACTCTGTCCTGCTTGGCCAGAAGCTCTGGTCTCCCCCAGCAAAGGCACAGAATTGGGGTTACTGCCTAGCAGAGTCACATGGACATTGAACCATCTCAGCTGTGGGAAGATTCAACTGTAAGGCTGTTAGCAGAATCCAGCCCCCAAAAGGGACCAAAACTGTGTACAAGGTCTACGCAGAAAACACTCATAAAGATGTCTATCCCCTTTATCAATGGAAGAGAGAGATGCACAGTGGTTGCTCTCTGCTTGGTAATGATGATTTACACTGGGCTTGATGATAAACAATGGTGTATTTATGAAGTATAAAAAGTAGGATTTAAGTATTTGCAAGTGAAGACAGACAGAATCAAAGTAAGTTACTAAGTTAAAATAAACAAGGCAAATGCTTTGAGTTCTATAACTAGATGAAGGCTTCTGTAATCTGTAATCTCTGCATGTGTTGCTAGAATAACTAAAACCAACAAAACAGATTTGTTAGAAATGTAGTGATAAAAATACTGCTTGTCAGAAGGTTTGTTTGCCAACCGTTACAGATAGTCAGCAGTAGTTAGGCAGCTGTGATTGCCATTCAGTATGCTAATTATACTGGTTTTCCTGATATCTTGTGTTCTCCCTGTCTGGCTGTTTTATCCACCTGTTGTCTTTCCTCTTTGAGAGAGGGAGTGTCTTTTTGTGGAGTGCGGGTATCTTCTCTGCTATTGAAATATTACTATATATTTTAGAAATGTTCATCTGTCTGCCCGTCTCAGTCTGTCTGTGGGTCCATTTGTTCAAGAACTCCTCCTAAACAGTAAGAGCTACGACCACCAAATTTGGTAGGCAGCTTCCTCTTATCATAATTTAAAGCAAAGTCAGGGTTTGGCTGTTCTAGGACAATGGGATTTTCCTGGAATTTGATTTTCTCATAAATGAAAATGGAAGGGGTTTGGCCAGAGGGACAGTTGTAATGCAGAATGACCACAGGGGGCAGCAAAGGGCCAGAGATAGGGACTGGGACAGCTGCATACCCATTGGGCCAACAGGGAGCAGGTTTGGAGAAAGGGACAGCTGCGTTGAGAGAGGGCTGGGATTGTCCTCCTTCCCCAGGGCAACCCGCATCCTGAACCCCTCCTCCCCAGCCACACCCCAGAGCAACAATTTAAATGAAGAAAAACAAAACTTATTTAAATTAAGAACTTGAGTAATGCCGGGTAAATCGTCTAGTATAATATAAAGAGATCATAGTTTCTGCGTAGAAGGAATTTTTACAGTTCCATAGTTTACATCGTGCCATTGTAAAAGTAATGTGCAATACCCACTGCGTTGGGGATGTGTTATTGATTTGGATACAAAGCTGAACCCTCGCAAAGACAAAAATTCCTTCTGATCTCCACCTGGTTTTTATTGCTTTTTAGAGGGGAAAAAACCCATTGTGTTCATTGTTACAAAGATCCCCCTGTGAAGAACAATCCGTTCTAGACCAGTCGGCAAAATACTTTCTGAGCCACAAAACAGCAAGGCCAACAGACATCTCTGGCAGCCATAATTATTTCTAGAAAGCTGCTGGGGTTAGTCTGCTAATGTTTAGCAAACATGTTGGTTTCTCCCTTTGAAGATAATGCTGCATGCAACGTAGTGGGGTGGGAAAATACAGGAAGACGTGGCCTGCGGTTTTTTTCAGCGTGCCTAACGAATAATGGCTCATTGCAGCGTTAGGATTCAGTAATGACTTTGCCCTTTGTGTTAAAGACAAGCCAAGATGTTATGCTGGATGATTTGATTGTACAGACCCTTCTTGGGCTTTCTGTTAGCTCACTTCACAATGGTCCATCTGCCCTCATGGCCGCAGGGAGAGGGATGATGGCAAGGCAGGATCTGAGAGATCTGGGCCCGGAGTCAGCCAGCAGCTGGCAACACAGCATGTACCTGAGTGCTACGACTCAGCCATTCTCTGGCGCAGGGCACAAGCTGGATGAATACACCAAGATCCTGATGGACTGGCGTCAGTAGCAGTCTGTGCCTTGTCTTCAGTGGGCTCTCTCTCTTGTATCCGCTGTGGATGTTGGAAGCGCAGGACTGAGCAGGCGATGTGGTAATATTTAAAAACCAGACACCCTAGAAGCAGAGCTAGAATTTTCCCAACCCCACCTGTTCCCCCAAAGTTCTGTCCCAGCCTTGCCTCTTCCCCTGAGACTTCCCTCATCTGCTCCTCTTCCTCCTCTGCTCCACACCCCGCCCACCATCAGTTGCTTGCTGCTTTCTCCTCCCACCCTCCATCACCTGGGTCAGGAGGGACTTGCCTGCAGAGCTGGGGATGGGAATTGCAACTACTCTATGAACATAGGAGGTTGTCTGGTGAAGTAGAGGCAGGTGATGGTCCAATGCATCCACACCTTCCTTGGTTTTCGCCTTCCTCTGTAGCATGGGGTACAGATCACAGCTGGAGGATTCTCTGCATCTTGGGGTCTTCAAAGTATTTGAAGGCTTCAATACCTGAGATATAGGTGAGAGGATTATTCTAGGAGGGGGGGGTGAGATTCTGTGGCCTGCACTGTGCAGGGGGTCAGACTAGATGATCATAATGGTCCCTTCTGACCTTAAAGTCTATGAGTCTATTCATAATAACTGGACTTTGGGTGACCAGTCAGTAGATCTTACCAGATACTGTCAGGTCCCCCTTTTAACCAGATTTTTCAATAAAAAACTAAGCACTGGTCACTCTGTATGTTGGGTTTAGTGTGGGTATTGGTGGCCTGTGACATATAGCTGGTCAGTCTGGGTGATCTAGGGCAGTGCTTCTCAACTTAGGGGTACTTAAGAGAAGTCTGGGGGGGCTACGGAAACACAACTAAAATTTGGAGAAAACTGAATGTTTGTTTTAAGTTTTATAGCGCTTTATTGGTTTTGCACTTTTTACACCCAAAAATTTCATCGCCTGCCCGACTACAATTAAGTCATTTAAACAAATGTGTTGCAATGGTAGAAAAACATAGAGTGTGTCTGAAAACTGTAGGTACTGGGAGTACTTGTAAATTTTTTTATTTTTTTTTGAAAAAGGAGTACTTTATAAAAAAAAAAAAGGTTGAGAAACATTGATCTAGGGGACCTTTCTGGGCTTTAACTGTGACTCTAGGAACTTTGTGACCACATTTCTAATTCTCTGGAGAAGAAGCAAATGTAGGGAGGAGTGTGTTGAAGGCATTCTCCAAACTTTTGGAGGACTCAGACGCCATCCCGAATCATAATCTTCTCTTAATGTTCTGATTACTTTCCCTGTAGAAAGATCATGCTATGATAAAAGTTTTGTCACATTTTGTAGTATGGAGCCTGCTTTAGCCAAGTTTGAAAAGGACTGTGTTATAAAGCCAAATGGGTTCAGGTTTCAAACTGAGCAGTATAATTGACTTCACCTTAGTACCCTTTCATGCAGATTTTGGATTGGTCTGTACTTCAACCATACAGATTTGACAGCTGAAATGGTGACCTCTTCACATTGGCACATGGAGCTTTGTTAAAGATTTTGATGCATCTGGCTATTTGTGTATTGTATTTGGTAAAGGTTCCCGGTGTGGTTTTGGTTAAGGCCTATAGATTATGATGGACCATTCTTTCCCTATTAAATATCATCAGGCAGAGATGATTCTAAATTACTTTACTTCAGCCAGAATATGTTTTGGCTAATTATATGAGGAATTGGCCACTGTCAGAAGACCGGATACTGGGCAAGATGGACCTTTGGTCTGACCCAGTATGGCCGTTCTTATGTTCTTAAGAAGTTGTATTGTTAAATATATTCCTCTAATAGGCAAATGGTTGGAAAAGAAGCAAATGAAATAGCTTGCAGACTAAAGAGCATATTACCAAAAAGGCTATTCAAATTATGCACTCACATTAGTTAATATTTAACAAATGATTTTTATCCTGAGCTTAATAGGCATACCTCTGAGGCATATAAAACAATGAAATAGCTCGTACCCTTATTTTTTAGAAATTCAGCTGTGTAAAATTTAAGTTATATAAGGTCTTAGAGGGAGTGTTAAAACCTTTTAATTTCCATAAGTCAGGTGCCATATAAACCACAGCCTGGGTGGTATATTTCATGGGTCACTTGTGGCAGGAGTAGTGAATTTCATGGTTTCTTCTAAATGAGCAAAAATCTAATACAAACACAGAAAGCGCAGTGAAATCTCAAAATATAATTCTGAAAAGCAGTTTATTCCTAAGAATGAAAAAAACTCGAGGTAAGATAACAACAAGCAGTCCTGTGGCACCTTAGAGACTAACAGACATATTAGATCATTTGTTATTTCTAATTAAAACAGGGGGGGGGGAGGAGGGGAAATAGTAGACATCAAATGTGATGAACATACTATACTGGCCTCTAAGTCATAGACACCTGAGTTTATTCAGCATTATTTAGAGCCATGGCTGAATTGGTGGGCAAAGTCGAACAGCTGTCTGCATCACAATGCCGTGGTGTTTGAGGAGCCTCATCACACAATCCAGCCTATCGAGATTAGCAGAGAGGACCATCAGTAACTGGGATAGGAATGCAGGAAGAGCCTTTTCAACCCTGGGTGCCTGACGTTAAGCTCCTAAGTCCATGCCCCAGAATAGATGACCTGGTTCTTAAAAGTGGTGTGGACTCAGCATCCCTGAGGGAAATGCTCAGCACTTTTGAAAAAGAGGTCACCTACTTAGAAACTTAAATAAGGACTTAGGAACTTAACGGTAGGGACTCGTCTTTCTAAACTCCTCGCTGAAGTGTAGAGCCGGGTGCTCCAATCTAAGCAGTAATCTCAGTCCCTCATTCTCCTAACGCCTGTGCATGCGGGCGCACACACTTAAAAGCACATCAAAAGCACAATGTGAATCCCCTCTTGGTTAGAATCACACTTTTAATTTTTCCTCCAAAGGGCTCAGCATGTTGGGTTTGTTCCTAATTCACAGGACATGGCAAACCCCTCCCCCAACAAAGATCTTTTCCTTGCAGTGGGCATTAAATAAGCCCCGTGCATTCTTCTTATGTGGGTAGGATAAAAGCTGAGGTGTTTTAAACCATTGGCTCTCACACGTCTGTACTGGTGACCCATTCACACAGCAAGCCTCTGAGCGCTACCCCCACCCCCGTAATACAACGCAATTCACCGCCATGGCGCCTCCTGCTGGTCACTCTGGGAATTAGCTCTTCTGCCCTCGAGCGCCCCCTTCTGGCCGGTGTCTCGCCCACTGTTACGTTATTGGCTCCACCACTTCATGTGTTAGGACTCACGTCCCTCCTAGCCTGTGGCACCTTTCCCTCTAGGTACTGCTCTGCCACACACTCTGGTCCTCCCCCTCAGGGAGCCCCCAACCCCTTATATCCACCTTGCCTCAGTGGCCCACTGTCAGTCACCATCTAGCCCAGGGGCAAAGTGCAGTCTTAAATGGCCACTCAGCATTGGCAAGGGGGTGTGGACCTGCTGCCTTCTCCTGCCCTGGCTGCTTCCCCGCAGCCTGGGAGTTTACCTGGCCAGAGCTCCCCAGCTCTTCCTGCCTTTCCCCAGCCCTGCTCTGTCTCAGGAAGCCTCCTGCTCCGCAGCCGGAGCGTGAGTGAGCGTAGACTTTCCTCCCCTCCAGGAGCCTTTATTTATACAGCCCTCGGCTGGCCCCTAATTGGCTATCGCAGGTGCAGGGAACCTTTCTTGGGTTAAAAGGTGCCGACCCACAGAAAAATCAGTCGGGGGCTGCACACAAGTGAGAAGCAAAAAGCCAAAAACCAATGGCCCCCCACATTCTCCTCACATACCAGAGTCCGGGGCGCCTGGGCTAATAGATTTTGCCTGCTCCAGCCCTGTGGTGGGGCGGGGGAAGGGCAGGAGTGCCAGTGCGGGCTCCCCAACGCTGGGGGAGAGCCTGAGCCTGGAGGGCCGGATCCAGGCAAGCCAAGGGCTGCATCCAGCCCCTGGACTGGAGGTTCCCCACTCCTGGGCTAATGTCTGCCCCAGGTGCTGGCTCCACAGCTCCAGCCCTCTGCCAGGGCTGGCTTTTAACCCTTGAAGGGCCAGTGTGGGGCAGACACCACATCACTCCCCCCCCTTATTAATTAAAAACACTCCTTAATATATTTAATGCTGTTGTTAATGCTGGGGACAAAATGGGGATTGGGGTGGAGGTTGGCAGTTCACAACACCCCCCCTCGTGTAATCACTTTCCAAACCGCACCCCCCTTGAGAAAGCCTGCTTGGCCTTGCATTTGCAAGACCCTGTTACCATGACTAGATTCTGGAACAATGGTTTTATGGCTTTTTCTAATTTTGCGAAGGTCATGTGACAAATTCCCAGTGCCATCCATCGATGCCAGAGAGAGTCCCTAAATACAAACCAGAGAGTAACTTTGCATCAGAACTGGTTTTTTCCAACTAAACCTGGGGGACGAGGGGAGATTTCAAGGAGATTTAACCATATGAAAAGTTGACTGGTAATAGCACAAATAATAACGTAATTGGCTGGAGCTTGAGCAAGGGCAGAGAAATATTGGACATTCTATTTCTGTTCCGTTCTATATAGGTTCTTATTACAGCATGTGAAGTTCTTGCTGCTGACCTGCAAATAATTTACGGATACTGTGTGCGACCTGGTTCTTGAGAGAGTTCTTATAGCTGAATTGGGCTGGAATATTTGCTGGATGCGTGCTTTGATTTCATTTAATAGTAGGGCTGTTTGGAAACTAATAGGAAGGCAATACGTTGGCTCTAGATAAGGGACTACCTGGTAAACCTGTCAAGAGAGCTACGGAAAAATGCCCGGAACAATGTTTCTACTTAGTTTCCAGCCCTGGGCAGAAAAATAAAACAGCTCAGGGACACCAAACAGCTGGAAAGGGACAATATGGGGAGGGAGGAAGCTGTTTGTGTTAGAACAGGTTGACACAGAGACACACTGATAGGTCCTGCAGAGAGAGGCTGATGTGTTTGGGGCTTGCTAATTGCCAGATGGAAAGCCTCCGGGAAGACAGGTTTGAACCCAATGCTCCCTTCTGGCCTTGGAATCGATGAATCTAGGTATCTGCACCTTCTTATCCCTTGTGTGGTTCAGCAGACACACGTTCTCAGCGTCCAGCTACCTGGCCATTGCCTTTCTGAATGGAGACTTGCCTCTCTCTCCCTTCTCACCGCGGTATTCCCAGATTTCCATGCTAGCGCTGGGCATTTCCCCGCCCAGGCCTACGTGGACCTGCTGGCTTTCTTTGCAGAGGCTGGTGGCACGGCTGTGGGTGCCGTGCCGTTAGTTTGAAGCAAGCCTACTTCATTCTTAAGGTAAAAACTGTTTCAGAGAAAACATCCTCAAACCAAAGACCCTCCATGTTTGCTCCCAAGCTTCCTAGACATCACCCCACTGTGAGCGTTGCATTGTGGTTCCAAATTCATTGGCTCATCCACTCCGAAGCAGCACACGGTCTTACCGGTAGGCCAAGACCTTTCGGGGCCCCATCTGCTCGCTGGAGAAGGCCCTCAGGTGATTTACAGTCTAGTTTGAACTACAAGATGCATCTCTCTTGTGGAGAGGAGGCATCAAAGGTTGATGCAGAGCAAGGAGATGAGCAACCCTCTCCCTACATGAGACTAGTACACAATTGCACGCTTGCCTACAGTGTGTACGTCCCCTCCTGGAATACGACCCTTAACGCAAGAAGATTTAACTGCATTCAGTGAAGTTTATCTTAATTCCATAAGGGCAGCTCAGAACAGAGACCACTGGCTGGGGGGGACCCAGGGAGTCACATGAAGAGCTGGGGCAATGCTCCTCTGTCCAGGCCACGCCTCTCCCCACCCACGCTGCGCCCTCTCCTAACCCTTACTCCACCCCCTTCCCATCCCTGCTCTGCCTCCTCCCTACCCCTGCTCCGCCCTGCCTCCTTCCTCCAGCCGAGGCGGCCCAGAGACTCCAGAACTCACTGGCATCGGCAGGGGAAGAGGAGCAAGGTGGCCCTACTGTTTTGCTCCCCTGGCCACGTCACTCAGCTCCCACCGGGGACTATGAGGGTGGTCCCTCCCCTCCTCCTGAGTAGTGCAGCTGGGAGAGCAAAGCCATGGGCTGCCTCTGCACTTTCCTTGCTGCTGCCCGTGAGTGCAGGGCGGGGACCCCCCATCCCTTTTAATCCTCCCGCCAGCTGCTGGCCTGCCCCTTCTGCTCACGGCCCCCTGTGCATGGCTCAGAATCTGACCGGATATTGTCACACTCCTGCCACAGAAGTTGCCTGTCAGGCAAGAAATCTCCTTCTCCTAGGTCGGTTAGCTACTGCCCAGCGGCCTCTGCAGATGCTCACTGCACATTCGGCTGGTCGCCTGTCTGCGTGCAAGCAGGTTGGCTCGTGTCCTTGTCACAAGAGAAATTTGCCAACCAGGAGGATCCAGTTGGCTCTGCAACCTCCTAGGCCCACTCCAAAGCCAGCTGTAGCCAATGGGACAGTCCGTTGACCTCATGAGTGATTGGATTAGGACCGCCCTCTGGCTGACTCCCAAACCAGGGTGGCATCGTGTCAGAGGTTCAACCCACCTCCAGTGTGTTAATTCTAAAAAGAACTTGAGAGAATTGCACAATCACAATGGAGATGCTCAGGTGTGCGCCTGAAAGCCGATGTGCATCATTATTGAAATATTCACACCTTGCTGAGGAGACAGATGGAGGCAGTGATCTGGAAGCTAGTGTGCCAGCGTCAAACGCTGCAAACGGGGGAGCTCTCTTCAGCCATGGCATTGTCAGCACCAACCGTTGTTTGTTTCATGTAGGGACATGTGGCAAGCACATGAGGAAAACTCCCTGGTTTGCATCGCTATGTGCTGATGGGAGGCAGTTTTGTTCTTTTGGCTGCTTCTCCATATGAGCACCGTGTGGTGTTTCTGAACCATGGTTTATTTTGGTCTTTGCTGAGATTCCGACGTCTCTTCAGGAGAGAGTCTCACGGATGCTGGGTGGACTTGAGACCTAAAAGATCATGTTTTCCAGTAACAGGCTCATGCATGTTCGGGCAAAATGTACATGGAAAACATTTTCTCACACAGGTTGGGTAGGTCAGTGCACATGATGTGACTTTAAGAACTGATTTGCACACATCAAGAAGCAGAAGGGAGACCACAGAAAGAAATTTGGGAGAATGTCTCCTCCGAGAGGCAGAAGCACAAAAGGGTTCCACTGAAAATTAGGCCTATCTTCTTGCCGTGCTTGCCGTTATCTTCATCTCTACTATATATTTGAGAGAGTCTGTCTGTTTGTCCGTTCAAGAACTTGCCCTAAGTGGTAAGAGCTACGGCCACCACATTTGGTGTGCGGCTCCCTCTGATCATAACTGAAAGCAAGGTCGGGGTTTGGCTGTGCCAGGACAATGGGATGTGCCTGGAATGGGATTGCTTCTCATAAAACCTTACAGAGAAGAGACAGAATTGCCAAGCAGGTGAAAAGGGCTTGGCGGGGGTGTGATCTCTGGGCCTTTCCCACCCCGGAGCCTCCCACTCCCCAAGAACCCTTTGGGTGGGGGCTGAAGCTCATCCCCTTCCCAGTTTGTACAGGGACATTGCTGGCTGTTCCCCATTGTCAGGGAGCCAGGGGAAAGTGCACAGTTTGCTGCATTCCTCACTTTGGCTGGGGACAGAAGAACCTGGACCTGCCCCATCTGGGGGCCATGCACCCCTCTCCTGGCACTTCTCACCCGGGCTCAAGCTGCTGCGGTGATAGAGGGCTGGGGTAGTCCTCCCTCCCAGGGGCAGCCTGCACCCCAGAACCCCTCCTCCCCAGCCCCGCCCCAGAGCAATGATTTAAATGAAGCGCGGACCTTTTCATTTTACTTTCCAAAAATGAATTGAGTGAGGGACCTGAGCAGCACCAGGTGAATGGTTATAAAATCATCCTCATCTTGGGCAGACCAAGGACTGCGCACTGCTCTGCAGGAAAGTGCATCCGCGCCTCCAGAACTTTTGCTCTTGGACCAGCGCGCGGCCGCCATCCTTTGAGGCCTACACCATGGAAGGCTGCTCAGCGGCACTCCTGTCTACTGATTCAGGAGGCACGGTGGCAGACGCTAGGACAGGAAGTTCTCAAAGCCCAAGCGTTGCCCCAGGCCACCCCATTGGGTGAAACAAGTCACGTGACATTCACCCAGGCAACACTAGATAGAATCATAGAACACTAGGACTGGAAGGGACCTCGAGAGGTCATTGAGTCCAGTCCCCTGCCCTCATGGCAGGACCAAGCACTGTCTTAAATATCTCCAGGGTTGGAGATTCCACAATCTCCCTGGGCAATTTATTCCAGTGTTTAACCACCCTGACAGTTAGGAACTTTTTTCTAATGTTCAACCTAAACCTCCCTTGCTGCAGTTTAAGCCCATTGCTTCTTGTTCTATCCTCCAAGGCCAAGATGAACAAGTTTTCTCCCTCCTCCCTTTTAGATACCTGAAAATTGCTATCATGTCCCCTCTCAATCTTCTCCCGATAGTAAGAACTGGGAATGTGAAAGGTGAACTGATTAACCTTAACGTGTTATGTTACCAGTTCCAGTTAACTGGTAACCGGTGGAGGTTGGAGCAGCTCCCTGCCTGCCACAGCTCTTATCCGGAGCAGCCTCTGTCCACAGGTAGCCGGGCGCCCTGCAGGCAGCGGCTGGGAGCCAGAAGAGCCAACTCCAGTGTAGGCATGTGGGTGGCAGCACCGCAGGCTGGGGGCTGCTCCAGCTGAGCTAGAGAGGTTCCCCAGCCCAGATCCTGTATAATCAGTTAACTGGTTAAACGTTAGCTCAGCCTAACTGATTAATTGGGATTGTACGTCCCTGGTAAGAACAACTAGAATGAAAGACTCTGGAGCTACTGCCAAGATAGATGTCAAAACAGACTTTCATGATGAGTCAATTTTATGGTAAATGTGTAATTTTATGTAAATAGAAAATTAATTTGTGTAACAGATCAAAGTTTTAAATCTTTGGAATACATACCACAAGATAAGCAGAAGATTTATGCATTTCCTTCCTCTCAGATTTTTGGAGAAAGATTTATTGGTGCCATGGAAAGGCCCCAAGAAACATTTTTAATTAAAAAAATATGGTGTTAGATTTATTTAGCTTCAGTTCAGATGCAGTGCTCTTACTAGACCGTAGGAGATTATTATTATTATTAAAGAGACCATCTTTTCCTCTTGCATTGAGAATGTCAGGCTAAAAGAAGAAGTGGGGGGGAAGGGGCGGGGAGCAGACACACACTATCATTGTGTAAATAGCATTAAAATCTGACTACAATACAAAAACAAAAACGATGATAATGCAGACTTAAGGCTGGGGGTATGAAGAAGGGTTATTACTGTTCAGTGCCATAAGCATTTAGCATTAAGGTAATAGAAATAAAAAGACATGGTGATTGATTGAAATTCAATCCGCCTCTTGCTCTAGTGCATCTCCACAGTGTATGTGTGTGACGGGGCACCCTCGCCCCGCACAGCGACTCCCGCCGAGCAGGCACTGCTTGGCACCAGGAGGGAGGCAGCCTGGCAATGCACGGTGTGTTCCCGTGCCGTGCCGTGGCTTGCCGAGCTGGCCGACCAGTGGGCGGTGGGCTGGGAGTGCGGTGGCGGGAGCGAGGGTGACGCGGGGGCGTTCCCCCGCCCTGTGAGTCCAGCCCTGTGTGGGCGCTGGCGTGGAGCCATGGTAGCCTCGTGCCCCCCCCCCCCCCCCCGTTGACATCAGGGAGGGCGGAAGCGGCGCGGCGTTTAAAAACGCCGCCACCATATCCTGACGGGGAGGGGGAGGAGAGGGAGAGAGAGAGTGGAGCCGGGTGGAGGCTTGGAGGCACCCCAGGGAGAGACCCCTGGGAATAGCTGGGAGGCTGGATAGGGCGTTAAGGGGCCAGCGATTCCGGTTCGCTGACTCCATTTTGTGCGTCGGCAGCCTGTCCGTCAAAGGAAAGGTGAGCCTTCCAGCGGCGAAAAGCCGGGGGCGGGGAAAAGGAAGCAACCCAGGGCGGAACCCTATGGGGTTGGCGGGCTGACGAGTTACGGCAGGACGCCCCGTCAGCCAGACCGGATCCACTCTGATCCGTGTCCTTAGGGCCCTGGGCTGGGGCCCGTGAGTGAGGGTGGGCCCGGGCCCCCCTTTTCCCCCACCCTGCGGCCTTGGTGGAGCAGCTCGCATTCCCGTGCCACGGAGCGTGCCTTTGCCGAAACAAGAAGGATCATCTCAGCAATCGCCCGGAAGGGCGTTCGACTGACATTATCCCCCCCCACCCCCCGAGAGGGGGTTATAGGGTACAATGTGACATGTAAGATCTGCCAGTATCTCAAGCCCACTTCAATGGTGCAAAGCAGCATGATGGGTTAAGGTCATGAAGCAATCGTATTCTCCTGTTTTCTTTTTCTTGTAAACTATGAGAAGAATTGTGATGCTAATGAAAGAATGAAACTGGTACCTCTGACTTGAGCCAGCATGATCGGTCTAGTGGACACTACTGGAGAAAGTCAAATTAAGATATGCCACTCCAGCTATATGAATAGCACAGCTTAGCTCAACTTACCACGATGTCTCCACTGCAAAAGGTCGACTGGAGAAACTCTCCTGTCAACCTCCCTTACTCCTCATGACCTGGTGGAGTATCAGAGTCAATGAGAGTATGATCAGTGGTCAGTTTAGAGGGTCCTTACTAGACTTGCTAAATCAAACCCTAACAGGTAGATCTCCATAACATCGATCTCTCAGTAATTGGAGACAAGTCCTCCGATCTACTGTGAGCAAAGGCAAGTGTCTTCTGAGCAGTTCATCTCTCCATGCTCTGTAAGATTATGTCTACACAGCAAAGTTATTTCGGAATAACGGCTGTTATTCCGAAATAACTATGCGAGCATCTACACCGCTATTCCATTATTTCAAAATAATTTTGGGGCTTATTCTAAAATCTGTAAACCTCATTCTGTGAGGAATAATGCCTATTCCAAAATAGCTATTTCAAAATAAGACGCGTGTAGATGCTCCACTGCTGCTATTTCGAAATAGCCCCTCACCAGGGCCATTCTAAGTTATTCCTCCCTAGTGCCTCTTGGGGCTCTAAATCGAGAGAGCACATCTACATTAGGGAAGCCTGCCTCAGACTAATTTTGAGGCTTCCCTGCAGTGTAGACGTGCTATTTTGAAATAAGCTATTTCAGAATAACTAATCCAGAATAGCTTATTTCAAAATTGATGTGCAGTAGAGAGAGAGAGAGAGAGAGAATATGAATGGAAGGAAATCAGGATGGTGCTGCCTGTTTTGGTGACAGGGCACCATCGCCCCACAAGGCGACTCCCGCCGAGCAGGCTTTGCTCGGCACCAGGGTGAAGGCAGCCCGGTGGTGCACGGTGTGCTCCCATGCCGCGTCGTGGCTAGCTGAGCCAGCCAACCCGCGGGTGGTGGGCTGGGAGCGCAGATGACTCGGAAGCGTCCCCCCACCCCGTGAGTCCAACGCGGTGGGGAGTCAGCGCAGTGCGAGGAAGCCGAAGCGCCTTGGCAACCTGCAAGGGGAAGGGGAGCTGGCGTGGAGATGCGACAGCTCCGCCCCTGTGACGTCAGGTAGGACGGAAGCGGCGCGTTTAAAAGCGCCGCCATAAACTCAAGGGGTAGGAGAGAGTAGCCGGGGCTTGGGAAGCATCTGGAGAAATCTCCGAGAATGGCTGAGGGGTGGAGAGGGCGCTAAGAGGCCGGCGATTCCGGTCCACCAACCCCTTTTTGTGCGTCGGCAGTCTGTCCGCCAAAGGAAAGGTGAGCCTTCCAGCGGCGAGAAGCCGTGGGCAGGGAAAGGAAGCAGCCCAGGGCAGAACCCATTAGGGTTGGTGGGCTGACAAGTTACGGCAGGATGCCCCGTCTGCAGGACTGGATCCAGACAGATCCATGTCCTTATGGCCCTGGGCTGGGGCCCATGAGTGAGGGTGGGCCCGGGCCCCCCCTTTCTCCCGCCCCCACGGCCTTGATGGAGGAGATAGTCTACCCGCGCCACTGAAGGTGCCGCAGCCAAGGCAGGAGGGAATCATCCAAGCGGCTGCCAGGGAAGGCGTCCAAACGACAATACCCTCCCCCCCCAGGGAGGGGAGGGGGGTCATAGGGTACCGCCGGAGAGGGCTGGTACAGCTACCCAGAAACATTTAAAAACAAAAACCTGGGAGCAAATTCCTTAGTTCAGACATTTTGGAGAGGGAAGGAACTGATCTCCAGGGCTTCTAATGGCCACTGTTAAAGAGTTGCCAATTTTGATCCATCTTTCCTTGAGTGGTCACAAGTCTTAATTTTTCTGTGGATAGCTCATTTTCCCTCAAACTTGGCTTTCACCATTCCAGCCCACGATATTTTTCAGTGGGCTGCTTTCTCCTCTGAGGCCAGCAGCCTTTCTCTGTCAACCGGCTGCTCATTTTTGCTCTCATTCAACTAGGGATTTTCAATTCAAGAACCTGAAGGTGTATCCGTGTCTTCATTTCCCTGCATGGTGATATCCAGGAGCTGAGGTTACCATTCAGATCTGCTCACTGCCAAGTCTCTGAGGAGATGGTTGGCACTGAAAACTTGTTTCACTGCATTCTGTTTCTCCTTCGTCACCAAGAGTGGCCCGTTCCTCTCCCATCTCTGATCCAACCCATCTTAGCTGTCACCTGTGGACATTCATGTCCTTCTGAGCTGTTGACACACTGTACCTGCACATGATTACAAAAAGAGAAACTGAAAAGAAAGTAACTCATTGTGAAAACGCACAAAGGGCGAGATTGCCCCTGCCCTGAAGAATATACAGTGTAAATATACAAACGAAAGGAACCACAAAGGCATTGAGAGGAGAAGGGACTTGCCCAAAGCCACCTTGGAGTTTAGTGGCAGATCTAGCATTCAAGCCCCTGGCTCTGGATTCTCAGTCTAGCACCTTATCACTGTACCATGTGCTTATGCAATGTAAACGTGATGGATAGGAGTGCCGACCTTTTCTGAACATCCCAGCATTTGGTGACTAAAGGGTCAAACTCAGGTAGGTAGGGGGTGTTGGCAGGGAGCCAGGAGAGCCAATGAGAGAAGGTATTGAGATTTGAATTGGAAGATATACCTGCCTGCTCTTTTTCTGTGTGTGAGTTTAAGCCAGGAATTGGGGAACAAGATGAATTGAGCCAAACAAAACTACCATGCCTACAAAGAATACTGGACCTCGAAACATGGATCATGAGTACATAGGGAAATGTTTATTTAGATGTTATTTGGTTAAACTTCTCTGTGCTGAGTCCATGTGCGCCCCCCTCCCCCCCACATTGTAACTTTAAGGTGTATCCCAGGGATGGAATTTCTCTGTGCTTTTAAATCAGGGGTGGGGAACCTAAGGCCCAGGGACCATATGCAGCCCCTGGCTTGTGTGGATCTGGCCCCTGAGGCTTGGGGCTCCCCCCCCCAAGCATTGGGGAGCCCACGCTGGTGAGAGGTGGGGTTTTTTGTTTTTGTTTCTTACTTGTGTGCAGACCCTGACTGACTTTTCTGTGAGCCAGTGGCCCTCACCCAAAAAAGGTTCCCCACCCCGGTTTTAAATTGTTCTTTTCTCACTTGCTCTGTAACACCGAGCAACCAAGTATGTGTTATCAAGTATAGCTTTTGGTTTTGTTAATAAAATCACCTTTTTTTAAGGCGATGATTTGAGTCTTGTGTCCTGGAAGGTAGCAGGAGGTATGTGTGCCTGCCTAAGGCTGAGAGGTCAGCTATCAGAGATTGCAGCTTGTTTTCTCTTCCCCCACTCCCCCCCCACAAGCTCTCTTGTGGTAAAAGAGCTTGGGGTGCTCCTCTGGAACAAGTTTGAAGTGCTTCTTCCTGGCTTCAAAAGAGAAAGGGTTTTTTACGTGGTGGTGGCAGATACTTCCCAGGGCCAGGGAATCTGTGACCTAGGGGAGCTTTTAAGCAGAAGCCTATGGAGGCAAGGTATTTTTAAGGTCTCTTGCGGGCCCCCACCTTCTGCACTCAGGCTATGTCTACACTGCCGGTTGTTTCTGGCAGAAGATATGCAAATAGTGCTCTCATTTGCATATCTTCTGCCGATCCTTTTTGCGGAAGAGGTTTTGCCACTAAAAAGCCCCAGGTTGACGGGGCCATTTGTCAGGGAAAAAAATCCTTATTTTGGGAAGAATAAGGGATCTTGTGGCGAAACCTCTTCTGCAAAAAGCTCAGCAGAAGATATGCAAATGAGAGTGCAATTTGCATATCGTCTGCTGAAAAAACCCAGCAGTGTAGACATAAGCTCAGAGTGCCAGTGAGGCACAGTTCTGACAGTAAATCACTTGCACATTCTTCCCATACAAATCGAAAAGGGTGGGGGGCAGAAAGAGGGAACCGAATAAAATGACAAGCAGTTCTGCATTTTGGTGGGTCAAATGTGATGAACGTGAGCTTTTGTGTGCGTGTCTGAAGTCTGGGAGTCTTGTTTTGCTCAAAGGATCTGTGATGGAGCACTTTGACACAAACAACAGCAGCCACAAAATAACCCATCATCCCCACCAACCACCCCCAGAACGCCAGCTAGGACGTGCCGTTGAATAGCTGTATCGTCCGATGAATAGATGTATCGTTTTGTAGGTTTAAGTCTGGCGTGTTGCTTAGCACTTGTGTTTAGGGCAAAGATTTTTACAACCTGGTGCCTGGTATTTGTCGATTCCTCAGCCTGGGTCTCTTTTGAAGATGCACGCATGGGGAGCTAGATTATTTTTTCCTATCCAAAGGTGGTAATGTTCTGAAATGTATTGTAAGTAGGTCACGGCTGCTTTCATCTGCCAGTGTTTCTTTTTGCATTCTCTTCTGCACCTTCCTCTGCTTCTCCGAGCCACGTGTGATGATTGACCAACTGTGGTTTCACTCCTGCTAAGGAAAGAGTGCCAGAAAGCAAGTTCCAAAGCAGGATTCTTTGCTGCATCTTCACAGCACCATTTAAGGAACCTTCAGAGGCCGATGCAACTCCTACCCTGTGATTCATTCTCAAGCCGGCACATTCCTGCCTTGAGCAAGTGCGGCCAGCTTCTTTAGAGGATGTTCACTAAATAATTCAAAAAGCAACTCGATCCGACATTCATCTGGTTTAGGAGCCCGGTGACCCCTTGAGTGATTATCTGCCACTGCGATCCCTTGCCATGTAGGGTCATCCTTTGTGGTCTTAAGAAGAAACAGTGTAACATGACTCCGCATTGATTGACAGGTAATCAGTAAACCGAGCTGTTGAAAAAGCTTTTAAAAGGACCATTCCAGTACTCTCCCTGGAATTGGTACAAATTGGTGACCATTACAGAGTCAGTGTTTCTGCCTTAACGACAGCAACAAGGATGTCGCATGTCTTTAGCATAATTAGTGCCCTGGAACGGCCCAATTTGGGAAAGGGATTCTAAGTTTTGATTAGAATCATAGAACACTGGAACTCAAGAGAACATAAGAACGGCTGTACTGGGTCAGACCAAAGGTCCATCTAGCCCAGTAGCCTGTTTGCCGACAGTGGCCAACACCAGGTGCCCCAGAGAGGGTGGACCGAAGACAATGATCAAGTGATTTGTCTCCTGCCATCCTTCTCCAGCCTCTGACAAACAGAGGCCAGGGACACCACTTCTATCCCCTGGCTAATAGCCTTTTATGGACCTAACCTCCATGAAATTATCTAGCTTCTCTTTAAACTCTGTTATAGTCCTAGCCTTCACAGCCTCCTCTGGCAAGGAGTTCCACAGGTTGAGTACATGCTGTGTGAAGAACAACTTCCTTTTATTCATTTTAAACCTGCTACCCATTAATTTCATTTGGTGTCCTCTAGTTCTTCTATTATGGGAACTAGAGGTCATCATGTCCAGTTCCTTGCCCTCTGGGCAGGACCAAGCACTGTCTAGACCATCCCTGATAGATGTCTGTCCAACCTGCTCTTAAATATCTCCAGTGATGGAGATTCCACAACCTGTCTGGGCAGTTTATTCCATAACAATAATAATTTGTCCCTTATTTTTTATTTCTGAATCCCATTTTTGGTCCCAACATTCTTCTCTGAACACAATGAGAGCTCAGGGCAATAATCTCATCTGAGTGTTGCTAGGTTCCATCTCGTACTTGTAAAAGCCGTTCGAGTGACCTTTATAAAACATGCTCTGTTTGCTTGGCCTGCACCTTTCTCCTTAATGAAACACCCATTTAAAACGGCGCGATACACAGCGCCCTGTGAAGTTACATGAACACGTGTGGTGTTTTCACAGGCAATAGAGCAGTTAATAGGAAAGTGATGATTACAAACCCATTCAGCACCTTTTCAGGAGAGAGCCAAACCTTGAACAGTCTCCTCTGCTTTGTCTCAGAATAATTGTACTTTGAGGGTACTGTGCTCTCACGTCTTAGAGGAGGACATCTGCCAGGAGTAACGAGATAGACACACCGTCTGATGATGCAAAGGTTTCTTCTTCTGAAGCTAATCACTAGCTTAGCTGCAGGGCTCTATGTATTTGTTTTATGGGGCTGTTACATGAGGTCATGACCTGCGCCTTCCTTGTACCACTGCCTGTCAACAAGTACCCAAAGTCTTGGAATTCTGCATGTAATTACTTTTTCCGGCTGTATTCTGTTAACAGCATCAATAGCCAAACAAACAGGCAGGAGGAGTGGCAGTGCTAGGACAGGCTGACTGTGGAAGCTAAATTTTCAGCCCTCCCCCCCCTCCTTCTGAGTCTACACAGCACTTCAGCAGGCGCCCGTGATGCTGCCTGCAGAAAAAGCTGTGTGTGACACCATTTGGTGCCCAGTAAAAGATGGTTAGTTCAGGTGGGTCGGATCTGCTCGCTCTGCCGCTTGGCTTGCACGTGGAAATGGGAGTGGTTCTGTGCCTGGAAAATTGCTGCAGGATTAGGATTATCATTTGTCAGGCTCCCGAGAGAAAAAGCTGAGGTGAGGGGAGCTGCCAGAGGGAATTTTGGGGGTGCTGGAGGGGTGTGTGTATATTGGGAGGGGTATTTGGGGGTTACTGGAAGGACTATTGGAGGTGCTGGATAGGTGTGTACTGGAAGGGGTATTTGGGGTGCTGAAGGGAATGTTGGGGTGTTGGATGGGTGTGTTTACTGGGAGAGGCATTTAGGGGGTGCTAGATGGGTGTGTGTACTGGGAGGGACATTTGAGGGTGCTGGAAGGAGCACTGGAGTTGTTGGAGGAGTGTGTGTACTGGGGCGGGTATTTAGGATGCTACATGGGTGTGTGTTTACTGGGAGAGGCATTTGAGGGGTGCTGCACGTGTATGTGTACTGAGAGAGGCATTTGGGGTGTCTGGACAGGTGTGTGTGTGTGTGTAGTAAAAGAGGCGTTTGAGGGGTGGCAGAGGGGTGTGTGTACCGGGAGAGGCGTTTGAGGGGTGGCAGAGAGGTGTGTGTACTGGGAGAGGCTTTTGAGGAGTACCAGAGGGTGGGGTGTACTGGGAGAGGTGTTTGAGGGGTGCCAGATGGGTGTGTGTAGTAGGAGAGGCGTTTGAGGGGTGCCAGAGGGGGCGGTGTACTGGGAGAGGCATTTGAGGGGTGCCAGATAGGTGTGTGTAGTAGGAGAGGTGTTTGAGGGGTGCCGGGGGGGGGTGTACCGGGAGAGGCGTTTGAGGGGTGCCGGGGGGGTGTACCGGGAGAGGCGTTTGAGGGGTGCCAGAGGGGGGGTGTACCGGGAGAGGCATTTGAGGGGTGCCGGGGGGGGTGTACTGGGAGAGGCATTCGGGGAGTGCTGGATAGGGTACCTGCAGCCCCTCACTAGAAAGTGATGCTCCCTGCCACCATGCCAGAGAGGCTGGCACAGGCCTAGGCCATGGCGCAGGCCCAGGATGCTGCACCAGCCTGTCTCCCCGCGAGCCTCTCATTGTCTACCCCCCGCAGTGGGGCAGGCAGACTGGCCGAGGGGCACTTGGCAGCTCAGCCTATCTGGCAGGCTGGGCCAGAGCAGGCCGGGTCCTGCAGATGCAGAGGAAGGACCAGTGTGGGTGCAGAGACAGCTCCTTCTGCGCTGCGGAGTTTGGAGCAGAACAATCCTGGCCATTTCTACTGAATATGGAGGGGAATGCTCATTCCTCCGAGCCACAGCATTCAGCATTCAGCAGTGTATTTCGAGTCCCTTTCACGCCTCAGTCGTACGGATACAGAACAAGCCTTTTACTCATCTGTGTAATGAAAATTAGCGCGCACCACGAGCTGTCCTACAAATAGCATTGACTCTTTGAACTGAAGCCCATTTTTACCCACATGTGATGTGGTTTTCGCAATATTTCCAAGGAAAACGTTCCTGTAAACAAATATAATTGGTTTCTGCTTTAAAATGATCTGTCTGTAAACAGACTCCCTTTTGCTCTTTGCCCAGTGGAGTTTTGTCTCATTTCCTACATATTTTAATTAACGGACCCCACCTTAGAGATAAAAGAAGCCATTTGCGGGCCTTGGCAGGGAGACAGTTCAAGGCTCTGCTGACTGCTTGTGTGCTTGGGATTGAGTTTACAGCCAGCCTGCCTGTACGGCGATGAAAGCAGTGACACACACAATGTGCCTGTTGGTGGAGGGTGTCAGCGGGGGTGGGTTGTTTTCGCTCCTCCATTCTCAGCTGAGTTGTGTAATTTGAGGAGGGGGATAGAAACTGACCCAAATCCTTAATGCAGGGTTGCCTGGATCCAGCCCCACAAGGCTCAAGGCCCCCCCGCCCAACACGGGGGAGCTGCGCTGGTGCTCCAGCCCCTCCACCCCCCCCCCCCCCCCGCTGTTCCCCCACGGACTGAAGCACACACAATCTATTGGTCTGTCGCCCCCCCCCCCCCAAGCTCTGATGTGTGAGGGGGATGTGGGGAGGGTCTTTCTCCTTCTCAGGTGGGGGCCACGGCAGTGAGGTGGGTTTTTTGCTTCTCACTTGTGTGTGGCCCCCGACTGATTTTTTCTGTGGGTCAGCGGCCCCCGACCCAAAAAAGGTTCCCTACCCCTGCCCTAACGTATCCTCAGGAAGCATTTGATACTGTTATTCTTCAGCACAATTGTATGGAGACCTGCTTTAATTCCTTGAGTCTTGCTCAGCTAAGCTCTGCCCAGGACCTGGCCAAGGGGCCAAAAGTGCCTTAAAGACACCTTTGTGTTTCCTATTCCCCATATACTTACATACACCCCGCTCAGGGAGAGGGGGAACCAGAGGCCGGTTTGGAGCAGCCTCAGGGTTCTGCTCCCATGAATGTGACTGCAGGATCAGAGCTGGATTCCTTGCTCTAGGGCATATAACTTGCTATGTAGGGCATTGTGCAGTAAGCTGGGTGCTTGTGTGGCTGCTCAGGAGGGAGTCAAATGCTGCCCAGCTGATGAGCAGCCCATCTGCACATGTCTTAGTGCACATAATACAATTTATTCTGCACATGGAAGGAAAAGATTAGAGGGTACATTGGCCATCTGTTTGAGCCAGTCATTTAAATAAAATGATACTTTTTTTGTTTTTTTAGTTGCTTTTTAAAATATTTATTTCAGTGGAGCTATGTTGATTTAGGCCAGCTGGGGATCTGACCTTTGGTATATTGAGTAAAAAATCAAATCCATCATTTATGGCAGTGAAAACTCATTGCTGTTTGTGTGTGAAACACAGGGTTTGCTAACTTTCTCACCCTTTGCCAACAGCAAGTGCCCAAAAATCCTGAGCCAGGCCAAAAAGTAGTAAGTTTTGGGTTCTTTATTGTTTGCCTTCTGGGTTTTTTGCCTAGAAGGGTCACAATTTCAAGCTTTCGTCTTCATATTTGAGGGCTAGAAACACAAATATGAAGGCTAGAAATGTACTTTTGTCCCTAAATTGAACCTCAGAGTCTGATGTAATCACATGACTTCAAGAGCTGGTCTTTAAGGCCATGTCTCCACTTACCAGAGGATCAATGCTCTGGCGATTGATCTTCTGGGGTTCAATTTAGGGGGTCTAGTAAAGACCGGCTAAATCAAATTTTTATGGCGCCCCTGTCGGCACTGGTACTGCTCACTGTTGCGAGAAGTAAGGGAAGTCAGCAGGAGCATGTCTCCCATCGACCTCCTGCTGTGGAAACCGTGCCAAGCTCAGCTTAAATTCTGTTGACTCCAGCTTTGTTATTTATGTAGCTGGAGCTGCGTACCTTCAGCCAATCTTCCGCCACACAGTGTAGGCCTGGCCTAAGAAAAACACCAGATACTGTCGGTGTTATGATGAAATCCCAAGAGTTGACAACCCTGTTTACTGTCTCTTAGGGATGTAATAGGGTAGTCAATTAACCGATCAGCAAAAGCGTAGAGGTTAATGCTATAGACTACATGCATTTCTCCCGTCCCTCCCCCGCCAGTAAATTTTTTAGCAAGCTGACCAGCAGCCTGGCTCAGTCCTTCCTTGTGCCGGGTCCAGGACCTAGCTCCTCTGCAGCTCTGTATTTCAAGTGTATTAGGAGCCAGGCAGGCAGGCAGCCCGGCTCAGTTCTGGCTCGCACCGGAACTGCATCAGAGGCATCAGTGCGGAGAGGCAGTGGGCTCCTCGGGAGTGGGGCTGGAGCGCACTGGCTGCCGGCCTTACCCCCAGGGACTATAGAATAGTTGAGTAACTGATAAGAATTCATGAGGTTACTCTACTGTTCAAGTAACTAATATTGAACATCCCTACTCTCTATGGTTTCTCTTCTTCGATGACCACAACATGCGATAGGGAGGCTTTCTCAAGTGACATTGTGAGATTATTCCTATGGTCCAGAATATGTTCCTGGAATACACACAAAAATGGACTCTGGACCAGATAAGTAGAGGTCAGAAAATAGGCACTAAACAAAATGTGACTTTAATGATGGATGCTACTCAGAATGTTTAACTCTGCTGATGTTTTCAAATATCTAAAAGGGTGTCACAAGGAGGAAGGAGAAAATTTGTTCCTCTTGGTTTCTGAGGACAGGACAAGGAGTAATGGGCTTAAAGTGCAGCAGGGGAGGTTTAGATTGGACATTAGGAAAAAATTCCTAACTGTCAGGGTGGTCAAATATTGGAATAAATTGCCAAGGGAGGTGGTGGAATCTCCCTCTCTGGAGATATTTAAGAACAGGTTAAATAGACCTCTGTCAGGGATGGTGTAGACGGAGCTTGGTCCTGCCTTGAGGGCGGGGGGCTGGACTCGATGACCTCTCGAGGTCCCTTCCAGTCCTATTATTCTATGATTCTATGTAAATGGGCTGCATCCAGGATCAATGGGACATCATAGGAAATAAGTGGGAAATAAAATTAAGAGGGTATTAAAAGTTGGGAGAAAAATAAATTGTTGTGAGTTATAAAATTGGTCTCTTTAATAGCTTGCTGTAATATCAGATAATGGGATAGAGTGGCTGAAATAGGATGCAGGGATTCAAGCTGGATAATAAATTGGGGTTTGGTCAGCAACAAATAAGATCATAGGCCTAGAAGGGTAATTAGTATCTTCAGACCATTAAATTTTGATTGTTGGTAGCTAGACAACTATTTGTGATAGATACGTGAGCCAGATAAAAGGCTTTTCTCATCTGTTTCCAAACAGCCTGTACAGATTATTGATTGGTAAAAAAAAGCTTGATTTACATATAAATAAATGACAGACACTGGCCAATGACAATTTGAACTGTCCAGATGCAGCGACTTTGACTTGCTGACATCACTGCTTCATTAGCATGCAGGAGATGCGAGCACTGCTACAGTAAAGATTCTGGCTCCGCTCTCAAGCTGGCATTTATTCTCGATGGGCTGAATATTTCCTTGTTGATGTCTTGCGCTTTGGAGAGCAAACGGAATATGCTCTTGCTGTCTCTAAGCATCATTTGCCAAAGCTGGGGGGTCGGCTGGAAGCATTTGGATGGCTGGAAGAAGCTATGGGAGGGAAAAGGCAAAACGACCATGCTGGAATTCTGAAGAAGGCAATGTAAGCTCTAACGCCTGTCTGGACACAGGGCAAAAAGCACACTTTTCCTGCTGACGGCTTCCACGGCACATATTCCTTCAAGCAACAGTATGTTTTGTGTGTGTCTCTTCTGAACGGCTTTCCCAGAAGCTTGCTGCTCATTTCAAGAAGGCTCCTACCAGGGTATGTCACGCAGTTTTGAGAAAGAAAACAAGATGTTTGATCACACTGCAGTGCTGTCTGTGTTCTTGGTAGCAGCTTATCAGAGGAAAATAAACAATACAAACTAATATAGCAGAACAATTTGGTAGATTTCCCACCTCCCTCCCCCTCAGCCCCCTGACTGGCATAATCATCAGTGGGAATAGGTAAGAAATTTTCTTTTATTAGCAACTTTTTAGGTTGTCATGCATTTTTGGAGAGAAACGGGAGTGTTTGGTAGGGTGCAGAGGAAATAGGCAGCTATTCTATATGTACATGACTGTAGTGATTTGGTAACTTTGCTGTTATACTGTTATTGGCAAGTGTTAGGAAATGGTGGGGGGGGGGGGGAGTTGAATCTTGCTGCTCTTCCTGTTTATGAATGAAAAAGATTCATTGCTAAATTGACGTTTACAGCTGCAGGAAGTCAAAGATACATGTGTCAGTTCCATTAACATGTTTTTCATCTTAAAAAGAATTGTGAAAGCTTTCCAATAGAAAAATGCCAATCTCTCAGTGCTGATTTACTGCATTGGTATATTCAGCCCTGGGAAGTCTGGCCCAGAGAGGATTTTAAGCAAACTGTGTATAGTCTGGGTGTCTAGATGATGTGATTACAATTAGGGTTATCTGTTTGATTGTTTTGCTGACATCATTCTGAAAACAGTTTCAAAATGTTAATCATACTACACCTTTGTTATACCGCCACAACACCTATTCCATAGACTGAGCTAACCCTTCCACTAGGGAGTTATATTTTCTAAGGTAATTTTCTTTTTGTAGATTCCTCTTTATATCCTGTAAGCAGCTGTATGTGACTAGACATGACCTGTGACCATGTAAGGATTTCAATCCACTTACTCTTTGTTTTGTAGCCATGATGCCTGATCTACCCTAAAGAGTGATTGAACCTTTATGAAGCATTGGGGATTAGCCCTGGATAGAGTAATGCCAGAATAATTATTCATGCCAGATGCAGTATCATCTTTTCAGTTTTCGCTCTGTTGTCTTGTCCCTCACTCCTACTCATTTTTATTCAGTGATTATTTCACCTGCTGGGTGAGTGCTTCCATTTCTGACCTCAGTGTGGTCTATTTATAAGAATACTGACTTGAATCTGTGGCAACGCTTCACAAAGCAAGCTGTCTGTGGTTCACACGATTATATTATGCTTAGTGTTTCAATCTTCTTCTGTTGTTTGGTTTTCAACAACTTTGTTATACTTAACAAAATGAAATGGCTTCGCCAGTTTCCTGCGCCCAGTATTTGCTTGTGTTGGCCGACATTCCCAAAACGCATCGTACGTCTGGTAAGCCTCGACTTTGAAATAATTATCGTATTTCTCAATGTGACATGGCTAATCAAATTTCTGAGTATTTTGTCTGTTGGTGACATTTCATTTCATTGGAATATTGAGTGCAGGGCATGTTAAAAGGGAAGCCTGTTTACTACACATCCAACACTGTAAATATCCTTTTAAATCAAAAAGAGCATCGTGGCGAAGTCATAATGAAACTGCTTTGATTTCAAATAGAATTGACAAGAGTTCATTATAAAACATGGAAGACTAGAATGCGATGGTCCGCAAGGGAGGACCAGTGAAAGAACTGTGCAGAGATGAGTATTATGTAAACTTACAAATCAAAGGCTGTGTATGCTAGCATGGCCACAGCTGTCTGTCCGTGCCCAGTTAGAAATTAAATATAAACCCTGGTAGAATCAAACATTGTGGAGCAATCTTCTGCATTATTTAAGCAATATAAAGAAATCCTTTGAGACTGGACGACAGTGCTGCATCTTGCTGAGCTGGAAAGCAACTGGATGGTGTAATTAAAGATGTCAAAAGATAACCTATGGTACAGTGCAAGCTTTTCAAGGGACGTTGCTGTTTTAACAACTGAGAGCGCTCTTGAGTGGAGTGCTGGGGAATTAAAACTAGAATGAGCATTTAGTAAAGGATTTTGCTGAGTCTTCATTATGTAAGTCTGCTTCTCACAGCCCACTTGAAATGATGTTTGTAGAACCCAGATAATGGTGTGTTTGGAGTTGCCATTATGTGTTTGAAAGTGTCTGTTCAGTTCATGAAAAGGTTAGGAACTGGGCAAGCACTGCCATAAGGAAACATCCCAAGTGCTCAAAACGCACAAGTCAGGCCCTGGAAAAATCATGAGATTTAAACAAAAATAACAACTAGGTTCAACTTCTCTAGTCTGGCACTCTCTGGTCCTACATGATTTTAGTTAGCCAGATGTCCCCTTATCATTAATGTGGCCAAGTTTCCCGTAGTCCCATAAAGTTTGTTTACAGCTACCAGTCCTAGCTCTCAGCATTCTGTGCTGTTATTTAGATCTAATTTGCCCCAAATATCTTCTAAGAGCCTCGTAACTCAGGGAAGTGTCGGTAATTCTGTTAGACAATACTAACCTCCTGTGGTTCAGCAAATTCTGTTTCTACATCAGTCAGGAACTGAGGGTTTTGGACTAGAGAGGTTCAACCTGTAGTGGGTGAAATCTTGGCCCTGTTGAAGTCAGTGAGAATTCTGCCATTGATTTCACCAAGACTAGGATTTTCAGACCACAATTTTTTGGAAGGCAGGGGCATTTGCACTCTGAGTTTGAGCCTTTGTGGATCACATTTGCAAGCTTGTCTCCACAATTTGAGGGCTAAACCCTTATTTTTTTTAATGAAAGCTGGTTGTCATGTTAACACCTGACTCCAGAAGTTGGGGATTTAAGAAAACACCAAATGTTATCAGATTCATGGTGGAACTGTGAGTTGACAATTGGTATGGTCGTTGATTTAAATTATTTCCATGAGAGAGGACAGCCCCCCCCCCCCCCCCAGCCATCTCTGTTCTAGTGCTAAGCTGAGGAATAGAGCACTGAGGGATGCCTGTCTCTTTCATCCTTTGCAGGAATTGAAAGGCCTAATGCACAGTGAAGATAAGCCAACAGAAACAACATTCACATTGTCAGTTTCAAACATACACAGGTTACCCAGGAGCAAAAGGGCTCTTAAAATTAATGTAAAAAGGGGGACAATGTATTTTTCATCTCTCTATAAAATAAATCACAAATGAAGGGATTTTGCTGAATCTTTTTCTAAAAAAAAAACATTAATTTATGGTCTGAGACCAAGCAAGGAGAATTTCATCCTAAAAGGGGTATTTTTCAGAGAGTTATCAACACCTCTGAACAAAGTTCTAATTAAACTTGGCAAAAATTGATTTTTATTTTTAACATGTTGACAACTAATAGCAATGTTTATCTTTAAACTTTTTTTAAAAATACAGATTTAAAGCTTCACATTTGTGAAAAATTACAGTTTTCATCTTTTGTTTCTATTTGTACCCATTTAAGTTTTCCTAGTTGAGGGAAATTTGGGGCGGGGGATGGGGGTCAGACAATTATTAATTATTTAATGATGGTAGATGATGAGATTCAAAAATTAAAGTTAGATAACCATTTAAACCCAAACTTTCAACCTCAAATGCCAATATATACCAAGCAAATATCCTTAGCACTTTTCTTTCATTGCCTATCTGTAAAAATGGTTTGTGTGTGTGGTTTGTGTGTATGTGTAAATTTCCCCAAAATTTACCAATAAAAATCATAGAGCCTAGTTATAGTGAAGGACTTAACATATGGTAAACCATTGTTGCCACTGTGAAAGTCACCTGGAATTAAATCCAGGGAACATGAAGGATATGTCTTACATCCAAGCCAAGCAAATATAAAGTTTACAGTAAAAATACAGCTTGCCACTAGTAGTCATCCTGCTTTGTTTTCCTAGGAAGAGAAAGGCAGCCCATGTAATGCAAATGCTATCTTGAGATGTGTAGCCATGCATGATCTAGGCTAGTCACTCCAGTTATTCATTTGTTACTAACCAAAGCACAAAGAACCCTGGTATTTTAACATATAGATTATTATACTCTTCAGGAAACTTTGTTAGGCTAACGGCATCACTTTCCTGTGGGGTGCATTGCCATCAAATCCTGGACCTACAAGCACCAATAGAAGGTCACTCCATAGTAGGGGGCACAGATTGAATATAGCAGCTTAAAGGCCCTCTCACCACCCCTGGCTCCTAATGTAGGGGAATAAGGTTTCATTGCTGCTGCCCCCACAGATAATGCCCAGCTGCCATACTGGTCCCTTGTCAGTGGCTGATGTTAGGGATGGAAAATCCTGTTTAATTGGCTAACCAGTTAAACATATTGTTTAGCCAGTTAGCCGATTTAAGGAGGGAGTCCCGGTCAGAGAAGCTCCTGTCCATGATGAGCCCCCTACGGGGCTGCAGCAGCCCCCTGCCTCTGGCAAGTGAGGAGCTGCTGCAGCCTCCCCCCAATGGTTATCCTTAACTGGTAAGACTCATCCGTTAAGGGTGAAGCTATCGGGCTGACCAGTTAAAACTTCACAGCCCTAGCTGGTGCTGGTTAGAACTTCAAGGGCCGGCCTAGAGCACAGCTGGCCCCAAACCAGCTGAGTGTGAAGGTTACTTAGAACTCCTGCCCTCTCCCCTCCTGTCCTGAGCTCCCCTGGGTGCCTCTCTGCCCTAGCTGAGGATCTGGGACATTGTCTTTGTTGTGTTGGTGTCAGATTTCCATGCTTGTTTTCACTGTGTCCATCACTGTGTGTGTGTCATGGTGACCACCAGAGCAAACTGAATCCCACCGTGAAGGGTGGCCACTGAAGATCTCAGCCATGCAAAGCTCAAGAGGTCACAGTGGTTGCTGTCCTGGTAAGCAGATCCTTTTGCTGGTAAACACTGCCCAGTAATGTCGGCTGGAGTCTGGAATGAACGAGCTACGTGACAATGCTACTGATTGCTACCTGGCTTCAAAATGGTTCCGAGCTGCATTGCTCACTCTGCCTGAGCAACCCCAAACAGGCTTGTTCAACTGCCTTAAAGCGGTTATTGGGTAATTCAAAAATGGTCACCTCTGAATATGTGTGTTTTGAGGTGGTTTGGCACAGGAAGGGTTTGTCCGTTTTTGGGTTTTTTTTTCTCCTGCATCCAATTCCTTGTTTCATGAGCTCTCGGTGCTGAGAAAACCACAGCTGGCTGGCTGATTTTTGTAACTCCTACTTCCTAAAGCACAGGAGTGGTAGCTTTCCTTTTGTGTCCTTGTTTGGGAAGACTTCAGATACCCCTCTGGAGAGAAATACTCTAGCTATAAGCCGTTTGAAACACAATTACACACATGAACTATTGTACATGTTTATGAGCTCTTTCTTCTACTAAGCCATAGTGTCGCGTTCATGAATAGCTTGAAGGGTGCATGCAGCCGAAGAAATGTTTTGTCCAAAAGCTACCTGTTTTGTAGCTAAGTCTGTGGTCACTTTGGATCTTCCCAGCACATTGGTGGATAAGAGTTGTGAGAGTTTGGTACAAAGTCCAGTATCACAAATGCAGTTGGAAGAGATTGGAAGGGGATCGGGAGGGATATGACATTTCTGATTGGTAGAACTCAGGATCAAGTTGGCAGCTCTTCTTTTGATCTCTCGTGTGATACTCCTAGGTAGAATATATTGTTCAGCCATTTAAAAATCCTATTTAAGGCTTATTTTCTTTACCAATGCAGCACATGGAACCCCTGCAACCATGCATAGAAAGAGTTGCAGAAAGATTTGTGCTAATCCGAGAGATCAGACAATTCACTCATGTAAAAACAGAGACCCAAACCGTGAGTGTGTAGAACTCTGTGGGCTTTGATGTAGCTGAATTTGATGGGGTAACGTTGGAAGCACCCTGGATTTACACCGGCGGTTATATTAGTGCAGTGTAACAGCCCTTCAGTGACTTGAAGTTGATTGCATGCTGGAGTTTGAACACCCCATCAGCATCCAGAGGGTGGTTTGCTTCCAGCTCTGTGGATTGCATGGCCAGGTTCAGTTGTGAAACCCGTTGCCATCCTCAACGGCAGGGTTAATGCCGCTGTATTCGAAATCTCCAAGTTCAGTCTGCAGCGTGCGGAGCGACTGCCGTGGTAATTCTTGGCACCGTGTTTCCACTGGGCAGACTGCCACCTCCCAGTCCCTTTCTGGGCATTTCTGTGTCACTCCCCAATACCTCAGAGCCTTTCAGTCCAGAAGGTGACTGAGGAGCGCCTTTGTACACTGTGGTGACCACAGTGTGGGATCTGGCCTCAAGCTGGCTCTGCTAATTTCTTCAATGCCAGACATTTATTTTTCTTTTGCTCTCCTGGTAGGGCTTCCATATGAATCTTCCTCCGTCTCTCACCCACAGACGGTTGCAGCGTTAGCCCTCTATATTTGACAGATCATTTCTGGGCAGGCAGGCCACACTACAGGCAGGAAATTTCATTGGGCACAGCCCAGCGGGTGGTATTTGTTTTATAAAATACTCAAGTTGCTTGAATAAAGACATATGGGGAGAGGCATGAACATCCCTTACACTTAACTCACACGATCCGTTGTTTACAGCCAGGCCCTAAGATACAACCGGATCTGCTCTGATCCCACAGTCAGAGACAAACACCTACAAGATCTTAAAAATTAAATACCCACCTGGGGAAGTGAGGGAATAGATTGACAGAGCCAGACAAGTACCCAGAAGTCACCTACTAAAAGACAGGCCCAACAACGAAAATAACAGAACACCACTGGTCATCACCTACTGCCTCCAGCTTAAACCCCTCCAGAGCCTCACTGACAATCTACAACCTATCCTGGAAAATGACCCCTCCCTCTCAAAGATCTTGTGAGACAGGCCAATCCTCTCCTACAGACAGCCCCCTAACCTGAAGCAAATTCTTTCCAGAAGCCTACCAGCTCTGTCCACATATCTGTCCAAATTCCGTTGCCAACTCTGTCCACATATCTCTACAAGTAACACCATCACAGGACCTAACCACATAAGGCCCACATCCACTAATGTGATGTATGTCATCAAGAGCCAGCAGTGCCCATCGGCCATATATATTAGCCAAGCCGGACCGTCTGTGTGTCAAAGGATAAATGAACACAAATCAGATACTGTATTAGATAATGGATTTAAAAGTAGCCATTCTTCTACAAAGCAATTTTGCACCCAATTCCAGAGGGAGACAGCTGAACTTGAATTTATTTACAAATTCAACACTATCAACTTGGACTTGAATAAAGAAATTAACTGGTTAACACACTACAAAGCCAATTTCCCCCGCCTTTGATATTTGCATGTCCACATCAAATGCCATGTATGGGACACATCCTGCCTGACTTAATTAGCTTCATTAACACTGGTCCTACAATTAACAGGTAGCTGTTTTGCTGTTATATATACCCTTGTAATTTCCATTCCAACACATCTGATAAAGCGATATTTACTGACAAAAGCCCATGACCTAATATATGTGTAAGTCTCTAAGGGTACATCTACACAGCAGCGCTATTTTGGGATACTTCTGGTATTCCAAAATAACTATTCCGCATCTTTTAAACAAGTCCATTATTTCAAAATAGTTTTAGAAATAACAGGCTCGCTATTCCGATGTCCCTGTAAACCTCATTCCACGAGGATTAAGGGATGTTTTGGAATAGCTCTCTCTCTCTCAAAATTTGATGGTGTGTAGACTGTGCCAAATTTCAAAATAAGCTATTGCGAAATACACTAGAAATAAGCTACGCAGTTTGCACAGCTCAAATTGTGTAGATTACTTTGAGCTACGGGTACAGTGTAGATGCACCATAAGGTGCCACAGGACAGCGTGTTGTTTTTAAAGTTATGGACTAACATGGTGACCCCTCTGAGACTTTTTATCACACTGGTTTATTTAGAGTTTTCCTGGTTGCTCCTGTCAATATCCAGGTGCCACGCTGCAAGCACAGGTGATAATAAAAGGGACCTTCACTACCCTAAAACAGGAGATCCAATAGCAGACAGAACGTGTAGCATGAGCCATATCCAGCATTAGTGGGTCTGCAAGGAGAAGTGAGATCCAAAGCCCAACCACTTTGCTTTCACCCCTCTCTCATTTAAACCATTGGAGCTGGGTGCTGCAGGATCTGTTAGAGACTAGGATACAGGTGGTCTGGCCTAGTGGTCTGAGCAGGAGTTAGGTCCAATGGGTGGAACAGGCATCCGGGGTAGAGAACGAAGCCGACATTCAGCACCAGAGTCAACAGGGCTCAAGCCACAGCTGGAACCAGGAATCGGAGCTGCGGGTCAGAGCCGGCAGTCAAGCCAGAGTCATGGCCTGAAGTCAGAGGCCAGGGTCAGAGCCAGGAGTGGTCACTAAGGATTGGAGGTGATGCGGAGGAGCAGAAGTCAAGCCAAAGCTCAAGCATGGAGCAGGGGCAAAGGCAGGAGCAGAGCTGGACCCAGGAACAGGATTGGATGAAGTCATCAGGCACAAGTGCCATCCGATGCTGCCCCAGGTAACTGCCCTGTTGTTCCAACAAGCTTCCTGTTCCTCCTGCCTTAAATAGCATGGTTGACCAATTGGTGGAGTTGGGTAATTCTCCAATCAGAGCATCCATCATGGGTGGTGCCTCCAAGTTCATCTGGTGTCCATAACCATTGGATGGATGCCAGACTGTGGCAGCTCTCTGGTACCTCCCGGGCCTGAGTCCAAGACCCAGGACTTCACAGCACCTTGGCAGAAGGCACCTACTGTAGTTTCACCCAAGGAGAGAGACCACCTCTAAAGCAGCTGGGACCAGAGCCATGTAGAGCTCCCTAATTCAAACTCACCCTTTAAACTGCCCTTGGGAATCCACTGGTCGCCAGTATAATGGGCTCCTTAGCAAGCGGGTTGCAGCATGTGGTCATTGGCCCTGATTTATGAATAGCTTGAAGGAATAGCCCTGGGGAAAGTTCAGTGCGGTAACCCAACTTCCAGGTGACAAAGACACAGGCAGGGGCGGCCCATGAGCCTAGGCAAACTAGGCAGTTGCCTAGGGCGCCGCCAGCCCGGGCGCCCGATGATGATGTCACGAGGTGCCAGGGCGCCCCATGATTACATCACAGCCGTTGACGGCCGTGCAGGCGGGGGCACTGATCGCGCCTTCTGCCTGGGGCGCCAGCTGCTGCAGCCAGCCTCGGGCTGCTCCTGGACACAGGTAACCACTGCCAAAGCCACGTCAGGAAGAAAAGAATTCAACCTGTCTGCTGAGAACATGTTGGCAATTGTGGCTACCACAATCTGAGAGATAGCTGGGGCATGGACATAAACATGGCTGTTTCTCCCAGCTGTGGTATCCATCCCAAAGCAGCATTTCAAGACTTGACTTAGCCACTTAATCTTCTTCTGTGTCCCAATCGTCCATACTGGTCTAGTAAGTGAGCCAATGAAGTGGGAGTCCAGAAACAGGGTTGCTCTTTCTTGCTCTTTGGTGTGGTATGCGACCTTGGGGAAACCTCGTTCCTTCTCCATGTGTCGGTTTCCCCACTTGGAAAAGAAGAGAGCTGTGCTTACGCTTCTTTGTAAAATGCTTTGGCTGCAAGTGCTATACACCAGACAGTTGTGTTAATTTTTTAGCCTCAGTAAATTATTCCTTCTCCTTGCAGGGTCTGAAGAGATGGCCGCATGCTGAGGACACTGTCCCTTTTAATTCCTAATTAGCTCTCATAATAGTTCCATAATTGTGTTCAGAAAGAGAGGTAACAGAATTAGATCTGAAGAAACTGTGTCTGAGAAACGGTTGTCAGATCTGGTAACTTTCTGTTATTTTTCACGATACACTGACCGATGTAACATGACTCAGTTTCCTCACAATCAAAATAATTGTCCGATACTGCCAAGGACCATGGAACTTGTGTGTATGTCGAGCAGCCTAGAAGCTAAAAAGTACTCTGCTATTTTTGCAAAATGTAGTTGATTGGAATTCCGCTGTAATTTTTGTTCAGAAACCAGAGAATTGGTTTTAAGGGGATTACAAAATCTCACATATTAACATGCACCCAAATGTATGCAGATCCTTTATTACTCAGATGGTACCACTGTCTGTTCTCCTTGCACTATGCACCAAATATGAGCAAAGCCGGGAGCTTGTGCTGCGAGCCAGGAAATTGTATTTGCTACACAGTCTCTCGGTAACGAAGTTTCTGTCTGATACAATTTACTAAATTCAGCCCCACGGGGGATGACGGAGGAAGGAGAAGCAATGCTAGGAATGTTGAGTGTTCGTGAGGATCTGTCCCTTTTCCAGGGCGAGTGATGGTAACATCTCCATCTTGATTGCTGCTGCTGCTTCCATTTTTGACCAGATCCAACTTGCACATTCCACACAGAGAAGGATAGAAAAATATAGAATGTTTATGCCCTACTGTGTCCACTAGGTGTCAGTCTGCTGCCCTTACACCTTTCCTCTGCTTTGTGGAGCAAACAACAGGATTCCACCATGCTGTGCTTGCTGAAATATCACAAGCATCAGAAGTTTGTTTTCCCCCATAGTGGCAGGAGCAGAGGGATCCTAGCTTTTATTCCTGTCTTGGACCAAGACTGCCTGAAGCAGGTCACGTGTTTTATTGTTTGTGTCTCGGTTTACCAATCTGAACAATGGGTATTGTAATAAAGGTCTGACACACAGCATTGCGGGCAAGGGATACATGGCAGGGGTCAGTGACCCCAGCAACTAATCACGGCCCGCATAGGATAATCGCATATTTGTTCACCGGGGTGTCATGCAGTTTTATTGATGAATGCCTGCAGAACCGTTGCAACATGTCATTATGATTAGGCAGGAGATAGAATAAAGTGCCTAGCGGGGGCCGGCATTCAATCATTACACATTCACAGTTGTTCCCTAATTAAAGAGGGTAAACATCAGAATGCAGGAGTGAAAAAGACCTCGAGCTGGGATCTGTGGTATTTTGTTAAAGGTGACCTGCAAAGAGAAACCTGAGGTAAGGGCAGATTTCTATGCTGAATGCCTCTAGTAATCAGAGGCTATATGTTGGAAAGGGGAAGGAATCCAATACCGAAATCAATTTTAATTAACATGGTCAAAATCAGTTTCCCCATCTCCAAATTTCTCTAGCTGCTCTTTGCTTCATTGGACATATCCCAGAATGCATCAGCCTGGTTGGTAGGAGCATCTGGCCCATATAGCTGTCTTTGCTTTGCAGCTCACCATTAATGAAACATGAAAGATAGCAGATCTGGAAATACTTCCCTTTTAGACCTTTTTTTGCTCCCAGACTCAGTTGCTCACCATCTTTGTAATAACACTGAAGAAATGAAAGAAGCTGCCGTTGGAGCCAGCAGTGAGCGGTTCAGTGAAGCGCAGTAGGCTACCGGAAATGACAAATTGACGGATGATGCATTGAATATAACTTTGGCCAGGAAATTAAGGACAGAGCTGAATGGAGGCTTTTCAGCATAGCAGGAACTGCTAGGTGGCTGCAGTGCGAGGCCGGGGAGGGGTATAAAATCCTCTTGCATGGAGCATGGCAGTACAGAATATGGCACAACCAGAGGATTCATTTTCACTGAGTTTTCTCTGGGGAAGTGCAACATTTGCATCTTCCAGGAGGAGGGCGCATTGTCAGTCTCTAGTTCTTGAGTTGGGAGGTTGAGTAAAGTAACCTCTCCTCCTCTTCTCTGCATCCAGCCTTCAGGCTCATCCCATTCATGAATCTCTGCCTCTCTAGCATGTGCATTGCAGGTGCTGCCCTGTGTGTAACCCACACACCTTCTGGTGGCACTGAGACCACTTACACAGAGAGAGAATGAATGTGCTCTACAGCCTAAGCTGAGCGCCAACTGAGCGCCAACTGTAGCGGCTCCTCTACTAAGCTCCAAGGGTCCCAGATTCAGTTCTGCTTGTTGACATTATGTAAGTTCATCCAATTTAAAGTCACTTATGGTTCTTTGGCACAAAGATCCTGCCTCACCTTGTATGCAGGTTGAACCTCTCTAGTCAGGCACCTTTGGGACCTGACTGGTGCTGGAGCACAGGAGGTCAGTATTGTCTAGCTGCATTACCAACACTTCCATGGTTTACGGGCACTGAGAAGACATTGAGGGGTAAATTAGAGCTAAATAACAGCACAGAACACTGAGCCAGAACCGTGGAAAAGTTGGCCACACCCATGCTACGTGGACATCCAGATAGGTAAAATCATGCCGGGCTACAGATGGTGCCAGATCAGAGAGGTTCAAGCTGTGGTACCGTTATGTCCAACCACTTCTGAAGCTGCAAACTAGCCACACTCAACTGGCCAAATAGCCACATGTGGCTGGTGGCCAGCATGTTGGACACCATGGCTGTAGTATAAAGCAACATGCCCATTTACAGTCCTCTTAATAACACCCTGCTACTAATAAATGCCTGTCACGTATATTAGCTTGCTGCTGCTGCCCCCAAAGGCTCCGATGGAGACAGAGGCCTGCCTGTGCTAAATGCTATGCAAACATATAGCGCGAAGATGAATGCAATGACACCCGTGAAGCCATTGAGAACACAGATGGGCCCAAAACCGAGAACATAGCTCCAGACCCTGTGCATGGCTCCAGATCCCAAACTTGGTGGATTGGGCTCTGAATTCTCCTGTTCTTTTTCTCACCCGCTCATCGTCGCAGTCATCTCCAGGGGGTAGCAGAGCTGAACAGCCAATGTGGTGTGGTTTGTGTGGCATGTCAAGAGAGCTCACACTGGGCTCTTGCTCTCTGCAGCTGTTCTTGCTGTGCAGTCCCTGAGTGAGGGCTGCTTATTTTGCCAAGAAGCAAGACGGTCCCCTTTAATGTACAGCCCAGAGGCCAAATTCTATCCAGCTATTCCACTGCGGCCATTGGGGAATGTGTTGATATGCCAGAGAGTTTTGTCCCTTCTCTGTAGAGTGCAGCTGCAATTGCACCAGGAGAACAACAGAGAGACAGATGTTGACCATAAAATGCATCTCTCCTTTAACTTCTTCAAATGAATTGTTGACCCCGGGTAGAACAATTTTTTCAGTCTGTTTAGGGAGGTTGCATCTTGGTACTGTATGATATCAGTTCAGTGAGGGCGTCTTTCCAACAAAATATGAAACCAGAAAATGTTACTCTCCCCTCACCCCCATTTACCGCCCTCCTTCCTGGGCCTGCTGCAGGGCAAAAAAAAAAAAAAAAAAGTTTGCAGCTCCTTATAGAACAGAAATGCCAAGACTGTTTGGCAGATTGAACTTTAGGAGGAGAGCAGCCAGCCTCCTGCGTCCTCCTTTCTTTATTTTATGAGCTACTAGTGTTTGTCAAATCCTGTGATTTCTCCAGTCTCCTGCATCAGTTGGTCCTGCATCCATTCTTGAATTTGCACTGCCAAATTCCATGATGTTGTTGGTTTTTTTAAAGCCCCACCTACTGGAGTCAGGTGATTCCAGGAGACTCTCAGCTACCATTCAAATGTTTCTCATCTTCGTGTTTGTGCAGAAAAACTTGACAAAGGTGAAAGTGAAAGGCTCGAAGAATGGAAAGTAAATAAAAAGAAGCCCAAATTATTTTTTAAAATGCTCTGGATTTCTAAGCCAATCGCATGATTTGGGGGTGTGACGCACGATTTCTGAATGCTTGAGATTGGACATGTTGATCTTGTCTCCCAAAGGCATCTCTGAAATTTAAAAAAACCATGTAAAATAGCTACTTACATGTTTCTGGCATCATATTAATTACTTAATATGCACAACTTGGCAACCTACCCCTGACATCAATACAGATTGTATGTGTGTGTCCCAGGGCACAATTAGGTCTTCAGAGTTAATGCTTGCTTTGGAATGAAGATAAGATTTCTAGCTCTTTTTTTAAGAGGTGAGATTGGCTTAACTTTGTTCTCATCAGCACGTGTGCCTAGTTTTCTCAGCCGTGGGTTCCTCTACATATGTGACAGTCGTGCTCTTCTCGGAACTTGAAAGACAAACGTTTTTTGTCCATCAGAACTTCACTGTTAAGTCGGTGCTGCTGGCTGGACAAAATGAAGTTGATGGATTCACCCCATAGTGAAATATGTGGCTATATGTGCACTGTGTTATACTGTAAATGGTAATGTACTTGGCATGTTGGCTATGAATCTTGAGCTTGTCCGGACTCTGATATACTTACCTCATATGTACAGCTGGCCAAACACCGTCTTTGCTACGGTCCATGTGTGTTCCAATTGCTTTGGTTTGCAAGGAAAGGGTGTTAGTGATACTTTATACAGAGTTGAGCAATCATGCGACCAGGGTCTAATCCAAGGGTGGGAAATAATATTTGGTGTGGGGCCACTCCAAGCATTTGGTAAGCGGTCAAGGGCTGCACTTTTCTGTGATATTAATGGAGGAGGTGCTGGGTCTGGGATGGAGGGTGGGTGCAGAAGGGAGTTTGGGGTGAGGGATTGGGGAGCAGGAGTGAGTGGGGGGGGGTCTGTGGGGGAGTTTGGGTGAAGGAGGGGATTGTGACCTGGGGCAGGAGACTGGTGTACAGGAGGGGCGTGCAGGGGTTTGGGTTGTGACTTGGGGTGGGAGATTGGAGTGCAAGATCTGGGAGGGGATATGGGTGAAGAGGGTTTGGGTTATGCGAGTAAGGATGCAGGAATACGGAGAGTAGGGGAGGTGGGAGGATCTGGAGTGCCAGACACAGGCTCTGGCTGGGAGACACTTACCTGGGTGACTCCTGGCCAGCAGCCCAGCAGGTTCCTCAGACAGGATCTCTGCCTTCCATGCCCCCAGAGGCCACTCAGAGCAGCTGGCTGCAGGGGCCATGCGCTGCTTTGAACGCTCAGAGCTCGATGGGAGGAGGTAAGGGGTAGCTCCCATTGGCGGGAAACCAGTCAATGGGAAATGCGAGATTGTGCTGGGGGGCAGGGCCAGTGCGTGAAACCTCTTCCCGCTTCCCCTGAATTCACAGTGTTCAGAGATGCACATGGCCTCACAACTGGCTTTTCTGAGCTGCGGGCGGCAGCAGGGCAGGCAGAGAGTCTTGCTGAGGCTCCCACTGGGCTGCAGGCCAGATCCTGGCCACATGTTTTGCCCGCCCTTGGTGTAATCAAATTAGAACTCATAGGCTCATAGACACTAGGGTCAGAAGGGACCATTATGATCATCTAGTCTGACCCCCTGCACAATGCAGGCCACAGAATCTCACCCACCTACTCCTGGAATAATCCTCTCACCTATATCTCAGATATTGAAGTCCTCAAATGATGGTTTAAAGACCCCAAGATGCAGCGAATCCTCCAGCAAGTGATCCGTGCCCCCTGCTACAGAGGAAGGCAAAAAACCTCCAGGGCCTCTGCCAATACCCTCGAGGAAAATTCCTTCCCGACCCCAAATATGGCGATCAGCTGAACCCTGAGCATGTGGGTATGACTCACAAACCAGACACCCAGAAAAAAGTTCTCTATAGTAACTCCAGTCATCCCACCATTGGCCTATTTACCACTGATAGTGAAGAACGAACTCCACTGATGTCAGAAGAATTACACCAATGTGAAACTAGGGTCAGAATTGGCTGCCTGTTGTTCTCTGCTCCTTCTGTCTCACTGTACAATGAGACACACCTGTCTAATGTACGTGTATCTGCTACACACACCAACCATTATTTTATGCCTTTGCGTCATTAGTTCCATCTCAGGGAGGAGACGTTTGACATTGACACATTTCTATCTGATTTTGCACCAAGGGGGATTATTTTTTAATTGAGTTGGGGTTGAAGATCATAAAACAAGTATAAATATGTCTACCCTATGTAGAGAACAAATGAGAACTATATATTAGTAAAGAAAGGTGCCCACAGGATATTGTATATAGCTGTTATGAAAAATCAGATCCCAACATTCATAAAATAAGGTTATGAACAATATTATTTTCTCACCATTTAGTTATATGGTAGCATAGTCAGTGGAGTAAAGGTTCAGCTATGCAGACCCAAAGGCATTCTCTCCCAAATGATAGGGCTGTAGTCTAGACTGGCTGATCATTGTATACGGGTTGACAAGATGCTAGTGAGTCAGAGATCGGAAAGTGGGAGAGGGGGGTTGTGTCGGATGGTGTGATGAGGAGTAATGAGAGGAAAGGTAGAAAATTAAATTCCCCGATGGCAAGATCTCGATGTCTGTAAAATCTTCCCGGAGAACTGAAGGAAGCCCTACCCTCTGAGACATTCACAACTGAAATGGACAAAACCTTAGAAAGCTCAATATCCGGCACAATTCCACACAGCTGGGGAGAAGGACCAGATAAATTATTTTATCTTTGCCTCTCCAACTCCTCTGATTGCACAAACCTTTGGTTAAACAGGCAGACTTTTTCCAGCTCGGAGATCTCACAGACACACAGTAATTGGGAGACAAAACATCCTCCCTTAATATATTATTTTTAATACAGAGTCTGCCGTGTGGAACTAATGGTGTCCCTAAGTGAATGGATCATTCATCTCGTGTCGTTGCCCCAGGGGAAGATCCGAGTCCTTTCTGTAAGGGTGAAGGCCTGCAGCTGGAATCCCTTAATTGGTGAAAGTGGGTTTGTATGGACACAGCAGTAGGGACCATCATTTTGTTCTGTGTTTCTACAACACTTCACACAGTGGGGTGATGGTCCAGGACTAGGGCTTCTCAATGAGTGACGTGATGAGACCCAAGCAGGGTAAAACAAGGATTCTGGCTGACTATCTTTTTTGCTGCAACTTCTCATTGTTAGACCCTTCGTAATTTAAAAAAACATCGTAAGTGTCGAATTTACCTCATTTAATAAAAAGTGAAAACTTTCATCACATTCTCGGCAGTTACGTACCATTAAATATCACGTCCCTATTGTTGGAGGAGGAGCACGTAGATTTCGTTTTAATGTTACAATATGTGTCCTTTCAAAAATCTTGCTGTCTGTACCGAGCCACAGCTGCACGATCACGTACCGTGTATAAAAGGCGGTTCGGTCAATGGGAGTGTTCTGGTTTCTGTGTGAGCTCACCAGTTCCTCTGGAATGGATGTGATCAGAAGCCCACAGCCAGTTTAGCTCTAAAAAAATCACATAGGGGCCTGTTCCAACTCCCACTGATGTGTATGGGAGCATTGCTGTTGATTTCAGTGGGAGTGAGATCAGATCCCTGGTGAGATGTCCATGACACACAGCCTGGAAGAAAATAAAATATTAAAAGTAGCCTCAGAGCCTACTACCAATACTAACCTATTTGCTGAACAGTGACAATATCTGGGACATGAGCAGTATGGGGAGAGATTTTAAAACCCATTTTCATTGTGCTCACATTACTGCTACTTTAAAATCTGCTGATTAAAATAAAGGTTCTTTCTTTTTAACTGCTCTGCTGTTGAGAGAAACATCCAGGAACTCAGTCAATGAGAAATCACTTATATGCTCTGGTTCTCTTCTAGGCATTCGCTGTTGTCTTCATTTTACCCCCTGATGTTGGAGTTTGTGTTAGTTCCCTAAGCTTTAAATATTGTGTTGCTGGCTGACTGAAAGAATGTGATTGCTATCCAGAGAATTACATTTCATAAAAACAGAAGTAAACCCTGCTGGAATACATACCAAATTCTGAAATGCTCAGTATTCACCTCTGAATCTATTATTTATTCCTACCTTCTTGTTGCACGTTGGGCTGCTTCTAATCCTATCATAAAACAAGATGGAAAAAGTTGTGAAACCAACTCCTCTGCGTTTTGACAGTAGCTTGTTAATTAATGTATTCACATGAAATTGGGCCTTGATTATTTTATAAGGTAACAGCCCCAGGCTGTACCGAGCCCCTTTGATGAACTGGATGCCAGCCAGACTCTATCTGTGCAGTCACTCGGTCTGTATTTTAGATCTGACGAAAAGTAGGAAATGGGAAAATCTGGCAGATCTCCCTGGCTTGACTTAATGGAGCCTCTTGACTTTTTCTAGAGTGCATTTGCTTGTGTTGTGGAAGGGCTGTGTGGAAATGTAGACTCAAAACTGGATTGGAGCACTAACATTCTCAACTCTCATTGAAGAAATGGCTGAAAGGAAATAAAATTTGGGAGAAAAAAACCCACAGAGTCTCCCTGTTCCTGCTTTCAGGAACTTATAACTTATAGCCAAAAAAAAAAAAAAAAAAAAAACCCGCAAACTGTCAAGCCACCCTTTCCCTTGCTTTGTGTAGGGCTTCATTTTTTCTGAGTAACAGACGGCAGACTTGACTCTGCCCTCGGCTGCAGGAGCGTAAATCATAGCTTAAGTCAATGGTGCAAGTTTGTCAGAGGCTGGGAATGGGTGACAGAAGAGGGATCGCTTGATGATTCCCTGTTCTGTTCATTCCCTCTGGGGCACCTGGCATTGGCCACTGTCAGCAGACAGGACGCTGGGCTTGATGGACCTTTGGTCTGACCCAGTCTGGCCATTCTTACGTCAAGTGAGCACAGAGTCTTACACGTTATACGTAAACTACACCCGGATAGGCCAAGTTACAGGAAAACATTTTACCTACACCTATCGCCAACGGCAACCCAGTTTATCCAGACTCTGCTCCCTTGTCTCTGAGTTTGTCCTCCAGTGGGAACCATACCCAACAACCTCCCTGGTGAGACAATCTCCCATGTCCTTGAAGCAGTCCAGGAAAATGGGGTTGTGCCGTGTATTTTCTTGGCCTTTCCTTAGTGCAACATTCTGGTACATGGCCCAGCCCACTCCGTACAAACCTTCCTGCGGACAACCAGCCAACCCCCGTGATGACTAAATGGGAGCAGAGGGGTGTAGGAGATCTGAGTGGGAGGGAGGTTTGAGGAACAGGCTGTGGTTGGGGGTCTGGTTGGGCGCAGGAGCAGGCTGGGTTGGGAGACCTGGTGTATGTCTGGGGGATGAGAGTAGGGGTCTGGACATGCAGAGAATGAGGGGCACTTACCTGGCTCCATGCACCCTGCCGCTTCCAGGCACTGCTCCCATTGGCCACAATCCTGGCCAATGGGAGCAGCAGGGAAAGCCTCCAGGCAAGTGGTTTCTTGTGCTGTTGTTCCCCCAGCCAGGGGGAAGGGGAGTGGCAGCATGTCAAGCTGCTTGCTCCCCCACAAGCCGGATCTGGCCTGCAAGGCTCAGGGCTCTCCTCCCTGCAGCAGGAAGCTGGCACTGCTGCTCCAGCCTCATGGTGAGAGGGTATAGCACCAGCATGGACTCCCCGTAGGGGAGGGGAAGGGAAGCGAGCCCATGGCCCTTCTGCACGGCAGTCATGGACCACTAGTGATCTGTGCAGCAACCACACTTGGAGAACCACTGCCTTAGTGTTTGCTCCTGCTCCCATTCAAGACAATGGGAAACCTCTCCTTGGCTTTAATGGTGCAAGATCCGGCTTAAAGAGCTTTTTTTAAAAATGTGATGCTTGCAATGAATTCTGAATGGCAGCTTTTACGGAGTTAAGGGATTAGTTATTTGTACTGCATACACCTGGAGGTCTCCATCAGAGATTGGAGCACTCTTGTACTAGGTGCTGTACAAATACGTCTGACAAAAAAACTACTCTTGCCCTAAAAAGCTTGTAACTGAAAGAGAGACTCTTGCACAGTGTTTCAGAGCATGCCCTAATTTAACATGCTCATAATACATTTTATGCCATTTTGTAGCAAATTATGTTGTTAGCATGGTAAAGGAACTTTTCATTCACATCTTTCTGTTTAAGGTGACATGCTACGCATTAAATATCACAGGCCAGGTCTTCAGTGGGTATCAGTCTGAAGTCACTGCAGGTAAACCAGTTTAAACTAGCTGAGAATATGGCTCTACACACATTTATTTGCCTTGTGCAGGTTTATTTCTTAGCATAAAGGAAGAAACAATTTAATCTCCAACTACCTTTAACAATCTAACCCTGTCCTTGACTCTCCAACATTGTTTTGGCAAATCTGGATTTTTTTTCTGTCCATGAAAGAAATCAATACTGAAGTAGAAAGCTGTTCTGGATGAATTGGGTTATTGCCAGGGATGTGCTGCCCTTGAGTGTATGTTTATAGTTTGGTATCTGAGCTCTGGCCATGGGCAGAGATCACTCCAAGTGTTTGTTTTTCAAAATGAAACTCACGGTTGGATCTGTTTCTTCACTATTTGCAGGAAGATTTGCCTTCACTGTAAGTGTCCCCAAGAAGAGCACTTTGTAACAGTTATGCCTCTGGAGATGGAGAAGACGGTGACCAAGCTCATGTTTGACTTTCAGAGGAATTCCACTTCTGATGATGACTCAGGCTGTGCCTTGGAAGAGTATGCATGGGTGCCTCCGGGTCTCAAACCGGAACAGGTAAAACCTTTGGTTTAAAATGTACTTTTAAATTCTCCTTAGAAACAATTAGCCTGGTTTTCAGGGGTGTTGAGCATGAGAATGTTTCCTTGCAGTATGTTATTCAACCACTAGATGGCTCTATGTACTGTATAGAGTTCCAGATACTGTATGGCCTGGGTAAACAAGTGAGACAAAGTTGAGACTAATGTTATGTGGAAACCTACCTTTTTTGGAAAGGGGGGGAGGTCACTATAGATGCTTTTTCCAATGCCTTCTCTTTAAGAACTGAGTCACATAAAGGAACCATAGTAATTTTGTGACTTCCTACGCTAAGACCAATGGAACATGGGAGTACCTGACACTTATCTGGACAAATGCTCTTATTTTCCCCATGTGGATTTGGTTTCTCTGGCATACTAGCTAGAATTCATTGGATAAAGTCACTCAAATGACTAAAATGAAGGTTACATGTTTCTGGAGAGGAAATTAATAGGGGGGATTTAGCCCAGTATGTAGTCAGTGTCAAATGTTCATTTATTTTGATTACTTGCCGTTTACTTGATTTGTTTAGCATTATGCTGAGCTTTACATTTCAGACTTAAAGCTTAATTTCCAGAGGAGATTGTGAAATGAGGTTAGATTTGATAATTGCTATGGTGATCATTTTGAAATCATATAAGGAGGCTGGAATAAGGTGGAGGACCTATATTTGTCGCCTTACATTAGCTGTCTTTAAATATTCTGTTTTTCATAGCTTTATTACCAAAGCCTGAGGCATTTCCTGAAATATTTTGGCACCACCCACGGGCTGTAAATATTATCTGTCGAACTGGAGAAAACCCAGTTGCATTTTCCTTTCTTGTCTCTGTGAGCATTACAGCAGTGCTCAATCCCTGTTTTAAACTCTTTGGTGCCTTACATTTCATCTATTGATTTCTAGCTAGGCTAGTTCAGATTCCACATTGCTTTCTTTCAGCTTTCACAAGTTGGAGATTTCCTTTGTACTCTCCTAGAGATTCTGTGGGCATACGGTCCGAGTCAAGAGAACCCAAATTCCGATACAACGATGGCACAGACTCCAAAAGAACACGGATCTCAGACCCCCGTGTGGATCTTTGTTTTATTTCCACGATGCTTTGGCTGTAGATGCATCTTGAGAAATATTGCTCGTGATTAGAGCACTGGTTTTAGAGAGAGAGTCATCTAAAAATGCTGCCAGGGATGTTGAAAGTCTGAAGTACCGTTCAGATTAATCCAGTGTAGTCTATTAGCTTCCAGCTTGTGCTGCTCTCCGAGGTCACGTCGCTCCTTCGCATGAATATTAACTTTCTAGTCACGGTTCTCAGTCCACCTTGCTTAATCCTCGGACGAACAAATGTGCACCTCCAGGTCTGGCTGTAATCACCGCGGAAATGAAACAGAAAAAGCAAAGTCTAGTGCTGTGAACCTGACTCTCTGTTGCTAAGATGGATGCTTAAATACTTTCTGTTGACCATAACCAGGAGCCATTTTGGGACCCATCCTATTTCCAATGAGCCATTGAGAGCACAGCATCATGGTCTGATTCGTCTATAGCGTGACAAAACTAGACTCCCTAGAAAAAGCAAGAAGTGGGATCTGGGCCTGCTGATGTAATAAAGTCCAGACACACAGTACTCTCCCTTCCCCCTCACCCAGCAGCCTCCCGTCTACTGGGCCCCGACTCCGACTTCTGGCCCCAATCCATTTGTGAAGTTCCAAGCCACCCAGTGAATCCCGCTAATAGATCAGGAAGGCAGTAGGGCAGAGGTGAAAGTGATCCAGTGTGCCCCAGTGCGACAAGAAGTAGGGATGTAAAAGAGTAGTTGATTAGGAAGCAGGAGCCGGAGCTGGGAGGAGCTAGCTTAAAAGCCGGATCCCCCCCAGGACCAGCTCCATGGTGCTGCTTGCCCCCCATACACACAATGCTGCAGCAGTGCACGGGAGAGGGGGAGGCCGTTGAGCCCAGCTCAAGCCCAGCTCGTGACAGGTCCGGAGCTACCCCCGTTGCGGCTCTGCAGTTTAAATGTAGTAGGAGCCGGCCTGCCTGCGCGCCGGGGGTAGCTCTTTCTGAGCACCTCCCCTTGTATCAACTACCTGATTATCCAATTACCCGCCTCTTAACATCCTTAGCAAGAAGCCGGATGGCTGGGACATTTAGCTGGAAGAGGGTGGGTGGGGCACTCCTGCATGGCGCCCGGCTTCCTGCAGGCTTCCGTGCTCAGCAGCAAGCAGCCAGGCAAGTTAGAGGGGCTGGCTGGGGGTGCTATTCTCCCTCTAGGACTGCCCGAGCTCTGAGCCAGCCCACCATCATTTTGTAGAGGAGGGGAGGGTGCAGATGCACATACTGGGTGCCTGTTGCTTTTCCTGCTTCCTGGGACTAGGGAGCAAGGGGAAAGTGCAGAGCCTTTTGTGTTCCTTCTCTGCCCCTCCCTCGGGCAGCCGGGAGCGAGAGGGACACAGCAGGATCTGCACTTCTCCTTCCTCCCTAGTCACAGGAAGCAGGAAAAGCAACAGGGACTTGATATGTTCGGCTGCACCTCCCCACCCCTCAAAATGGTGCTCTTGCCCCCTGATCTCACCCCAAACACCCAGTCCCCTGCCCTGAGCCCCCTGCCCTACATCCTACACCTCTACGTCCCCCCTGCTCTGAGCCCTCCACCCTCCTGCCCCCCTTCCCTGACTCCCACCACCCAAACCCTCTTCCCTGAGCCCCTCCTCATACCACAACCTTGACTCCTGCACACACACCCCATCTCCAGCCCCCTGCACCCACACATACCCCAACCCTGTCTCCTGCACCCTCTACACCACAGCCCCCTGCCCTAACTCCTGTACTCCCCTGCTCCAACCCTCTACCCTCAGCCCCTCATATACCCTAATCTTGTTTCCTGCACCCCTACATCCCCACTCCCCCGCCCTAACTCCTGCATTCCCACACATGCCCCAAACCTCTGCTCTGAGCCACTCCACGTGCCATTCCACATGATATTTCTTACAGGTACTGTTGGATCACAACTCTCCCTGGCCCTAAGATCCCCTCCAATGGTGTGTGTGTGTGTGTGTGTGTGTGTAAGGACAGTACCTGTAAGAATTATAAGTTACTTCCACCCATGCAGAAAGGGGCATGAAGCACAACTTACCAAGGGGCAGAACTGGGGTTGCCAAGTTACAGAATTCAGACTCAAGCAACTCACTGGTACTGGAGTCATGCAAAATTGCAGCCAGGCATGTGGCTTATAAGTTAGGGGTGTGTACATGATGTGAGGTCCCTGGAAGCACTATGTCTTATACAGCTACGTAGATCTAAGGCAGCCATTAAACTACCTATTGGGTCACATTCTGATCTGGTCTGGATTCATTTCTGTGACTCTGGAGTAAATCTACTGAACTATGGGTTTGCAGGCAGTGAAGAGTTCCACGATTTTGTCATTTTGCTGTAGCGTTTCTCTGGTGTGACCTAGTTTGCTAGTGGAGGGAGTTTTTCTTCAGTTTCCAACTCTGCTAAAATTTCTTTTAAAAATAACTCTGGGTAAATTGGGAAATAGTCCCCTGGCAGACTAGAGCTTTCTAGATATGTTTGGAAGACAGAGCTCCCATCTCCATAGGACACAATTGTTTACTAAGAGCCTTTGGGTGTGTCTAGACTACAGAGTTTTGTCGACAAAAGTGGACTTTTGTCGACAAAACTATACCTGCATCTACACTACCGCTGAGTTCTGTCGACATAACGTTGACAGAACTCAGCAGTTTTGTCGACGCTGGTAAACCTCATTTTATGAGGCATAACGCCTTCTGTCGACAGAGTTCTGTCGACAGAAGGTGTTATTGCATGTAGGGTTGTGTCTAGACTACAGGGTTTTGTCGACAAAGCAACTTGGTTTGTCGACAGAACTGAATGTAGTCTAGACGCTCTTTGTCGACAAAACTTCTGTCGACAAAACCCTGTAGTCTAGACGTACCCTTTGAAGGCTCTCAGAGGAGAAGATGGCCACCATCCATCATTCATGAACAATTAGTCTTAAACTACTGCTTCTGACCAAGATTGCCATTGATTTAATATTTTCTTTTTCTCTATAGTTCCCTCCAGTAGATCTAAGACGGGGTAGCCAATAAGTAGCCCATGGGTAATAAGTAGCCAGTAGTGAGCCAAGTCAGCAGGTAGATCCACTCGTAGCTCCTGTTGGCCAAGGATTGCCATTCCAGGCCAATGGGAGCTGCAGGAAGCAGTGCGAACTGATATACCACTTCTCACAGCTCCCATTGTCCGGGCTTAGCAATCCATGGCCAACAGGATCTGCAAGCAGCTGTACCTGCAGGCGTGCAGGTAAACCAAGCATCTGTCGAGCCCTGTCCAGCCTGTGGGCTGCTTATTGCCCACCTCTGATATAAGGTCAACATAAAAAGAGATGCTTCTATTTTCTTTTAGCATCAGTAGATGAAATTGTGAATGAATATCAGGTCACACCCCCATGTATGACCAATAAAGAAATCCCCTGTCCACAAATATAGTAACAGGTTTTGACAGCTTCGATACATCGTTACTGAATTCTGATGGTCCAAAGTCTATAACTAGATGCTTAAGTATATCTAAAGGAGAGTTTTTGTAGTCAGACAAAGAATGGGTGGGGTTCTTGCCCACTTCTTCAAATATGATCAACTGGGAAATGCTGTGTGGTGACCATGTAAGAATCAGGTTGGTAACATGACACACATGATTTGTTACTAATGGAAATTTTGGGTCAAGGATTTTATAATGAATGATACAGGAATTGTATTGATCCCTGGCTTAACACCACATTAGCTCAACAAAGATGTTCAGTGCGTGGGACTACATAGTCTTGTGCAAGCTGGCTATCCTTTGACCTCCAGTGTGGAAAGAGACTGATCTCAGAAGACAGAAAAGTTCTTATTTCCCAATTTCAGACGATTGGAATGTTGGCATGGAAGAAATTGCTTCATAGACCTGATCCAAAGCCATTTGACTACAATGGCTCAAGCCCTTTATGAGCTCTTGATTTATAAGATTATCTGAAAACACCTTATTCTTGGAAATGAATTTCTCTCTTAGCTGAAGAAAACACAGATATGCCTTGTAGGGCAGAAAGTCAACCTAAGGTAGGCAACTCCTGCACATGAATAGCATAGCTGGAGTCGATGTACCTTAGGCTGAATTTCTGCAGCATCCCCACTGTGGGAGGTCGATGAGAGAAACTCTCCCATCAAATTCCTTTATTCCTTGCGACCCTTTGGTGTACCAGAGTCGACAGGGGCATGATCAGCAGTTGATTTAGCAGGGCCTTATTAGACCTGCTAAATCAACCCACGGGAGATTGTTCTCCACAGGATCTATCTCCTAGTAAGAGGAGGCAAACCCTGAGATTACTAAGACAAGACACTATAGGAAAGGCCTAGCAGTCTAAGGCCGTTTTTGAGGAGTGTTTGTGCCTCATCCATAGTTCATTAATCTTACATGTGTTTTGCATCTCAGTATTGAAATATCAATAGAGACAATAAAAAAATCTACCAAATAAATTGGAATCACAGACCGGCGCGCTCTGCTGACTAAGGAAATCTGGGAGACAGGGTCAGGAGCCGAAGTCTTGGCTGGAGCTTGTGTGCTGCTAGCCAACATTTCACATGGCTCCCTGTGGTCAGATTAAGGACGTACTTTTAAAACTCTAATCTTTAGCAGTGCATTTCCTATATTGCTGGACACCATGTGCAGAGGCGGCGAGGAGGTTGGAGTTTTCAGGGGCCACGGCTCGTTAGCTAGAGACATTTAGAAAAAGGTTTAACCTCCCGATTTCATTTCTGAAGAGGAGGGATTTTTGTGGACTTATAACTTGTTACGGGAGCACTCGTTTGTTCTCCCAGAGGCATTGGAAATTAAAAGCTTTGTCAATGGTGTCTCCAGTTTTTTGGACATGTCATGTGGACTGAGCTTCAGAGAGATTTGTTACAGCTTGGCATAGCCCTAATGACAGCATCTGTACTGTGCCTCTGAAACATGAGAGAAGGGGTTGTGGTGGGCACGTTCTGTGAGTTGAACAAACAGTAGTAGTTAACGGTCACTCCAGATCCTCCACCTGGGTTTCCTCTCATTCCCAGGCTCAAGCCCCCTTTATACAGCAAAAGCATTTAATCCCCTCTTGCTGACAGCATAGTTGCTCAGGAAAAGTCCCTTAAAAGTTATAAAAATGTGATCTAAGGCAATATTAATCATGCTAAGGGTCATGAGACCAATTTCTTCTACAACATGCACTGGAATCTTGGCCTTGAGAACTTTGCAATATGGTGCGAAATGAGCCGCTGTCACAGAGACTCTATTCAGTAGCTAATATATTCAGTAGCTTCTGTTTGGTAACGTTGGCTAGGCATATTCGACGGAGGCCTAGTTTATAATACCCTCAAGCTCCAGCAGTAACTAGTCTAGCCCTTAAGCTGCATGCAAAGAACTGCCAAGGGTCTGCCACAGCTTTACTCAAATTTACAGACTTAGGCACTAAATTAAAGTTGCCCACCACTGCAGCTTCGCACACGGGAGAAATAAAATGTATTTTTAGATGCCTTTTAGCATCTTTGCCTCGCTTGGCCACCCCTGTGTTGCTCAGGTAATGCAAAAGGAATAGACCACGTCCCCTAACTGAAGACTGCACAGTGTTGTGGAGTTGGCCACAAAGGAAAGGCCAGACCAGCCAGCCCCTATGTCACCCTTGCGACAGCCCCAGATGCAGCAGATGTGTTAATGGCAGACAGCAGAAGTGGCCAGGAAGTGCTGTGTTCTGACAGATGTTCCCTTGGGGCCCCTTGCCAGCTGGCAGAGGTTAATGTAGCCCCATGCTGCTTCAGAGGCATGGCTTTGTTTTACTTGGAATATGTTTTAATGTCTCTACCGAGCCCATCCTCTAGCCTGCTGTGGGGCTATGCTGGGAATCAGGGAGCAGTGACCCTGTTTATTGGGCCTGCCTCTCTCTTGCTTCAGTGAATGTAAAACATGATGATGCAGAGAATCTGACCCATTGTTCAGTGGGATGAATTTGGCCATCGTTAGCTGATGGCAATTACTGCAGCAGCTGGATTCTGGTGGGAGTTCATTTCCCTGACTTGTCCTATCTTGGAGTCAATCAGCTTGTTTGTATAAACGGTTACATCAGAAACCAGATGCGGTTCGTTCTCAATTTATTTTTCTTTTCCTCCTCAAATTTCATCTGAAGTCGTTTGCATGTTTTGCAACTGGGGGCGTACGTGTATTGGACAGCAGAGGTAAGACGCAGGAAATATCAAAGACTGGGAAATTAAAACAGGCAAATTCCACAGCGGGAAGTCTAAAGTTGCACCGAAGCTTTATGTCAGCATTTAACGTCAACATGTTACACCAGGGCTCCAAGTGTTATGTGCTACTGTATGTATTGTAAACACGAAAGAATTCTCCGTTGGCATGCTTTGCTGGATTTCTAAACATGGCAATTACTGTGCATGCAATAAACGATTATCCCAGTTCGTGGAGGCTCCAAGGATGATCGTGCTTTTGGGGGGGGAGGGGTCTTGGTGCAGTGAGTTGGTAGATGACAACCGCTAATCGCTTTTCCAAGTGATCTTAAAAGGTCATTGTAAGGTCATAATTGGTTTTTGTAAAATATCCTCATCTCCCTCCCAGGCTTTTACAAAATCAAATGCCGGTTGATATTTTACCAGTTTCATTCTTTTTCTTTAATGCCAATGAAATCAGCTTGTATAGAGAATATTTTCAAACCAAGTCTGCTAGACCAACGATGGGCAACGGAGACTAGTGAGTAGGCCACATGAGTGACTCTCCTTCAACTCAAGGAGTAGCAAGATTGTTGTCACCAAGACGGTCTCCCAAGATAGGACAGTTTTGCTAACTGCGCTTTTGTACGTAGAATTTGTGAGATGTGCAGACTGAAATGTCGCAGCACTTTGATTGGATGCAGAGAAAGTGCACGGCTCTCACAGACAATATTGTGCACAATCAGCACACATCTCACTTCCTGTGCCCTCACTTTATATGAATGTCATGTTAGTAACACAAGTAGGGGAAAAAAGTACACAGAAGGAAACAAACAGAATCTAACAACCCTGTCTGTGGGCAACAGTAAACAAAATGTCTTGCGGGACACACATAAATCCTGATGGGCCATATACTGCCCATAGAGCATAAGAAACTGAATGGGATTGAGTATAAGAACATAAGAACGGCCGTACTGGGTCAGACCAAAGGTCCATCTAGCCCAGTAGCCTGTCTGCTGACAGTGGCCAGTACCAGGTGCCTCAGAAAGGGTGGACCGAAGACAATGATCAAGCAATTTGTCTCCTGACATCCTTCTCTAGCCTCTGACAAACAGAGGCCAGGGACACCATTTCTATCCCCTGGCTAATAGCCTTTTATGGACCAAACCTCCATGAAATTATCTAGCTTCTCTTTAAACTCTGTTATAGTCCTAGCCTTCACAGCCTCCTCTGGCAAGGAGTTCCACAGGTTGACTACACGCTGTGTGAAGAAGAACTTTCTTTTATTAGTTTTAAACCTGCCACCCATTAATTTCATTTGGTGTCCTTTAGTTCTATTATGGGAACTAATAAATAACTTTTCTTTATCCGCCCTCTCCACCCCACTCATGATTTTATATACCTCTATCATATCCCCCTTCAGTCTCCTCTTTTCTAAACTGAAACGTCCTAGTCGCTTTAACCTCTCTTCATATGGGACCTGTTCCAAACCCCTAATCATTTTAGTTGCCCTTTTCTGAACCCTTTTCAAGGCCAAAATATCTTTTTTGAGGTGAGGAGACCACATCTGTATACAGTATTCAAGATGTGGGCGTACCATAATTTTATACAGGGGCAGTAAGATATTCTGTGTCTTATTTTCTATCCCTTTCTTAATAATTCCTAGCATCCTATTTGCCTTTTTGACCGCTGCTGCACACTGTGTGGAAGTTTTCAGAGAACTATCCACGATAACTCCAAGATCTCTTTCCTGATTTGTCGTAGCCAAATTAGCCCCCATCATACTGTATGTATAGTTGGCGTTATTTTTCCTGATGTGCATTACTTTACACTTATCCACATTAAATTTCATTTGCCATTTTGTTGCCCAATCACTCAGTTTGGTGAGATCTTTTTGGAGTCCCTCACAGTCTGCTTCTGTCTTGACTATCCTAAACAGTTTGTTATCATCCGCAAACTTTACCACCTCACTGCTTACCCCTTTCTCCAGATCATTTATGAATAAGTTGAACAGGATTGGTCCCAGGACTGACCCTTGGGGGACACCACTAGTTACCCCTCTCCATTCTGAAAATTTGCCATTTATTCCTACCCTTTGTTTCCTGTCTTTTAACCAGTTCTCAATCCAAGGACCTTCCCATGGCCATGTAATTTACACGGGAGCCTTTGGTGAGGGACCTTGTCAAAGGCTTTCTGAAAATCTAAGTATATTATATCTACTGGATCCCCCTTGTCTGCATGTTTGTTAACCCCTTCAAAGAACTCTAATAGATTAGTAAGACATGATTTCAGTATAACAGCACAGACACTGACTTATCTACCTCCACTAATTATGCCAAGGGAAATGGAGGACACAAAACCAGTGAAAAGTTAAGGGGTCATTAGTAACAAAGGGATTTTTTTAATTTAATTTTTTTAGCTGTCTCCATCCTTTTAAAGATGACTAGGCAACAAGCACAACATTGCTGGATAATGATTGGATAAGAAACGTGACAGAATTCTGATTGGTCAACAAGCGTTCAGAGCAATCTCCATAAAAAGAGACAGTTTCTCACCTAACATAAATTGGCATATTGAGGAGTCCCCATTTGCGCCTATGCCACCCTCTCTGAAGCTCTGGGTAAATGTGGTGTGTTGATGGGGGAGGAATAAGAACATAAGTACGACCATACTGGGTCACACCCAAGGTCCATCTAGCCCAGTATCCTGTCTTCTGACCGTGGCCAATGCCAGATGCCCTAGAGGGAATGAACTGAACAAGTTATCAGCAACTGATCCAATCCCTGTTGCCCATTCCCAGCTTCTGACAAACAGAGGCTAGGGACACTATCCCTGCCCCTCCTGGCTAATAGCCATTAATGGACCCATCCTCCATGAATTTATCTAGCTCTTTTTGGAACCCTTGTAAAGTCCTGGTGTTCACAACATCCTCTGGCAAGGAGTTCCACAGGTTGACTATGCAATGTGAAAAGAAATACTTTGTTTTAAATCTGCTACCTATTAATTACATTTGGCGATCTCTAGTTTTTAATGGAAACAAGTAAATAACTTTTCCTTATCTACTTCTCCACACCATTCAAGATTTTAGACCTCTATCGTATTCCCCCTTCGTCTCCTCTTTTTTAAGCTGAAAAGTCCCAGTCTTTTTAATCTCTCCTCGAATGGCAGCCGTTCCAAATCTCTATCATTTTTGTTGCCTTTCTGTACTTTTTTTCAGTGCCAGGATATCTTTTTTGAGATGAGATGATCACATCTGCAGGCAATACAAGATGTGTAACATAGATAGATATAGAGAGAGTAAGATGTTCTCTGTCTTATTCTTTGTCCTTTTTTTAATGATTGCCAACATTGTTTGCTTTTTTGACTGCCACTGCACATTGAGTGGATGTTTTCTGAGGACTAGCCACTATGACTCCAAGATCTCTCTCTCTGTTAACAGCTAATTTACTTCCCATCATTTTTGTATGCATAGTTGGGATGATGATGTCCAATATGCATTACTTCGTATTCATGGCCTCTGATTTTACAGTAGCTGAGAATCTGGCCCATAATTTAAACCCAGACAATGCAACTGTACCTGTGCTTTGCCACTAGGCCTTTGGAATTTTAAAGTCCCAGTCTCTAAAGGGGCAATGCAGGATGCAGGTAGATTTATACACCGATGAAGTGCTCATCATTCCTAGGAATTTCATTTATGAGACACCTTACACAAGGGCACCTGTTTTGTACCGTGAGGCTTAAAATCAAAGACAGAATGATTTCCACCGCCAGAGGCATGGGATTATATGCACACCTTGGTGTTATTCAATTATAATATGGATTAATTAATGTGGTTTCAAATACTAACAAACACACAAGGATTCTTTTAATATGATTCCTTTCCTGCCAAAGAGATTTATTAATTTTTCCTGCATGATTGCCACTGGGCACCATTTGCTACTCAGATTCTTTATGGTCGCACCCCAATCATAGGAGAGTTTTTATTTGTTCTCTGTGGGTTTACTGCTAGGTCCATTCCCACACTTGCTCTCCAATTCCCCTGTGCACATCCCTTCCCCCCACCCGCACACACTGTCTCTCTGAGCCAGAACAAGGGTTCAGCCCAGTGTGGAATGTTTAGGGAGGAAATTAAATGGAACGACTGCAGAGGCCCTGGCCAAAATTCAGACTTCAAGTATTACAATAGAAAAAAAATCATTGGAGTCAGAAAACAGTTTATCTTTCTAGTTTGAATTTAATTATCGTGTCCAGCCCCAACCCTGGACAGCAAGCGGGTGAAGGAAGGGATGGACTTCTGCTTAAGTCATTGGATCTGGGACTTGAGATCTGCGTTCAATCCCTGACTGCCACAGATTTCTAGTGTGATCTAAATACCTCCTTTCTGTCTGGTCTGTTGAGCTTGTAAACCCCTGAGAGCAGGGTCTCTCTCTTACGATGTGCATGTACAGTGCCCAGCATGCAGGCCTCAATGTTACTTAGTAGGATTACTGCAAATAGTAAGCAATAGCCATTCGTCTGTGGGCTCTGACTAGCTCCATATTCTTGCTTGAACAGAACTGACCAATAAAATTTAGCTCCTCCTAAACTAGAGCATGTGTGGATGCGATACAAAGGCTGTTTCACATATACAAATATATTGTTTCACATAATATCCACGCCCGACAAAATCTCTTAGCTGCTATTGGCTGGAAACTGGCCAGTGGGAGCTGAGAAATTGTGCTGCCCTGCCCCACCCCCCAGAAAAAATTGTGGCCAATAGGAGCTGAGCAATGTTTCTGGAAGTGGGGACAGTGCACAAAGCCTCCCTACCTCTTCCCCCCCCCCCCCCCAACACCACAGCAGAGACAGCCACAGGGAGCAGCCAGCCACTTTGAGCACCACTATTCTATGCCAGAGGGGCAGGCTGCGGGCTGGATTAAAAGGCTTGGCAGCTGCATCTGGCCTGCGGGCTGTATCTTGCCCACCCCTGAACTACAGCAAGAGAGGAATGTTCATTTCTTTAGAGGCGTGTCAGTTTTAAAGACATGCTATTAAAGCCCAGGAACGATTTCGTAAAAATGCCAGTTAATACGCTAGTCTTCAGGGAGAAGTCAGAGTGGGACTAGAACCTGGATCTCTGAGTTTTAAGCACTCTGCCAGACGGGTTACAGAAGAAGCTCTGCTAGTTCAAGCCAGCGCAGACTTGTTTAAACTGTTTGCTGCATTCTTCCCACTTAAGCCAATGTTCGTTTTGAAGCTCTCACACGGAGGGTCATGAGACGAGGCCACAAGTGGATTTCTCTCACACATACACACCAGCTGAAATAGCCCCGCACTTCACAATGTAAACAGTTCCGCATGCTGACAAAATAAAGTCACTTACAGCGAGGGGGCAGTGAGGACGGACAAGAACTCTGTACGCTGCCAGGTGGCATAGAGCAATCAGGAGCACCCTGCTGCATAAGCAAATCCTGCAGCAATGCTGGCTCTCCCTTAGTCACAGGTAAGAGCTGACTCATCGCCCTACTGTCTGTCACCGGTGGAGTTGGAATCATAGAATCCCAGGGCTGGAAGAGACCTCAGGAGTCATCGAGTCCAGCCCCCTGCCCAAAGCAGGACCAACCCCAACTCAATCATCCCAGCCAGAGCTTGGTCAAACCAGGACTTCAAAACCTCTAGGGATGGAGATTCCACCATCTCACTAGGGAACCCGTCCTAGTGCTTCACCACCCTCCTAGGGAAGTAGCTTTTCTTAATATCCAGCCTAGACCTCCCCCACTGCAACTTGAGACCATTACTCCTCATTCTCTCATCTGTCCCCACTGAGAACAGCCTCTCTCCATTCTCTTTGGAACCCCCTTTCAGGCAGCTGAAGGCTGCTATCAAATCCCCCCTCACTCTTCTCTTCTGTAGACTAAACAAATCCAAGTCCCTCAGCGTCTCCTTATAGGTCATGTGCTCCATCCCCCTAATCATTTTGGTTGCCCTCCACTGGACCCTCTCCAATGCATCCACGTCCTTTCTGTACTGGGGGGCCCCGAACTGGACACAATACTCCAGATGTGGTCTCACCAGAGCTGAATAAAGGGGAATAAACACTTCTCTAGATCTGCTGGAAATACTCCTCCTAATACACCCTTATATGCCATTAGCCTGCTTGGCTACAAGAGCACCCTGTTGACTTATATCCAGCTTCTCAATGCATCCTGTGCCCTGACTGATTGCTGTGCAAGATGCTGTGCAAGTTTCTATTCTCAGACAAAAAACCCTTCAGAAACAGAATGCGAGGAGAAGTGCTGAGCCGGCATTCAGATACAAATTTTAGACCCTGACACAAGGCCTAAGTAGACACCTGGAGTGGTTCTCCCATTACAATCAGTAATTTCCCATTTAGGCACTCGCACCGTCTTACCACTGTTGGAGATAAGCCACATCCACTCTGATTTAATTAGCACAGATGTCACACTCCCATCTCTGTATCCTTTTTCCCTCTTTTCTCTTCATCATGCGAGGAAGTGAATTGTAGCTCACAAAAACTTATGCCCTAATAAATGTGTTAGTCTTTCAAGTGCCACCGGACTCTTTGTTGTTTCTAATGCTCTTAGTTTGTATAGGGCTGGATCCTGCAAAGTTTTGAATGTGCTGGCCATGATCATAGAAAGACATTTTAATGAGAAATAAGAATATAAGAGGGTTGCATTGACATATTACTGTAGAAATGTAGAATCACAAAATACTAGAACTGGAAGGGACCTTGAGAGGTCAAGTCCAGTCTAGAACATCCCTGATAGATGTCTATCCAACCTGCTCTC